>NW_012107097.1:224264-307280 GCF_000951045.1 Mandrillus leucophaeus | reverse complement strand
TAGCCAAGCCCATGTCTAGGGAAAAGCATTCCTGACTGAGTGAACAGAAATTACAAAGCCTCAGAGGAGGGAGCATGCCTAGGTAGCCCCCGAGACCTGGTGAGGCTGGTTCGTGGAGCAGCCTCCATGGAGAGGAGTTAGGCAAGGAGGGAGGAGGTGCTGGCCAGTAGACCTCGTGTGTCTCTGTGGGTCAGAGCAAGGACCCGGACTCTCCCCGTGAGTAAGAAGACGAGCCCATGGAGGTTTTGGAGCTGAGGAGGAGTTTTACAGATGACCGGTCTGTTCTGGGGACTTGCAATTAGTGGACCATCTGTATCCGAGTGGCATCTAACCCTGTGGGAGAACTCCCCAGCCTGCTCTCGCTGTACCTGGCAGTTGTATTAATGACGTTAACTGCACAGTCCAGCTTGAGTCCCCTGTAGAATGTGGGCGGTGGACACTAAACCGAGAGGAATCGCTGTGGGTTGGCAGACACAGTGGAGACTCACTCCTGGACAGGCTGTGGAATGTGTGGAAGCAGGTACAGCTTAGGCCGGCGCTGAGGTTCAGCAGGGAAGCCAGAGGAGTCCGTAGCCCGGGAGACCTGGCCTACAGCGGAGAGAGTGAGTCCGTGCCAGTGGTGGGATGTGGCTGCAAAAAATGGTCAGATTCATGGAAGTCTGGTGTCCAGCTGGCAGACGTTAGTGATCCCACAAATACAGCTGTGTGCCTTGAACACGCACTCCAGAGCTTCCAAAGAGCGCCAGGGCTGTGGGGGCTAGAGACTGTGTCTCGTGTGGAAGCGTGGCTGAGAACGGGCTCGACAGGCTCTTTGTCACTGTGCGGAGCCTCTGAAGGACTTGGATGTGCTCGAAGCCCCTTCCCCTAATTGCTGTATAGGTCAGGGTGGACATCCCAGGGATCCTGGAGGCTAGGGAGCCAGTCTGCACAGGATGGTTTTAGAAGAAGCTGTAGGGGCCAGGCATGGTGGCTCACGCCTGTAATCTCAGCACTTTGGGAGGCCAAGGCGGGTGGATCACTTGAGGTCAGGAGTTCGAGACCAGCCTGGCCAACATGGTAAAACTCCGTCTCTACTGAAAATACAAATATTAGCCAAGTGTGGTGGCGGGTGCCTGTCATCCCAGCTACTCGGGAGCCTGAGGCGGGAGAATTGCTTGAACCCAGGAGGCAGAGGTTGCAGTGAGCCAAGATCATGCCATTGGCCGGGCGCGGTGGCTCAAGCCTGTAATCCCAGCACTTTGGGAGGCCGAGACGGGCGGATCACGAGGTCAGGAGATCGAGACCATCCTGGCTAATGCAGTGAAACCCCGTCTCTACTAAAAATACAAAAAAAAAAAAAAAAAAAAAAGATCATGCCATTGCACTCCAGCCTGGGTGACAGAGCAAGACTCCGTCTCAAAAAAAAAAAAACAAGAAGCTGTATGATGTGGGGGTTTGGGGTGTGTTCTGGGCAGAGGAGGCAGAATTCTAGCCCCAGCTCCACTCCTCACGAGCTGTACAACCTGGGCCCATGACTGACCCCTTTCTCACCTTAGTTCCCTGGCTCTACAATGGAGGTAATTATCATGTTGAACTCACCGGGTTGAGATCTTACTTAATACTTGCACAGCCCTTAGAAGCATCTAGCACAGTGGTCTTCAGCATCTGGAAACGTCTGGAAACATTTTGTCACACCTGAGGAGTGGAATTTCCTACTGGTGTCTAGTGGGTAGAGGCCAGAGATGCTGCTAAATATCCCGTAATACACAAGACAGACCCCGCAGCAATGAACTCTCTGGCCCTCAAAGTTAGTGGGGCAGTGATTGTGAGATCCTGATTCCTTTTTCTTTTCCTCCTTTTTTTTTTTTTTTTTGCCCCCAGCCATGAGTAAGAGATCCTGGTTTCGCACAAAGTGAACATGCAGTATGTTGTTTCAGTTGTTAATTCGCCATGCAATACATCGTTATTCACATATTATTGTTTGTCAAATGTCTATAAAACATCTGCCACATTCTTGGCAGTTTAATAGAACCTAGAGATATAAAGAAGTTCCTGACCACAGAGGTCGTAGTCTCACAGGCAAGACAGGAAAACACAGAATTATATAATACGAAATTACATTATATCATAGAGCATATTCTATAGTAAGTTACTCCGATTGGCTCTTGGTATTAAAATGTCTTCAGTTTCAGAGGTCACAGGATAGTAGGCAATACTTGAAAGTCAGTAATGATATAAAATAAAATATATTACCTGTGTGAAAGAGAATTTCAGGCACAATAATATTTTAAAGAGTTTATTTGTGTGAGAAGTGAATTGGGAAACAGAAAACCAAAAAAGGTTTAGTGGCCCAATGACAAAGTTTCAGATGCAGGTGTTGGGAGGGTGAATGTGAAAGCAAAATAAAGAATTTATTTGATTTAGTTGGTTGCAATTACAAAATTGCTTTGTTTGGTTTACCTTGTTGGAAGTTTCCTAGTCACATAACCATATGTTAGTTGGCCTTTTATGATTGGCTGAAGTTTTATTTGTGTCAAACAGAAGCATTTACCATAAATAACCCCAGTTAAGATTTGATGATGCTGTCTTTTAAGCAAGGTTAAGGCTGTTGTTAAGGCCTCATTGGTTTTGTTTGGTAAGGAATTTTTCAGGCCTGTTCTCCAAATTTTGCTTTAATAGTTCCTTGCTTTTTGTTATTCTCTCAGCAAGCTGATAGTGTGACTAGATAACACAGCGTTACTCTCTGTTACCACCACTGATGTAGTCGCTGGGACAGAGTCAGGTAGATGTTCTTGTTGTCATGATCAGCAGGTAGGTTGGGGATCAGAATTCCTTGGCCACAGTTAGCAGTTACATAGTCAGTGTTGCTTTCCTCAAGTTGGATGATCCTCATGGTAATCATTTGATGTTCGAGCAGCTGTTGGAAATCATTTAGAACCCTTGAGAGAATACAAGGCACCAGGGGGGTAAACATAATAATTATAAGGAGAGTAATAGCCAAGGGTTGAAGGATTCCTCTGAGCAAAGATTCCCAGGAGCCAAGACTTAACCAACTGAGTGAATCAATGGAGGAGGCAGTGCCCATGTCATGAAAAACTCTTGTGTGTTCTTTAAAGTTTTTTAAATTTTCGGTAATACCTGATTTGTTAACATAAAAACGACACTTTTTTTTTTTTTGAGATCGAGTCTCACTCTGTTGCCCAGGCTGGAGTGCAGTGGTGCAATCTCAGCTAACTGTAACCTCCGCCTTCCAGGTTCAAGTGATTCTCCTGCCTCAACCTCCCAAGTAGCTGGGACTACAGGTGTGCACCACCACACCCGGCTAATTTTTGTGTTTTTAGTAGAGATGGGATTTCACTATGTTGGCCACGCTGGTCTTGAACGCCTCACCTCAGGTGATCCACCTGCCTCAGCCTCCCAAAGTGCTGGGATTACAGGTGTGAGCCACCGGGCCTGGCCAACAACTTTTTTTTTTTTTTTTTGAGATGGAGTCTCACTCTGTCTTGCCCAACCAGGCTGGAGTGCAGTGGTGTGATCTTGACTCACTGCAACTTCTGCCTTCGGGTTCAAGTGATGATTCTCCTGTCTCAGCCTCCTGAGTAGCTGGGAATACAGGCATGTGCCGCCACACCCGGCTAATTTTGTATTTTTAGTAGAGACAGGGTTTCACTGTGTTGGCCAGGCTGGTCTCGGACTCTTGACCTTAGGTGATCCACTTCCCTCAGCTTCCCAGAGTGCTGGGATTATAGGCATGAGCCATGCGCCTGGCCAACTACACCTTTTTACCAATTAGGGAACAGGGTCTCCCTTTTTGAGCAGTTAAAGTAGCAAGAAGTCTTCTATTGTACGGTACTACTGAGGCCAATTTAGTCATCCCAGATTGTACTGCTGAAGATAATTCGAAGTGTCATTTAAACTTTTTTTCAGAGGTTGGTAAAATTTAAAATATTAATTGATTTTTTTCAATTCAGACATTCTCAACTGAGAGAAAAGGGCTCTTACAGAAGTATGAAATCCAGAACCCCTTCATAAGATTGTGTCTGGGATATTATGATTCTCTTTTGTGAGGGGTCACTTTATGTACAAATGACTCAAAGGTTAAGGATTTGTGTGGCAGTTGAAGAGTCATATCTAGTCATTTTAGGTAGAAGATAGCCCAAACCACAGATCCAGACTGGCTAGGTGGAACATCTTTATATATGTTGTTGCTGCATAAGATGAATAATTCAGTGTTATTGATAGAAAGGGTCAAAGTGGATCCTATTACCCACCAGTTGGGGGTGATACAAATGTCATGGTTATTCTTGGTCACATCTGCATCTGCACAGTGCCACGTTGAATGGTTATGGTTTCAATTGGAGTAGGAACAAAAAACATTTCTATGAATTTGATAAAATGACTGTATGCCATCATCAATCAGGGATGATTGGTTTTCTTTTTCTTTGAGACTCAGTCTTGCTGTGTCACCCAGGCTGGAGTGCAGTGGCGCGATCTCGGCTCACTGCTACCTCCACTTCCCGGGTTCAAGTGATTCTCCTGTCTCAGCCTCCCCAATAGCTGGGACTACAGGCACCCGCCACCAGGCCCGGCTAATTTTTTGTATTTTTAGTAGAGACGGGGTTTCACCGTGTTAGCCAGGATGGTCTCAATCTCCTGACCTCGTGATCTGCCCGCTTCGGCCTCCCAAAGGGATGATTGGTTTTCTTTCCAAATATGACCTGAGCATTGATCTGTCCAATAAGCACGATTATTATTTACTTTATATAGCAGATCTTATTGAGGCATACAGTTTTCCTGTAGCGTTTCCATTGAACCAATGTCTAGTTCTAGTAAGTTTTCTGATGATACGGTTGAGGCTTCCGTGGTCATGTTCTGATTTTATATGTGTCATATATAGGAGTCTAGTGTTCATAATCTGTGTCAAACCTAAGAATTTGATTACAGAGGGATTCTGGAACACTGCTTAGGTTAGGCCCAGTTCCATTCGTGTTTTCTGTGCATAGAGATAAGTTACCATTCATGACATCAATCATCGTTGTGGGCCATCCCTTTGCCTCTACTGCTTCTTCGCAGTGCTACCCTGGTTGATCATAAATATCAGCCAACCTGCCAAGGGAAGGATACCAACCCTTTTCACAGGGTCGAAATGCCATTTTCCTGAATTGCTCACTCAAGTGTGTATGGGAGCAGGTTCTAATATTAGTTTTGATTATTTCCATTTATGTAGAGGATGACGTAGCCAGCAGTTGCTTTGCTTAGTAGTGAGAATGGCTTCGTGTTGAGCAGTAGATCTTAGAGGGTATTCAGTTTGAATAACGAAATTCCCTAACAAAACTAAAAGTGTGAACATTTTGTGCTGAAACCAAACAAAGACAAGTCTGAGTCAATGGAAGGGAACGACATGGAGTCTTGTTTCATTGTCTTGGGAAAGCTGTGGCTATTTCGCGATATCATCTACTTTTTTTTTTTTGAGACCGAGTCTCGCCCTGTTGCCCAGGCTGGAGTGCAGTGGTGCGATCTCGGCTCACTGCAAGCTCCGCCTCCCGGGTTCAAGCGATTCTCCTGCCTCAGGTTCCCAAGTAACTGGGACTACAGGTGCGCACCACTGCACCCAGCTAATTTTTGTATTTTTAGTAGAGACAGGGTTTCACTCTGTTGGTCAGGCTAGTCTGGAACTCTTGACCTCGTGATCCGCCCGCCTCAGCCTGCCAAAGTGCTGGGATTACAGGCATGAGCCACTGTGCCCAGCCAATATCATCTACTTTTATGGAAGAATTTCTCTTGGGGATCCTTAATTTTATTTTTATTTTATTATTATTATTATTATTATTATTATTATTATTATTGAGACGGAGTTTCTCTCTTTTTGCCCAGGCTGCAGTGCAGTGGCACAATCTCAGCTCACTGCAACCTCCGCTTCCCAGGTTCAAGTGATTGTCCTGCCTCATCCTCCTGAGTAACTGAGATTACAGGAATCTACCACCACACCTGGCTAATTTTTGTAGTTTTAGTAGAGATTGGGTTTCACCATGTTGGCCAGGCTGTTCTCAAACTCCTGACCTCAGGTGATCCACCTGCCTCGGCCTCCCTAAGTGCTGAGATTACAGGCATGAGCCACCACACCCGGCCGGGTATCCTTAATTTTAAATCACATGTGGGTTGACAAGTCCAAAAGTCTAAGAGAGCTCTCATTAGCTGTGAAACATGTACCCAAGGTTCAAGATCCTGACATTTTACTACGGTGAGAATAGTAAGAAGAAACTGGTGTAGTCTCTTTCAACAGGGCTCAGGGGCAGTTGTTCTCTGCTGTCTTTTACAAAAGAGCTAGTCTTGGCTGGGCGCAGTGACTCACGCCTGTAATCCCAGCACTTTGGGAGGCTGAGGCAGGCGGATGACCTGAGGTCAGGAGTTTGAGACCAGCCTGGCCAACATGGTGAAACCCCATGTCTGCTAAAAATACAAAAATTAGCTGGGCATGGTGACGCATGCCTGTAATCCCAGCTACTTGGAAGGCTGAGGCAGGAGAATTGCTTGAACCCATGAGGTAGAGGTTGCAGTGTGCTGAGATTGTGCCACTGCACTCCAGCCTGGGCGACACAGCGCGACTGTCTCAAAAAAAAAAAAAAAAAAAGAGCCAGTTTCCAGATTCCAGGTCACAGAAGGTGGGATCATCAGTAGGCAGGTCACAGAAAGCCTCCTTCACCTGGCAGAATATACTTTGGCATAATAAATCAAGGCCTTGCAGGATTGAGTCACATCAGAGCCAACAGTGCATTGGATAAATGAAGTTCTATTATGAAAGGCACAAGTCGTTCAGTATTTATTTCATGAAGGGCCACTTTGTGTGTTCCACTGGGGGTTGATGTTCTTGCCATAAAGGTCGGTGGTAATTCTTTTGGCCAAGATAATCCAGTTGACTCAGTTAATTTAGCTCATTTTAGTTTTGTGATGCCATTTCTCCATTCAGCCTTTCCAGAAGACTGAGAGTGATAAGGGCAATGATAGTGCCGTTAGGTCTGTAAACTCTTATTTGGTGGATGACCTGTCAAATAAAGCGAATCGCCCTAGCACTAGAGACCTCCTCAGCAGGTAGGTGGGATTTCATCTTTCTGGAGCCTGAGCATCTCCAAAGAAGAGCTGGCTGATGGAGCTTCCCTGACCGGTGACCTCCACCCTCTTCTCTCCAGAGCTCTTTGCCCCAGCGGTATCTGCAGGAATGGAGGGAGTTGGCCAAAGCAGAGAGATTTTTACTCAGCCCCCATCCAGGTGAGCACACAACAGCCTTTTGTGCTTGGGCTGATGCGTGCATTTCTGTCTCTACATGCATGCCTGGAAGTGTGCAGATGAGTGTGTGAGAGAGGGTATATGGCCACGCATCCTTGCATAGACAAGAACATGGGTGCACTTGTGCATGTGCACAGCCCCTCCCCACCCCAGGCGTGCTGTGGTGCTGCCCTGCCGCTGGCCCAGAGCTTGCCTCTGTTGGCTTTGAGACCCTGGCTTTGCACTGTGGCTTTGCTTTGCCTTAGAGACCAGCTGCTCCCCTGCTGTGGTCTCTCATAGTGGAGACTGATCCCTGGCCACCCATTCAGCTGCCTGAGAGCCCTGGGACCAGTGTTCATCCCCTGCCTCCCAAAACAGAGGTGTGTAGAAGTTCCCTGCCTGGAGTCCCAGCCCTGCCAGGATGGAGAAAATGGGCACCAGTTACTGTGACCCATTCCGGCTCCATATGGATTTGGTTTGACAACAAAGCTCCCTCTGTGTGTTCCCAAGCCCCTTACATAACCGGGGGCTGTGGGCAGAGGAGGAAAGGAGGAGGAGGTGGAGATGGGAACCAGGAGACACCAGGATGGGATGGCTGGAAAGGACACAGGGACCAGGAGGAGAGGGCAGGAGATGAGGGCCAGAGAGGAGGAGAGAGTGGGAGCAGGAGGGGAAAGTGCTGGTCTTGACCTCCCAGTTCTACCTCCTGCTTCCTGGGGAGGGGAGGGTGGAGGCCAGCCACCGACCTCTGCTTGTGGACGCTTTGCCTTCTTTTCTTTGGACCTTTCTCACCAGTCCTGGAAGGGCTGAGGAGGGGGCTGTGGGACTGTCTGGGGTGAGGTGAGGTCAGGTGTTGGGCTGGACTTGGGAGGCTGGTCCTTGGCCCCAGCCTGTAACTGAATAAATGCCATTAAAAGAGGAATCAGTTCCTGGCTTCCGTTGCCTCCAGCCAGGTGCCAGCCCTGGTTCCAGAACCCCTCTGACCACTCCTCTTGAGTGCTCAAGAGGGCAGAATCACTGCAGCTTGTCCGTGTGCCCTGCCAGGCTGGTCCGGGGCCCCCTCCCAGGCCACTCATCCAGGGATGCAGCTCTGGCCTTGGCCCACCCCCATCAGAGGGCCTGTGGCCCTGATCACTGCACTCCCCACTCCGTTCTCTCCTGAGCATCACTGACCCTGCAGCTGTCCAAATAGAGCAAGAAGCGAATGTTCTCTTTGGGGCACAGCTGGACTGGCAGCCCTGCAGGGCCAGGTGAGCTGCCAGTCCTGGGTGTGTTCTCGGGGGTGGGGGTAGGAGGATCCTGGGCCACGATCCCTTCAGCTTCTCCTGGGCTGAAGGAAATAGCCACGCAGGGGTGGCCAGGAGGACTGGGGGGACGTCTGAGCTCTCCTGGCTTTGACTGGGGCCGGGACCCTGGGGGATGTGACCCTGGGGGATGTGACCCTGGGGGATGTGACCCTGGGGGGCGTGCTCTTCTGGGTGTTCCCAGGCTCTGTGTCTGGTCTGTGCCTCAGTGTCTGGGTTTTCTGGCACCAGGCTTCCTTGGGAAGAGCCTCTGGTTGTGCACCAGCCCTTAGGGTGGGTCTTATCCCAGGCTGCAGGGGACTGAGGGCCGAGCTCTTCCACCTTGAGAACAAGGATGGTTCCTCAGGGCTGGGAGGAGGAGGAGGCGCTGGCCAGGACCTTAGATTACCCAGGGCTGGGTTTGGAGCCTCACAGAAGATGGAGAAGCCAGGGTTCAGGCACTTGGCATGACCCCTGGCACCTCCTTCAGTTGATTTAGTGTCTCTGCCCTGGGGTATTCCGTGGGACCCTGGGCTGGCTGCTGTGTGCAGAAGTGGGTGTGGGCCATAGCCCAGACCTGCTGAACAAGTTGTAGGCTCTGGAATCCTCCGTCCCCAGGCAGTGACCAGGCCCTGACAGGCCTGAGTCTGTCCCTCCCATCACTCCCCCAGGTATGGGTGCAGATGACCATGAAATTGCTGAAGCCTCAGGGCTTGAGCCCCGAAAGTGTGAGCAGGCTGGCGGGGCCGCTGGAGGAAGGCCTTGCAGGTTCCTGGATTTGGGTGCTGGTTGGGCTAGGAGGACAGTCCCTGTCACTGGGACTAAGCACAGGTGCGGAGAGGCTGAGACGGGCCCAGAGGACAGTGAGTGTGTGTTGTGTGGGTGCTGGGCCAGGTGCCCTCCATGGGGCAGCAGGCTCTGCAGTACCCTTGGCCAAACGGCCACAGGCTGCCCCAGGACACTCCCCAGGCCCACTGGGGACACACCTGTGGGGCTCATAGTTGTGGCTGGGTCTCTTCTCAGGAGCCAGAATCTTTCTGGGAGCTGAGCCTGGCTGGGCAGAGGGCGAGGAGCCCAGGGTTCCCCTTTCCCTGACTTTGGAGGAAAGAGGTCCCTGAGGGCTGGCACAGCCACTCCCTGCCCCTTAGAGGCTTTGGGCTGCCTGGCGATAGCTCCAGGGACCTGCAAGCTGACAGAGTCTCCAGGAGCCAGAGCTGGGGTGGGAGGCATCCAGTGGGCCTGAGGGAGGTAGAGCAGCAGCAGCAGCTGAGCCCAGCCTCCACCAGCCCTGAGGAATGGGGGAAGAGAGTGCCCCGGCTTAGGGGGGCCCTCAAGCCCTGGAAGCTGTATGTGGTTATGGGGGGCGGGGGCAGAGAGGAGGAGGTCTGAGGGCTGGGTGTGTGTGTAGGGGGTGGTGAGTGTGTGTGTGTGTGTGTGACCAGGCTAGCAGGTGCCTGAGTATGGACTAGTGTGTTTGTGCTGGAGAAGCCTGTGTAGCTTACTGACATGGGAGGGCCTGTGTGAGCAGACGGGACCGGAGAGCTGCTGGAAGGGGCTGTCTGTGCCATCAGGCTCTGAGTGTGGATGCAGCTCTGCCTGTTCAGGCAGATTCACTGGAGGGGCTACTGCGCAGAGCCTGGGCCCTGGACACCTAGAAAGGCCCCTCCTCCCCTCGTCTTCCCTCCCTCATGGCCCACCTTTACTCTGAGGGGTTGGACTCCCTGCTGGCGGCAAGCTGGAGAGGGAATCTCTTGGCGCCTTCTCTGTTCCCAGGGACAGGCGGCTGCAGGTTGGAAGGCTTGCTTTTCCTGCCCACCCTCGTCTTCACCAAGTCCTCATCTGGGGGCCCTGCCCCACTCTCCCTCCCAGTGCAGGGCCCTCCCCTCTGGCGAGCCTGCCTCGCTACTCCCCAGCTCAACCCCTTTAACCCTGCTGGCTCCTAATGGGACTCATGGGACTTCAGGTGTGGACCCTCAGACCCTCAGCTGCATAGTTCCAGAAACTTGTTCATCGAGCGCCAGGCTGACCGTGGTGTCCATCTCAGTGCCCAGCAGATGTTCTGGTGGGGGGAGGTGGGAGTACAAGGTCTGCCGAGTGAGGGTTCCTTCCAGGAGGAGGCAGAGGAAAGGGGTTTCTGAGCCCAGATCTCCGATGCTCCAAGGCACTCAAAACCAGAGCTGAGAGCCTGAATTCAGAGGCTGTGCTGTGGGGCAGGGCTGGAATTTGTGGCACCTGTGTGGGGACCGCAGGGCTGAACGTTACCTTTACTGTCCCTGCTTGGGGATTTTGGGGTACTGGGTTTGGATAAAGTGTGTCACCTGCATAGGGAGCACTGTTCTGGAAGTGGACTCTGCTCAGGTGTGGGGGGCCTGCCTGTGGGGCGCACCATGGACAGGAGGCTGGTGTCTGGTCAGGCTGAGGGATCTGTGTGCCAGCCCTTCTGGGAAGGCTGAATGGGGCGGAACTGGTCAGGGCCTGGCACAAACTCCAGGAAGTGCTACTCCCAGAGAGAGAGAGATGGAGAGCCACCTCCCTGGGGGCCTCCTCCCCATCCCCTTCTGCATGCCACCGCACCCCAGCAGTGTCCCTTGAGGCTGGGCCATGGGTGGATCTGAGTCAGGGCAGGGCAGAGTGGGAGTGGCAGTGCCTCTGCCTGTCTCCCTGGCCGTGGCAGGTCCTGTGTCACATAGAGACCAGGAGAGGTGAGTGTGACTGTGGTACTAGTGGGGGCAGTGGCTGAGGACCCCTCTCTTTGCTGGGCTGGGGCAGAGCTTGAATGGAGAGGGGCTGCCTTGTGCCTGGGAGGGGAGGGCCAGGTGTCGCTGGCACCTTCCGGGTCCTGAGTGCTTGCTCTGTGCCCAGCCCCTGCTGAAGCTGCAGACATTAAATACCAGGATATGTTTTGAGACTCAGGACACCTTTGAGGACTTGCTGCTGTTATCTGCATTTAAAAGACGAGGACTCCGAGGCTCTGAGAGGTTAAGTACCTGGTCTGGGTCACCTGGTCAGTTTCTGAGCTCCAGACGGCTCATCCCAAATTTCATGGGTGCATAGGGATTAAAAGTAGTTCTGGCTGAATTTTAGATCCTGGTTCCACTATTTTCAAGCTGTCTGGTCTTAGGACCGTTGATGTAGTCCCTCTGTGCCTCAGTTTCCCCATCTGTAAATGAGAATGAAAGAGTACTCCCCCATCAATTGGTTGAAAACTAGAGTGAGATTATGCACAGCAGCTGCAGCACAGCCCCAGGGATGATCTAAAAGTGAATTCAGGACAGGACGTGGTGGCTCAGGCCTGTAGTTTCAGCACTTTGGGAGGCTGAGGTGGGAGGATCCCTTGAGCCCAGGAGTTTGAGGCCACCCTGAACAACATAGTGAGACCTCGTCTCAACAAAAAAAGTGAATCCAGTGGTGTCACTCTTTGTTATTAATGCCCTCCGGTGACATTCATGACATCCAAACGTAGAATCTTAGCTGTTAGGGTGGCCTGTGACATCTGTACCATGTGTCCCCGTGGCCTCCCTGGCACTCCCTCTCCTTCCTGGCTGTCTGCCATTGCATGGAACTCCCTGCCTTGCACCCAACAAGCTCAGGGTGGTCTTGGGCACTTCTCAGTCTGGAACCTTCTGTTGCCTACCCCATCTTCCCATGTCTGCCTTTCATGTAGGCCTCCGGTTTATAGCCAGCTCCTCGGAGACATGGTTCTAACCCCTAGTGGCTAAGGGCTGGCCCTTACTCTCTGCCCCCATGCCCTGTGTTAGTGGTCCTGTGGTTGTCATTGTCCCGTCATCTCCACCATATCCTGTTTGCTGTCTGTCTGTGTCCCCCGAGGATGAATGCCATGAGTGCAGGCGTGTCACCCTGTTTCTCTCCTGCCATGGTGCTCGAGTCAGTGCCCTCCCTGCTTTCATTCGGCCGGCAGGCCTTGTGGCTTCTGTTTCTGCTGACCTGTCCAGCCTCATGGTCTGGGGAGGCCTTGGGGTCCCAAGCCTGCGCTGGGACAGGGGTGTTATTCCACTAGCCCTTCTGTGGAGCAAGTAGGGAAGGAGTGATGTGACCTCTGTGGCTCTCCTGGGACCACACGGGTTAGTCCTGTGGGTGACCTCACTTTAGAGAGGGCTGGCCAGCTGTCCCGGACTTAGGAAGTGGGTACAGCTGGACAAAAAGTGGCTGGAGTCAACTCTGCAGAAGCCACATCTGCTCATGAGAAGGATATCCTTGTGAGTACAGGGGAAATGACATGGAGAAAGACAAACACTGATGGGTGGCTCTGCCAGCTTCCCCTGGGGTGCTTCTGGCGACTCCCAGGTCTGTGCACACCCAGATCTTTGCACTGTGCTGTTTTAACTTGGAGAAGAGAGGAGGAAGTTAGCTGCTCTGAATGGTGTTGCTGCTAATCTCTACGACACTTTACTGTAGATTAGGAAAGGGAATGCACCTTACCCCCGCGCAAACCCTGCGCCCCGTTGGAGAAGCCCTGCGCCAGAGCATACAGTTTGGCAAGCAGGGGGAGGGCTGGAGCCCAGCCTCACTTGCCACCCTGGCCAGGCCGTGATTGCCCAGGGTGCGTGCTGTGGCTGGTGCTCTGCCACTGCTGTTTCTGTCATCAGGGTAGGACACAGGTAGGCAAGTAGGGCCTGTCAGTGAGAGGCGCAGGGGATGCGTGTTCTAGGGTCTGAGATCGGCTGCTTCCATTTCAGTGATTGTCTTTGGAGCTACGTCATTTGCTCATACAACCTCCCTTCAAGATAGTGCCTTTTTAAAATCCCATTTACCCAGAAGAAAACCTGAGACGTGGAAAGGTCGTTCGCACTTACTCACAGCAGTGATGGTTGGTCCCCAATTCACCTCCAAGTGTGAGATTTCAGTATTTTTTTTTCTTCCTCTCTTTTTTAAATCAAATTTTATTTGAAAGGATATCACAGTCACCGGTTTGAAAAAGGTAAGCAGGCCAGGTGTGATGGCTCATACCTTTAATCTCCGCATTTTGGGAGGCAGAAGCAGGCGTGTCAGTTGAGCCCAAGAGTTTGAGACCAGCCCGTTCTACGTGGTGAGACCCCAGCTCTCCAAAATTTCCAAAACCAGCTGGTCGTGGTGGTATGTGCGTGTGGTCCCAGCCACTGGCGAGGCTGAGGTGGAAGGGTTACTTCAGCCTGGTGGGTGGCTGCAGTGAGCTGAGATTGGGCCTCTGCTGTTCAGTCTGGGCTACAGAGCGAGACTCTATCTCCAAAAAAAAAAAAAAATTATAAAGGTAAACAGTACAGATGGGAATATGAGCATAAGTCACTCTCATTCCAGACCTCTGGTCCCCAGGACTTTTCTCTTGAGAGGCCATGGCCTTTGTTTTGCATCCTTCTGAGAAAACCTATTCGTGTACAGACATATCTGGGTATGCATGTAACTGTTTTGTGAAAGTGCATTTGGAGATATGGAGATCATTGTTTTGCACCCATCTTACGTTTTGATACTATGGATACTATGTTTTGGAGATTAGATGATACCAGCACTTTGCATAGGTTTGCACCCTCTTTTTCACAGCTGCGTAGTGTTTGCTTGTCTGTGAGTAGATTTCAAGTTCTTTCCATCTTAAGCTCTTAGAAAAAGTGCTGTTGAAGATCTTGATAGACAAGTCTCTGTGCAAACATAGGAAGCTTTTTAGAATGAGGTTCTGGCCATGGGCCAAATTCCCTCCGCGGGGTGGCCCTAGTTTTTACTTCCTTGTACATCCGTGAGAGCTCAGGCCCCTTGTGTTTTGCTCTTATGATGAAATACGATGTCTCCGTCACGTTGGAATTTGTAGATGTAGATGACCATAGTTTCTTATTTGCCATTCATTTCTTTACATTAAGGTAAATATTCATGTTCTTTGCCTATTTTATTTTACTTTATTTTTTTTGAGACAGTCTCGCTCTGTCTCCCAGGCTGGAATGAAGTGACTCACTCCTGGCTCACTGCACCCTCCACCTCCTGGGTTCAAGCAATTCTCCAGCCTCAGCCTCCTAAGTAGCAGGGATTACAGGCACCCACCACCACGTGGGCCTGGCTAATTTTTGTATTTTTAGTAGAGGCGGAGGTTTCAACATGTTGGCCAGGCTGATCTCGAACTCCTTATCTCAAATGATCCACCCACCTTGGCCTTCCAGAGTGCTGGGATAACAGGCGTGAGCCACTGCGCCCAGCCCTTTGCCTATTTTTAAATTAGGTTTCTTGTTTTGTTTTTCTTTCTAATTTACGTGAACATGTTATAGGCTCAGGGAATTTACTGATATGTATAGGTTGCAAATGTACTTTAGTTTTTCAGTTGTCTTTTTTTTTTTTTTTTTTTGAGAAGGAGTTTTGCTCTTGTTGCCCAGGCTGGAGTGCAATGACACGATCTTGGCTCACTGCAACCTCCACCTCCTGGGTTCAGGCAATTCTCCAGCCTCAGCCTCTTGAGTAGCTGGGATTACAGGTACGCACTACCACGCCTGGCTAATTTTTGTATTTTTAGTAGAGATGGGGTTTCACCATGTTGGCCAGATTGGTCGCTAACTCCTGACAGGTGATCCACCCGCCTTGGCCTCCCACAGTGCTGGGATTACAGGCATGAGCCACTGTGCCGGGCCTCAGTTGTCTTTTAAGTGTTTCATTTGTCTTCTCTCTACTCCTCCCTCTCTCTTGTGCACTTGCTGTCTCACTTAAATTTTATGTAGATGAATATATTCATCTTTCTTTGTTTAGCTTCTCAATTTATATTTCTTCACTATCTCTATTATGAAAATATTTCATCTATATAAATATTAATGTAACAGACTTGCGTGTGATAATCTGCCAGGTTGAACAAATGGGAATATTATCTCTCATATGATGTTAGATTTTTCTCCTTTAAAAAATAAAGTATTACAAGTATAGAACCAAAGACATGCCCCGTGACCTCTTCTATTCTTCCCAATCTCCCCAGAATATAATTATCACTTAAAGTTGGGTGTGTACCTATATTTTATTCTTTCATCATACACACAAGCACACACTGTTTATACACATAAATAGTGTTGTTTTGGACTCATACTTTGTTTTTACAACACCTTTTAACGTAAGTTTTTACTTTTATTGTTTTATTTAAGATAGGGTCTTGCTCTGTCACCCAGACTGGAGTACAGTGGCGTGATCGTAGCTCACTGCCACCTCCCATCTCCTGGGCTCAAGTGATCCTCCCACCTCAGTCTCCTGAGGAACTGGGATGGTGACAGTCATAAGCCACCAAGCCCAGCTAAGTTGTTTATTTTGTTTTTTATTTTTTAAATAAAGATGAAATCTTGCTATGTTATCAAGGCTGGTCTCAAACTCTTGGGCTCAAGCAATCCTCCTGCCTTGGCCTCCCAAAGTACTGGGATTACAGGCATGACTTTAAAAAGTTAATATTATGTCTTCAGGTTTATCCCAGTTGACCCATATGGATTGATTTCTTCAGTTTACATGGCTATATAGTATTCAGTTTCATGAATGTAGCACAGTGTATCTAGCCGTGGCTATACTGATGATAGTTGTTTCCAGTTTTTTTTGGTATTGCAGCACTGCCTAATAAATATCCTGGAGTGGGTTGTACTTCTATACTTCAAAATGAAATTACCAGATTGTAAAATATGCACATCTTCAGCCTCACTCAATATTGTGAAGTGCTCCTCTAAGCCTTTGTGTCAATTTGTACTTCTACCAGCAATGTGGAAATGATCCTTGGTTTTAGTCTGTATTCCCTGGTCATGAGTGAGCTGCAGCATCTTTTCATATGTCCATCAAGTGTTGGGATTAAATCTGTGAATTGCCTTTTTGTGCTCTTTGCTTTTTCTTTTTTTTTTAATTCCTTTGATTGTTTTGGTGGTTGTTATGGTAAAATGCACAAGCACAAGGTTATATTTACCATCTTAACCGTTTTTGTGTGTATAATTCAGTTTTCATTAAGCACTTTCAGAATGTGCTACCATCCCACCATCCATCTCCAGAACTCTCTTCATCTGGCCAAACTGAAACATCCTCCCCACTAGTCAAAAACTCCTCCTTTCCGTCTCCGCACAGCCCTTGGCAGCCACCATTCTGTTTTCTGCGTCTGTGAGTTTGACTGCTTTGAGTATCTCTTATAAGTGGAATGATACAGGACTTGTCTTTTCGAGACTGGCTTATTTCACTTTGCATAGTACCTTCAAGGTTGATCCATACTGGTAGCAGAATTTTCTTTCTTCAGGCTGGATAATATTCCATTGTATACGCAGACCACATTTTGTTGATCTGTTCATCCACTGATGGACACTTGGGGGATTGCCTCCACATTAGCTATTGCGAAGTCAATAATGCTGCTATGAACATGGGTGTACAGATACCTCTTTGACATCCTGGTTTCATATATTTTGGGAACATACCCAGAAGTGCAATTGCTTGATCCTGTCCTGTCCCTTGCTTTTCCCTTTGCTTACTTGTTTTTGTTGTTGTTTTATGGGAGTGCTGATATATTCAAGTATTTGTTGATTACGTGCATTATGCCTGACTTACTGAAAGCATGATGTCTTGAGAACTTAGCAACCCTGTGCCTGCTGAGTGGTAGAACAGCTCTGAAAAGGTCTCTTCTGGAGTGGGGGTGCTGCTTTGGAGAGCGATTAATCAGGGGCTTGGGTGCTGACTCTAGGAGGTGCGGCACTTAGAAAGACAGAGTGTGACTTCCCCAATGTGGTCTCCTTCCTTTTCCTCACTCCTTCTCCCACCTAACCCCAGCAATGAGCCCTTGAGTCTGGCTCAGTAGGTGGATCTGCATTCAGTGCAGGGCAGAGCCTGGGTGGCAGTGCCTCTCCTTGCCTCCCTGGCTGCCGCAAGGTCCCGTGTAGCATATGGTGTGGACTCAGCAGCCAGGAGGAGGAGCTGAGTGTGGTTGGGGTCGTGGTGGGGCCAGTGGCAGTGGATCTCTCTCTTTGTTGGGCTGGGCCAGTGCTTGAATGGAGAAGGGCTGCCATGTGTCTGGGGAGGGCAGAACCCAGTGTCACTGACACCTTCCAGATACGGAGTTCTTGTTCTGTGTTTGGCCCATACCTAATGTTGTGAAGTTGAAATACTGGAGTGTGTTTTGAGGCTCAGAACACCTGTGATAACTTGGTCATGTGTTTATATATACACATATATATACATATATATACACAATATACACACACACACACACACATATATATATATACACGCACAATTATTTTCCTTAACACCACTGACCTGAAGGCAGTTACCCTAATTTATAGATGAGGAATCTGAGGCTTTTGAGATTGTCAAGGTCACCTGGCCAGTGACTGGAATGGCCCATGGGTCTGAGTCCGTACCCCTTTTCACTGGCTCCTGGAGGCCACACGTACCTTACGCTTCCTGGGGCTTGGTCCTGGGGTTTCATCTCAGGTTGACCCTCTTTAGGGGGAAATAAGTAGGGAGGAAGGAGATTTCCTGGTATTAGGGTGTCCTCAAGCCTTCAGCTCTCCTGGGACTGCACGGAGTTTATTGTCTGATATCAGTGATGTGGGGCAGCAGACATGGAACTGGTAAGTGGTTAAGATCAGTCGGACATGACAACCCCAGTTCTGCAGAAACCACATCATTTGCCTGGGGAAAAAGGGGGTCCTTGTGAGCTCGTCGACATGCATTTGGCAGAAAGTGTGCTGGCTCTGCCAGCTTCCAGTATAAGCTTCTATCAAGCCCCTTGTGCCTTAGATGCCCAGGTCTTTTCAAAATAAACCTGGCGTGTTTTAACTTGATGAAACTTTCTGCTCACAGTCATCTTATTGTTTGCTGATGAATTCAGACCTCCATTCATTTAAATATTTGTCAATTATCTACCATGTGTCAGGCATTAAATTTAGTGCTGGAGATACTATGGGACATAAGAAGTCCCTGCTTGCTCGGAGTGTGCAGTCTAATTGATACTTGGAACAGTATGGTTTAACTGCCTCAAAGAAAATAAAGCAGCAGGATGTGACAGAGCTGGATGTGGAGAGTGAGGAGGCTTCTCTGGACCGGGTAGTCTGAACCCCATGCAGGGAGAAAACTGTGGCTGGGAGGAGAGGAGGCTGGAAGAAAGGTCTGGGCTTGGGTCCCAACCACTGATTCCAGATCTCTCAACATTTATAACATGACCAACTCCTGTTCTTTTTTTTTTTTTTTTTTTGAGACAGGGTTTCCCTCTGTCACCCAGGCTGGAGTGCAGGGGTCGATCATAGCTCACTGCAGCCTCGATCTCATGGACTCAGGGGGTCCTCCTGTATCTAGGACTACAGGTGTGTGCCACTACACCCAGCTAATTGTATTTTTACTTTCGTAGACATGGGGCAGGGTCTGCAGTCACATGCCTTGCAAGTGGCAGAGACAGGGTGTAGTCTCAGTAGCCAGTGCCTAGGGCACAAGTCTTGGCCAGAAGAGAGAAGGCTCAGGTGAACCAGTTTCATCTGACCTGCTTGATAACTCAAACATGGCTGCCCAACTGTGCGGTCTCTGGCAGGGTATGTGAGGTGGGTAGCTGGGTGGCCTGCCCCTTGCAGGCACTGGGGCGACATATCCGGGGATCAGGAAGAGGTTGGGTTTAGGCAGGGTAGAGGTGATTGTGTAGGCTGGGGGGGTAGCAGTGTCACCTTGAATGTGTTTCCATACCCAGGGACCAGATGGCCCGGGAGGAGGGGGATGGAGGCAGGGGGAAGAATGAGGTCTTTTTGACTTTGATGTGCTTTGACTGCAAGTCAGAATGAGTGGGACACCCCCACAGACATGTCAGCCCTCCTAATTTAGACTTTCTGAAGTGGAGCCTTGGGAACCGATGAAGCTTAATAAACTCTCCTGGTGCTTCCAGCAGGCACTTGAGGGTGAACACCACTGTCTTTGGGTCATAGGAAGTGTGAGCTAGTAGGAATCCTGGAGATTTTCTAGCCCAACAGTGTCCAGTCAAAATAGAATGGGAGCCAGAAATATAAGCCACATGTAATTTTAAATTACTTTTAAAACATTTAAATTTAGCCATGGTTTTAAAAAGTAAAAATCAATAGGTGAAATTCATTTTAATATTTTAACCCAATATAGCCAAAATCTTGGCATTTCAACATGGGATGAGTATAAAATAATGAAGGTGATATTTTATTCTTTTTTTTTTTTTGGTACTAAATCTGTGCACTCCAGTGTGTATTTTCCACTTAAAGCACACATCAGTGTGGACTGACCCCATTGCAAATACTCAGTGGCCACCTGGGGCTGGGGTGACCAAGTGGGACGTGATGGGGCTGGTGCAGTCCACCATTCTCACGACAGGCATCTGGGGTCAGCGAGGCAGGGCACTGGCTGTGCTGGAAGCAGGGCACTGGCTGTGCTGGTGGGAAGCCAGATTCCAGCCCCAGACACCAGAACCCTTGGCTTTAGATCCTTGGGGTGGGTGCGTTGCTTCTCCTGGGAGGAAGGAGTGCCCGGGAGCCCCTGACCAGGACCTGGGGCAGGTCCACACAGGCCCTGGATTTCTTCTGTATCCTGAGCCTGGCCCTGCTCTCTTGTCTCCCACCTCGTCACACTGGCTTCAGCTTTTTCACCCTGAGAAGGGAATTCAAAGCCTCTGCCCCTCCCAGACAGACACCAGGATATGATTTTCTTTTTTCTTTTCTTTTTGTTTGAGATAGGATCTCACTTGGTCTGGAGTGTAGTGGCCTGATCTCAGCTCACTGCAGCCTCCACCTACCGGGCTCAAATGATCATCCCACCTCAGCCTCTGAAGTAGTTGGGATTACAGGCACATGCCACCATGCCTGGCTGATTTTTGTATTTTTTGTAGAGATGGGGTTTCACCATGTTGCCCAGGCTGGTCTTGAACTCCTGACCTCAAGCAATCTGCCCTCCTCGGCCTCCCAAAGTGCTGGGATTACGGGCATGAGCCATGGGGCCCTGCCCTGGGTATGATTTTCAAGTGGTTGGTGTCTTGTGACTGGCAGCTGATAAACGGGTGATACAATGTTTCTATACAGGAGTCTGCAGAGCCAGGCTGCAGGGGCGGATGCGGGGGTAGCCTGTGGAGCCCGAGGGTGGGAACAGAGAGCGCCTTTTTCTGTAGGTGGAAGCCTGGCTGGCTCCTTTCCCTCAAAGGTCAGACAGCCTGAGAGATGTTTCCATCCTCCCATGCGTGGCCCTGAGGCAGTTAGCCGGTCAGTTACTCACTGTGCTCTCTGCCAACTCTAATGAGCCAGGAAGCCTCCCCGTGCCCAGGCGTGCTGTGATCACAGTGTTCAATGATGGGGTGAGGCTGCAGTGTCCAGCCAGGGGCTGTGCCACAGGGGCCAAAGGATATCTGACCTGCTGTCACTGCCTCTTCCATTCTGTTCCACCGTCACTGGGGCGATGCCATCCGATGAACAGATCCATTTATTAATTCAACATGTTTGTATTGAGAGCCCACTGGGTGCCAGGCACTGTTGTCGACACGGGCGATAAAGCAGCAAACAAAACAAGAGAAACATCTTTGCAAGCAGGGGAGGGGACCTGCAGTGTTGGGTGTGGAGTTGTTGCCGGGAAGTAGAGAAGCTGAGTAAAGAGCTGGATGGAGAGAGATGGCCAAGCCCATGTCTAGAGAAAAGCATTGTAGACTGAGTGAGCAGAAATCGCAAAGGCCCAGAGGAGGGAGCATGCCTAGCTAGCCCCCTAGACGTGGTGAGGCTGGTGTGGGCTGGGCAGTGATACGGTGTGACTGTGTCCCCACCCAAATCTCATATTGAATTATAGCTCCCATAATTCCCGTGTGTCATGGGAGACACTGGTGGAGATAATTGAATCATGGTGGCGGTTTCCCCACGTTGTTCTCGAGGCGGTAAGTCTCACGAAAGCTGATGATTTTGTAAGGGGTTTCCCCTTTCACGTGGCTCTCCTTCTCTCTCGCCTGCTGCCATGTAAGATGTACCTTTTTTCTTCTGTCATGATTGTGAGGCCTCCCCAGCCACGTGGAACTGGGAGTCTATTAAACGTCTTTTTCTTTATAAATTCCCCAGTTTCGGGCATGTCTTTATCAGCGGCATGAAAACAGACTAATGCAGGCAGCCTGCATTGGGAGGATTTGGGCAAGGAGGGAGGAGGTGCTGGCCAGTAGACCTCGTGTGTCTCTGTGGGTCAGAGCAAGGACCCGGACTCTCCCCGTGAGTGAGAAGAGGAGCCCATGGAGGTTTTGGAGCTGAGGAGGAGTTTTACAGATGACCGGTCTGTTCTGGGTACTTGCAATTAGTGGACCATCTGTATTCAAGTGTTGATTGGGTGGTTTTAACCCTGTGGGAGAACTCCCAGCCTGTACCCTGCTCTCACTGTACCTGGCAGTTGTATTAATGACTTTAACTGCACAGTCCAGCTTGAGTCCCCTGTAGAATGTGGGCAGTGGACACTAAGCCAAGAGGAATCGCTGTGGGTTGGCAGACATAGTGGAGACTCACTCCTGGACAGGCTGTGGAATGTGTGGAAGCAGGTACAGCTTAGGCCGGCCCTGAGGTTCAGCAGGGAAGCCAGAGGAGTCCGTAGCCCGGGAGACCTGGCCTATAGTGGAGAGAGTGAGTCCGTGCCAGTGGTGGGATGTGGCTGCAAAAAATGATCAGATTCATGGAAGTCTGGTGTCCAGCTGGCAGGCATTAGTGATCCCACAAATACAGCTGTGTGCCTTGAACACGCACTCAGAGCTTCCAGAGAGCACCTGGGCTGTGGGGGCTAGAGACTGTGTCTCATGTGGAGGCGTGGCTGAGAAGGGGCTCGACAGGCTCTTCATCACTGTGTGGAGACTTTGAAGGACTTGGATGTGCTCGAAGCCCCTTCCCCTAATTGCTGTATAGGGCAGGGTGTACATCCCAGGGATCATGGAGGCTAGGGAGCCAGTCTGCACAGGATGGTTTTAGAAGCCATAGGATATGGGGGCTCTGGGTGAAGGAGCCAGAATTCCAGCCCCAGCTCCACTCCTCACGAGCTGTACAACCTGTGCCCGTTACTGACCCCTTTCTCACCTTAGTTCCCTGGCTCTACAATGGAGGTAATTATCATGTTGAACCCACCGGGTTGAGATCTTATTTAATACTTGCACGGCCCTTAGAAACATCTAGCACAGTGGTCCTCAGCATTTGGAAATGTCTGGAAACATTTTGTCACACCTGAGAAGAGGGACTTCCTACTGGTGTCTAGCGGGTAGAGGCCAGAGATGACTGCTAAACATCCCATAATACACAAGACAGACCCCGCAACAATGAACTCTCTGGCCCCCAAAGTCAGTGGTGCAGAGATTGAGAGATCCTGGTTTCGCGTTTAGAACGTGCAGTACATTTCAGTTGTTAATGGAACATGCAATACATCTTTATTCACATGTTATTACTTATTTGTCAGATGTTTATAAAACATCTGCTACATACTTGGCAGTTTAATGGAATCTGCAGATTCAAAAAAGTTCCTGACCACAGAGGTCATTTAGGCAAGCTAGGAAAGCACAGAATTATATAACACAAAATTACATTATACCATAAAGCATATTCTATAGTACACTTACTCTGGTGGGCTCTTGGCATAAAAATGTCTCCAATCTCAGAGGTCATGGGATAGTGGGCAAGACACGAAAACCTCATATAATATAAAATTATGTTATCTCTAAGTGCTGAAATTAAGGTATAAACAATGTTTCATGGGAACCAAAACATCAGTCATTTGGAAGTATAGGTCAGGCCTTCATAGGAGAGGAACCATTTGAGCCAGATGTTGCCAGAGTGGGATGGTCTCAGTGAGCGGGATGTGGAGGGTTAGGATGTTATCTTAGTCTGTTTTGTGCTGCCATTACCACCAAGTAGGTAATTTATAAGGAGCAGAAGTTTATTTGCCTCACAGTTCCAGAGGCTGGGATGTCCAAGATCTACAGGCCACATCTGGTGAGGGTCTTCTTGCTGCATCATCTCATGGTAGATGGAAGAAGGGCAAGGTGGAGAGAGAGAACAGGAAGGGGTCTAATTGTCCTTTTATAAGGAACCCACTCCCATAATAATGGCATTAACCCATTCATGAGAACAGAGCCCTTAACCCATTCATGAGAACAGAGCCCTCAAGTATTGGGGGAACCCGCCCACAATATTTCAACATAGGTTCTTTCTATTTTCCATAAGCATTGGCTGGCTGAGAAACAGAGACAGTATAAAGAGAGGAATTTTACAGCTGTGCCGCCAGGGGTGACATCACATACCGATAGGGCCATCATGCCCACCTGAGTCTCAGATCAACCAGTTTTTATTAAAGGTTTCAAAAGGGGAGAGGGTGTAAGAACAGGGAGTACATACAAAGATCACATGCTTCAAAGGGCAAAAAACAGAACTAATAAGGGTCTAATAAGCATTACATGCTTCTGAGGGAACAGGACCAAGGGCAAAAGCAGAACTACTGATAAGGGTCCAACAAAGATCACAAGGCTAAGGGCAAAAGCAGAATTGCTGATAAGGGTCTATGTTCAGTGGTGCACATATTGTCTTGATAAACATCTTAACAGAAAACAGGGTTTAAGAGCAGAGAACTGACCACAAATGCTGCTAATTTGTCTGACCACAAATTTACCAGGGCAGAGTTTTTCCCCACCCTAATAAGCCTGAGGGTACTGCAGGAGACCAGGGTGTATCTCAGTCCTTATCTCAACCACGTAAGACAGACATTTCTGGAGTGGCTGTTTATAGACCTCCCCCCAGGAATGCATTCCTTTCCCAGAGTATTAATATTAATATTCCTTGCTAGGAAAAGAATTTAGTGATATCTCTCCTACTTGCACATCCGTTTATAGGCTCTCTGCAAGAAGAAAAATATGGCTCTTTTTGCCCGACCCCGCAGGCAGTCAGACCTTGTGGTTGTCTTCCCTTGTTCCCTAAAAATCGCTGCTATTCTGTTCTTTTTCAAGGTGCACTGATTTCATATTGTTCAAACACACATGTTTTACAATCAATTTATACAGTTAACACAGTTATCACAGTGGCCCAGAGGTGACGTACATCCTCAGCTTACAAAGATAACAGGATTAAGAGATTAAAGACAGGCACAAGAAATTATAAAAGTATTATTTGGGAACTGATAAATGTCCATGAAATCTTCACAATTTATGTTCCTCTGCCACGGCTCCACCCAGTCCCTCCGTTCGGGGTCCCTGACTTCCCACAGCACTCATGGCCTACTCTTACGAGACCCCACCTCACAACATTGTTATGTTTAGGATCAAGTTTCTAGCACATGAACTTTGAGGGACACATTCAAACCATAGCATTCTGCCCCAGTGCCCAAAATGTATGTCCTTGTCACATGCAGAATACATTTGCTTCTTACCTATAATCCCAAATTGTTATTTGTTTCAGCACCACATTAAAAGTCCAAAGTCCACAGTGTCCTCTAAGTCAGCTGTGGGTGAAACTCAAGGCATGGTTCATTCTGAAGCAAATTCCCCTCCAGTCATGGGCTGTGAAATCAAGCAAGTTGTCTACTTCCAAAGTACAGTGATGGGACAGGCATAGGACAGATATTCCATTCCAAAAGGGAGAGATAGGCAAGAAGAAAGGGGCAACTGGTCCAAACAACTCCAAAAACCCAGCAGGGGAAATAATACTAAATCCCAACTTGTCAAATAATCTTTTTCGACTCCATGTCCTGCCTTCCAGACACACTTGGGTAGGGACGTGGGCCCCCAAGGCCTCCAGCAGCCCTGCTTCTCTGGCTTTGCTGGGCTCATTCCATGCAGCAGCTCTCACAGGTTGGAGTCTTGTGCCTGCATCTCCCCCAGGTTGCTATTGCACATTGGTAGCTCTGCAGTTCTGGGGTGTCAGGATGGCCTTACTCCCACAGCTCCACTAGGCTTCCTGGGGACTCTGAGCAGCTCTGACTCCACAGTTCTGCTGGGCATTGCCCTACAGAGGGCTCCCTGGTTGTGGCTCTGCCCCTGCAACAAGTCTCTGCCTGGGTCCCCAGGCTGTCCACAGTATCCTTTGAAATCTAGTTGGAAGGAGCCAGGCCCATAGCCCCTGCATTCTGTACTCCAGTGGCATTAGGACCATGTGGATGCCACCAAGACTCACCACTTGCACCTTCTAGAGTGGCAGGTCAAGCTGCATCTGGGCCCATTTGAGCCATAGCTGGGGAGGCCAAGGAGCACTGTGCCCAAATGTGGGAGCAGAGACTTGAGGTGGCCCTGGACAGTGAGCCACAGGTCCTGAGGTTTCCCAAGACATGGCTTTTGATATAGTTACTTCCTTCAGACTTTGGCACTCTGGGGCTGTGATCACAGGTCATCTTTGCAGTGCCTTTGGGATCATTCTCATTTTCTTGATGAATAGCCTCTGGCTTCATTCTTATTGTACTAATATTCCTATCAAACAGTGGCTCTGGCCAATACTAATCTCCTTATCAAGTGGTCCATACTTACATTCTTATCAAACTATCAAATGGTAACATGCCTGCACCCTTGCTTTCCTCTCCTGAAAGTTCTTTCTCTACTACAGGGCCAGTCTCAGAATCCTTCCAGTCTCTAAGTTCTGTTTTGCTTTTTGTTATAAATTCTTCTCTCTCTCTCTCTTTCTTTCTTTCTTTTTTTGAGATGGAGTCTCCCTCTGTTGCCCAGGCTGGAGTTCAGTGGTACGATCTCAGCTTACCGCAACTTCTGTCTCCCAGGTTCAAGCCATTCTCCTGCCTTAGCCTTTAATAGCTGGAATTTCAGGTGTGTGCCACCATGCCCAGCTAATTTTTTTGTATTTTTACTAGAGATGGGGTTTCATCATGTCAGCCAGGCTGGTCTCGAACTCCTGACCTCAAATGATCCACCTACCTCAGCCTCCCAAAGTGCTGGGATTACAGATGTGAGCTACTGCACCCAACCCTGCTTTTCTTTATAAATTTCATCTTTAAATTATTTATTTCTTCTCAAATTTTACAGTTAAAATAAGTATACAGTTAAAATAAGTTATACAGCAACCCAGATGCTTTGCTGCTTAGATATTTCTTCCACCAAATAGCCTAGTTTATTACTCTTAAGTTCTGCCTGCTATACAGTTTGAGGACCTGGACACAATGTAGCCACACTCTTTGCTGCTTTATAACAAGGATGACTGTTACATCAGTTTCCAGTACCTTAATCTTGAAATATAGAGACCTCATCAGAATGCCCTTTACCATCCACATTTCTACCACCATTCTGATCACAACCACTTAGTCTAAGAAGTTTCAGACTTTCCCTACAGATCTTCTAATCCCTCTTTATTGCCTGTCTCCCTCCCTTCCTTCCTCCCTCCCCTCCCTCCCTCCTTCGCTTCCTCCCTCCCTCCCTCTCTGCTCTCTCTCTTTTCTTCCTTTCCCTCCCCTCCCCTGCTTTCCTCTCCCCTCCCCTGCTTTCCTCTCCCCTCCCCTGCTTTCCCCTCCCCTCCCCTGCTTTCTCCTCCCCTCTCCACTTCTTGGCACCAATTTTCTGTCTTGGTACGTTTTGTGCCGCTGTAACAGAATACCGCAGATTGAGTACATTATAATTAATAGAATTTTATTTGGCTCATGGTTCTGAAGGCTGGGAAGTCCAAGATCAAGGGTCTGCTCTGGCAAGGGCCTTCTTGCTGCATCATCCCATGGTGGAAAGTGGAATGGCAGGACAGATCAAGAGGGGACCTAACTGGCCTTTTATAAGGAACCCCGTCCCACAATAATGGCATTAACCCATCCATGAGAGCAGAGCCCCATGATCTAAACACCTTTTATTAGGCCCTACCTACACTGTTGCACTGGGGATCGAGTTGCAGCATGTGGACTTTGGGGGACACATTCAAACCATAGCAGGCACCTTAATAAAGGTGGAAAAGGGATGTGGCAGCTACAGTGGGAGGGAAAAGGTGGCTCCCTTAGTGTGCTTGGGAGGAGGGTAAGAGATGCGTTTGCAATTCTCATGGCCACAAACTGAAGGGGCCTGGTTACCTGATAAGGAGCATTGGCTTCGTGTAAGGAATGTGGAGCAATTGAAGCGAGAGGGTGGTTTGATCCGTATCATTTCTTAGAAGGATACCATGTTGGCAGTTTCGAAGAAGAGGCATGAGTGAGGAAACACTTGTGGTGAAGAGACCGGTTAGGAAGCTGTAACTTGGGGTGGGATCTGGAACCAGGCTGTGACTGTGGAAGGGGAGCTGGAGGGCTGCATTCTGAAGTATTTCTGAGGGTCTAGACAATGTGACCTTCACACTGGGGCTGAGTTTTGTAAAATCTGGCATCCCCAGTTTCACCTATGATGCCAGGCCTGTGGTAAGGAGCTTAGCAAGCATTTGCTAGAATATGAGCAAATGGGGGTATAACTGATAATATTTAGTAACCTTGGTAGGGGGGCGGTGAAAGAGGGAGGTGTTGGGAGACTGGGTTGATAATATGGGGGTTGGGAGCAAGGAGAGAGGCTAGCTTTGAACATCTTCCATTTGAGGAATTTAAGATCATCCAGCTAGAATATTAGAAATATTAGGATGGGATGTGGAAGAGAAATTAGCGCTGAAAATAAAGAGCTCGAATCATCAGTGTATGAATAGTAGCTAAACCTCTGAAAACAAGTGAACTTGTCCCGTGAAAATGTGTAGCAGGGGAGAAGCAGAGGTTCAAGGACAGCGCCCCCGAGAATGCCAGCATTTAAAGGGTGGACCCTCGGTGGCTCACGCATGTAATCTCAGCACTTTGGGAGGCTGAGGTGGGCGGATCACGTGAGGTCAGGAGTTTGAGACCAGCTTGGCCAACATGGTGAAACCCTGTCTCTACTAAAAATACAAAAATCAGCCAGGCATGGTGGTGGGTGCCTGTAATCCCAGCTACTTGGGAGGCACAAGAATCACTTGAACCTGCAAGGCAGAGGTTCCAGTGGGATCGTGCCACTTCATTCCAGCCTAGGTGACAGAGGGAGACTCCCTCTCAGAAAAAAAAAAAGAAAGAAAAAGAAAAAGGGTGGGCCCCAGCAGCACAGCCTACTGTCCGGGAGTCAGGAGGAAAACCTGAAGGGAATCTTGACCTTGACTTAGAAGCCAAGGAGGAGTCATGGCCAACAGCATCAAAGGCCTCCAAGCACAGTGGAGACTGACAAGAGACCTTTCTTAGGTTTGGCAATTAGAAGGTCCCTGGCCTCAGCAAGAGCAATTTCAGAATAAAAACAAGGGTGGAAGGACTGGTGTTGGGGTCGGGGGATAGAGTAGGAAGTGAGAGTGTAGTACAGGTGAAGAAGTTTGATCACTGGAGGGAATGAGGGAGATGCGGGGGTAGCTTGAAGAGCAGAGAGAGGTTTTTTTTTTTTTTTTTTTTAGGAAGAAGGAAGCTTGGGCATGTTTATAAGTCAGAGAATAGAGAAGGAGAGGTGGGAGACACAGGGCAAAGAGGAGTCGGTTGGAGACTACTCTGTGAAGGTGAGGTGGATCTGGTGTCTAGGTGGAAGGATTTGGGGCGAAGAGGGAAGGTAGGAGAGTCTAGAGGTAGGCAGCAGGCAGACGGGGGCTCCAGGTTTTCCCTACAGAACTGAGGACAGTGATGGCCAGGCGTGGTGGCTCACGCCTGTAATCCCAGCACTTTGCGATGCCAAGGTGGGTACATCGCTTGAGGCCAGGAGTTCAAGACAAGCCTGGGCAACATGAGAAACCCCATCTCTACTGAAAATACAAAAATTAGCCGGGCGTGGTGACACATGCCTGTAGTCCCAGCTACTCAGGAGGTTGAGGCACAAGAATCACTTGAACCTGGGAGGCGGAGGTTGCCATGAGCTGATGGCACCACTACACTCCAGCCTGGGTGACAGAGCAAGACTCTGGAAAAAAAAAACAAAAAAACTGAGGACAGTAAGAATAAGTGATCGCTTGTGATCACAGACCCAGCAAGTACACCACGAGCTTCTGCCCCTCTGGTGTTCCTAGACCCCTTCCCTAGAACATTAAGCCATATTACTTTTATGGGTCCAGGGTCTCTGAGGGGCTGGGCACCACACCGTGCCCCTGGGGGCATATCTAGTTCTGCCCCTCTTGGTTTGGCGGGTACCTGCTGAGTACTCGCTGTATGTTAGGCCATGAATGCTGGGCAGCAGGAGGCATGGTTTCTGCCTCCACTGGGCCTTATTTCTTCACCTTGTCCCCCAGTTCTGCCCTTGGGCAAGTTCTGTGGCAGAACTGACCAGCTCCCTTCGGCCAGGGACATCTTGGTTCCTGGCAGAGCACCAAGAAGAGCAGATTGTCTTCCTACCCGGGGGCACCTTTGTCCAGCAGGTCGGGTGAGCTGGCCTCCTGGTGAGAAGCTGGTGCCCTTGGACATAAGTGGATTTGATGCCTGCTTTCCCACCCAGATACTCTACTGTGGCTTTTCTCCAGCCCTTTATGCTCAGAGCTAGACCAGCAATGTGGGGTAGCTGCTGGGAGAAGACGCCATGTTGTCTTGAGGCAGCAGCCAGCCCCGGAAGCCCTGGAACGCCTGGGGCCACTGAGCAATCCTCTCGCTTGGCCCCACAAGGGGAGGGGGTGGGCTCGCGAAACCCTCGTTGGGTATAGCAGAGCAAGCCCTAAGACTCGCCCAGTCTGCTTAGCGCAACACTGACGCTATTTTGGAATGAAGACAAGACAATGTAGAACTTTACTGGGGAAGAGGTCGAGGAAGGGCTAATTGTCTTGTTGTTCAGGTCTGGTTAGGGCTGCTCATCTCTGACGCCAAAGGTCTTTTCCCTGGAGGACAGCCCTGGAGGACAGCCCTGGAGGATGTCTGAGTATTTGTCTTTCGCAAAAGGTGAAATGAGTAGTGTTTCCCCACCCAGGCTGCATTTTAGAATCAGGGGAGGTGGGTCACTGGTTTGTTTCACTATTCACTATTCATGCTTGGGCCCCACCCCTAACCAATTAAATAAACATCGTGGAGAGTGGGGCCTAGTAAATGTTGAAGCTCCTCAGGTCATTGCATTGTGCAGCCAATGCTGTGACTTATGAATAGAAAGGAAGATGAAATGCACGCTGGTCATGCAAGGGAGATGTAGAGAGGCAGCAGGGAGGGTGAGAGAGGCTGCAGTTCATAATGTCCTGAAATGGTAGAGCTGGAGGGATCCTGGTTCGGAGCACTGCAACTCAAAGAGTAGTTCCAGCCACACAGCAGGCCCCATTAGGGAGCTGGTTAGAATGCAAATCCCCGCCTGCCCTGTACCCCCATCTGGCACCCTCTGAGTCACAATGTGCGCATCAAGGTTTGAGAAGTGTGCTTTCAGATCACCCACAGATCATCCAGACCAGTGGTTCTCAACCTTGGCTGCGCTTTAGAATCACCCAGGGGGCTTCAGCGAATTCCAGTGCTGGGCTACATGAATGAACTCAGAATTTCTAGGTGTTGGGACCCAGATACTCATTTAAAAAAAAATTTTTTTTTTAAGTACTTCAGGTGAGTCTCCTCTTCAGCCATAATCAAGAACATCAGGCTTGACCAGTGCTTCTCAAACTCGGACAGATATATGAATCGCCAGGCTATCGTGTTCAAATGCACATTCTGATTTTATAGGTCTGGAAGGGGGCCAAAGAATCCACTTGTCTAAGAATGGCTCTGGGATGCCCATGGGACGGATCTGGCCTTTTTTAAGCAGTGGGAATAGGCTGACTTCTCAGTTTGACAGCAAGGAGACTGCAGGTCAGAGAGGGAAGTGTGATCGTCCACGGTAACCAGCCTGATACACATTCAGTACTTTCTGATGTACTCTACTGTGTGCCAGGCAGCGTGCTACATGTGGGACTAGAGCTGCGAACGGGACAGACCCAATTCCAACCCGCCCAGAGCTTATATCTCAGTTGGGGAGATGACAGAAAGCAAACAAGTAACTAAGCTGATGACAGATGGGAAATGCTGTGAAGGCCAGGAGGGCCGTGTGTAGGGAATGGCTCAGAGACTGCTGTGGGGTGAGGGGTAGGGAAGGCATGCCCCTTTCAGAAGAGCTGTCTGGGGAGTTACTAGGACAACACCTTTAACTGGGAACTTGTGCTGATTACAAACCGATCACTTTTCTTTACTGGACAGGGCCAGGCTTCATCCTCTCTGGGGTTTGGGGATGGTGCTTCTGACTCTCCCAAGGGAATCTGACCCTGGTCCCTGCCTGCTTGTTTCCTCTGACTCAAGACTCTGATTCTTCAGTGTTTGTGGGCTCAGAGCAGGGCCTGGGAATGAGTCCGCTGGGGAGCAGGACATTGACTTCATCACAAGACAGGGCTGAGGGTCATTGGTTAATGGTGTGTAAAATGGACCAGACCTCATCCAGATGCTATCCCCAGCCCCTATGAAAACATGGAAGGTTTCCATTGGTGCACAAACACTAGTGTTTGCCTCCCTTTCCTGATCGACCGTCAGATTCACATGGGCTATTTGTGAAAATGCCCGTCCCAGGCCATACTCAGGCTGACCACGGTGGTCTCCAGGGAAGGGACCTGAAATGTGTTTTTAGGAAGTGGTCCAAGTGACTCTTCCGATCCAGATCATCAGGAAGCATGGCGTGGATGGAAGAAACTGGCACTTGGCATCTGGTGCCTCTTTGTGTGGCTGTGGAAGCCACAGAAATTTCTTCTGCAGTCACTCTGCGGCGTGGCCCTGGCTGGGCTGGTGCTTGTGAGGAAGCCTTTGCTTGTGTGATGGGGGAACAGCAGCTTACCCCTTCCCGTGCACAGTCCTCACCTTACTGTCTTCGCCCTTACTGGAAACATCTCCTGACTCCTCTTTGGCCGGCCAGACCCTCCCAGCTCCCTGTGCTCCCCATTCAAACACCTTCCCTCCCTGAGCTTACCCCATGGCCGGGTGGGGAGGCGTGAGCACTGTTTGCATTTGGTCAGAGTCTAGAAGGGATCAAGGAGCCCTCATGAGGACCGTGTCATAGCTCCACCCTCACTCCCAGCCTCTGGCCTGAGCAGACCTGTTTGGCTGGATTGATGATGGAGAGGCAGGCACTGACCAAGGGACGCCTTGGATGGTGGAGAATAGGTGACCCTCTGTTGGGTAAAATAGGACTCAAGCCCTCACACAGTGAGTTGGCTTAACTTTCGTGTCAACAGTGGGCGGGGGTAGCTGTCTGCCTCCTGGAGCTGGCCCTTCCTGGGTCAAAATGCAGAAGGGGACGGTGAGAAGAACCACACATAGAGGCTGCAGTAGGCCAGCCTGGCTTGGGACCAAGTCTGTGAGGGCTGGACCCTCGGTTTTCCCTTCCATGGCAGGACTCACCTGGATCTCTGATGCCACCCTTGGAGGCGTTAGGAGGAATCCTGGATGAGAAAGGTCACCCTCAGGATGACTGCCCCGGGGAACGGCTTCCTGCTTTCTGGAGGAAGGGAGGGGCGGACAGTGGGTGTGTCCTGCTCCAGTGTCTAGGCAGGAGAGTTTTTAAAGCTGACCAGACACCTGTGACTCCTATTTCCTAGGTGGCCCGAGGCAGCCGGGATGACACCTCTCCCCAGGAATCCTGCTGCCTGCTGAGAAACATGGTCAGCAAGTCCCGTGAGTGTCGTCCGAGGGCTCCCCCACCCTGGAGGACGGGCCTCCAGAAGCCGTCTTCAGCAGGATCCTGGGACCTCTGGGGGCTGTGGAGGGACAGACAGGGAGCCAGGAGCCCTTCTCTTCATCTTGAAGGACACTGGGTACAATCAGCATCAAGCCCTCAGCCAGGGCCAGGAGAGGACCAGAGACTGCTCCTGTTGAGTTAGGGGTCAGAGGGGCTCAGAAGGGGGCAGGTGGGAAGGTGGACGGGGGCTGTACCTGCCTGTTTCGGCCTCTAGCTCCTCTGTGCATGTGTCCTGCAGGCTGGAAGCTCCTGGCCATGTTGGCTCTGGTCCTGGTCGTCATGGTGTTGTATTCCATCTCCCGGGAAGACAGGTACATCGAGCTGTGAGTTCACCTTCCATGTCGTTCCACTGGTTCTTGTCAGGGACGGGGCTTAGGGATGGAGCATCATGGAGTGGGGGACCTAGGAGGGCAGGAACGTTTCAAAATCCGGCGCATGACCTCATCCCTTCAGCTACTGGTATGGAGTGTTTCCGTGAGGGTGGATGGGGGTAGGGCCTGGGATGTCTCACTGGACCCTCACCCAGGGAGTGCAGGGGCAGGAAGACCTGGATCAGTGGAACTTAACTTGAGATGATTCCTGCTTGGCACCTTGGGACCTTCACGCCATGGGAGAAGGCTTAGGCTGCCTGGAACATGGGCCCCTGGGTCTGACTGGGGCTCCTGCCTCCTGTCCTTTTTTCTCTCCAGTTTTTATTTTCCCATCCCGGAGAAGAAGGAGCCGTGCCTCCAGGGTGAGGCAGAGAGGAAGGCCTCTAAGCTCTTTGGCAAGTAAGTACTCGAGGATGAGGAGGGTGGAGCAGGGCATGGAGCGAGCTGGGATTGAGGGCAGCCTCAGTGTGAGGAGTAGATGGAAGGAGCAGCCTTGGTGGTGGACATGGGTTAGGTGAAGCCAGGGAGGGAAGTGAGGGCCTTATAATATTAGTCATGGGCCTAACCCTGCTTCTGGCATCAAGATTAATTCTGTTCTCATCCCCACCCGGCTTTCACCTCTGTGCAGCTACTCCCGGGATCAGCCCATCTTCCTGCAGCTTAAGGATTATTTCTGGGTCAAGACGCCATCTGCTTACGAGCTGCCCTATGGGACCAAGGGGAGTGGTAAGTTCCCACCCAGCTCTGTGGGAACCATGGGCTCACCGTGACCAGAGTGCTGCTGCTTCTCTGCTGTCCCTGGCCCCAGTGCCCAAGTTCTGAGCCCGGCTCCAGCAGCAGGGTCAGGGGAAGAAGGGCTCTGAGGAGCAGTGGAGGGAGGGCAGGCAGCCTTCAGAATGCTAGCTGTCGCATCAGTCCCTCTGCCTGGCTCTTTTTGTAGAGGACCTGCTCCTCCGGGTGCTAGCCATCACCAGTTCCTCTATCCCCGAGAACATCCAGAGGTAAGGCGGCACTCCCCCGACTCCAGTCTGGGCACCTTCTCATCTTTCCTGGCCCTGTGTGAAACAGTCATGGCCTGGCCCAGGGGTGTAAAGTCAGCATGACCGTAAGCAGGACCATGGGGTGATGCCTGCTTCACGGGGACCAGGGGCTGAGGGGCCTAGGAAGTGGTCCTGAGACGGGCGCAGGCAGATCCAGGGCAGCGAGCGTGGGGTAGAGCAGGGGTGACTTCTGGGCTTGACCACTCCTCTTCCTATGGCAGCCTCAGGTGCCGCCGCTGCGTGGTCGTGGGGAACGGGCACCGGCTACGGAACAGCTCACTGGGAGATGCCATCAACAAGTATGATGTGGTCATCAGGTGTGTGTGTGACTGTCTCTTCCTACTGCTTTTGGGAACTGGATATCCAAGCCAGGGACTGTACACAGGCCCAGGAGGCCTTTAGTGATGGGAATCATCCCCCCAACCCCCAGATTGAACAATGCCCCAGTGACTGGCTATGAGGGTGACGTGGGCTCCAAGACCACCATGCGTCTCTTCTACCCTGAATCTGCCCACTTCGACCCCAAAGTAGAAAACAACCCAGACACACTCCTCGTCCTGGTGGCTTTCAAGGCAATGGACTTCCACTGGATTGAGACCATCCTGAGTGATAAGAAGCGGGTAAGTTGGGGGACAGACTGGGGGCTGAGGCCTGGGGGTGGGGACACTGCCCGAGTCAGGACCTCTCGCTCCTTGATGTCGGCCTGGCAGTCCTGAAGAGCCTGTGCGGGGATAGCAAGAACTAGGCTCCTGGCAGTCAGTGCCTTAGGCTGCCCTCCAATGGTGGTGTTCCGGTAAGCCGCCCCAGCAACTGGGTATAAAAGCCTGCAGGCGTCAGGTGGCAGCAGCCAAAGGCACCCGTGCTCCAGGACTGTCTGCGACAGGAACGCTTTCTGAGTAGGTGTTTGCCTGTGAGGAACTCGGGAGCCGAGGAACCCTCCAGCAGCCATCTCTAGGCCGAGGGTAGGTTAGAGCAATGAGGCGTGTGTCCTAACAGATGGTCCCCAGAAAGAGTTCACTACATCACTTTGCCATCGGTCACAGGCTGAACTGTCCCATCTGGCTTTTTTGTCAAGTGTTTAGACAGCCTAAAACTTTAGTTCCTTCTACCTGTGTGGATGGTCTTGGAAGTGGTCCATGGCTTCGACCCTCTGCTTTATACAGCTGGTCACCTGGCCTCCCGAGGGGATGCCTCTCCTCCTCTTTCCCTGGTCCTCTCCTGGTCTCCCATCTCTGGCACAGACCTCACCTCCCTTTCCTGTCACCTTGTGTTCCTGAAGGCCTCTGCCATCACTTGGAGCCCCTCGTCTGGCTGAGGACCACTGGGTTGGATTTGAGAAACAGGGCTTCACCTGCTGCTGTCCCTCTTCTGACCCCATCCTCCTAGGTGCGAAAGGGTTTCTGGAAACAGCCTCCCCTCATCTGGGACGTCAACCCTAAACAGATTCGGATTCTCAACCCCTTCTTCATGGAGATTGCAGCTGACAAACTGCTGAGCCTGCCAATGCAGCAGCCACGGAAGATTAAGCAGGTGATGATGGGAAGTCGGGTCCGAAGGCTAGGGTCCTGGGTAGGATGTAGGAGGGACGTTCCTGTGGGCTTAGGAAGCCGTGGAAGGACCCATAACAGAGGCAGTGGTTTGCATTTTCCCTCCAGGAACACACCTGTCATTAAAGTTGCTGACGCAAAGGGGAGTCCACACTCTGGAGAACTAAGGGGCGTTTACTGAGTGGGGAGGGATGGGGACGGCCTGGATCTGGTTTAGGGGCTGGTATGAGAGGATGATTTTGGCAGGCGCTGGTCAGAATTTGTCAACTGGGGAGTTGCTGGAACAATCAGTGGTCTGATCTGTGGAACAACTTGAGCCATGCGGTTACTATGAGATGTGCCTCATCTGTGATCTGATCTTGAAACCCTGGTCTGAACGAGTTCTAAGAGTTGGAGTTTCAACAGTTTGTCTTGCATGTCATGGTTTGGGATGGTGTGTCAATTCAGGGAGTCAATGCAGTTTTGCAAGTTATGGGTTTTTGTTTTGTTTTAGAGATAGGGTCTCACTCTGTCACCCAGGATGGGGTACAGTGGTGCAATCATAGCCCACTGTAACCTCGAACTTCCAGGCTCAGGTGATCCTTCTGCCTCAGCCTCCTGAGTAGCTGTGAGGCTACAGGTATGCACCATCACGCCTGGCTAATTTTTAAATGTTTTTGTAGAGATGGGGGTCTCACTGTGTGGCCCAGGCTGGTCCCAAACTCCTGGCCTCAAGTGATCCTCGTGTCTCAGCCTCCCAAAATGCTGGGATTACAGGTGTAAGGCACTGTGTCCGACCACAAGTTATGTGTTTCTTCTTTTTAACCTGATGTCCTTGAGCCATAGCAAGTTATGGTTTTGAGTGCAGTGCCCTGGTAGTCTTCAGCTGGTGGGCTCTAACCCACTTTGTAGCTTCCCAAGTACTTCCACCCATATCTTGGAGCCCCTTGGGGAGGCCGTGTGGGATGGTGAGAGACAGGTACCAGCAGACACAGGTATGGCGCTTGGCTGTGCTGTGTACTGTGTGGGGCTTGGCAGGTCAACTGCTCAGAACCTTGTTTTTCTTGCCTGTATGGTGGGATAATATCCATAATGACCTTTTAAGGCCTGTTGTAGGATTTTAAAAAATAATAATGATGTAAAATACCTATTCTGGAGACCGATACACAGGGCCTGCTCTTTAAATATTTGCCAGATTTTGAATAAATGCTTTTATTGTTTACTGAGCATCTCCTGTTATTCCATGTTCGGTGGTGAATAGCTGCTTTTGTGACTGCTCAATGCCAGGCCCCGAGTCTGCATGCTTGGTGAGGAGGTTGTGCTCCTTGCCCTACGGGACCTCAGTCCAACAGAGTAAGAATGCAGCTTGCACTGTGGAGTGATAAAATTCCACAATGGAGAGTTGTTCCCAATGTCGTGGAATCTCAGAGGAGGGACAGACATCTGCTGAGAGATGTCTGGGAGGCTCCCCAGAGGAGGTGATGCTGGAGCTGGGTCTGGAAGGATCAGGCAGAGAGCTGGGGAAAGGCATTTGGCCAGAGCCAAATTTGGCCAGAGCAGGCGGCATCTCCAGCACTGAACTGTTCCAGTACAAGTGGCACTGAAGGGCAACAAGGAGGAGTTTCATGCCATGCGTAGGATTACAGATGGAGAGGAGGCTGGAGAGGGAGATGAGAGAGGGCCAGGACCTGAACCCAGCTCCTGGCGGTGGAAAGGGAAAAGGAGGAAATGGACTCAACATTGTATTGGTTTTTTTTTTTTTTGAGACTGAGTCTCGCTTTGTCTCCCAGGCTGGAGTGCAGTGGTGCCATCTCAGCTCACTGCAGCCTCTACTTCCCAGGTTCAAGCGATTTTCCTGCCTCAGCCTCCCAAGTAGCTGAGATTACAGGCATGCGCCACCCCACCTGGCTAATTTTTGTATTTTTAGCAGAGACGGGATTTCGCCATGTTGGCCAGGCTGGTCTCGAACTCCTGACCTCAGGTGACCTACCCGCCTCAACCTCCCAAAATGCTGGGATTACAGGTGTGAGCCACTGTGCCCAGCCTGTGTTAGCTTTCCATTGCTCCTTAACTGATACCACAAGTTTAGCGGCTAAAACAGTACCCACGTACTGGCTCGTAGTCCTGTAGATCAGAACAGCAGGGTTTGGCTGGTTCTCTGTTTAGGCTGTCACAAGGCTGGACTCGGTTTGTCAACCAGACAGTTCTCATCTGGAAGCTTAGGGGAAAATTTTGCTTCCAGGTTCATTCTTGTGGTTGAAATAATTTGGTTCCTGCAATTGTAGAACTGAGGTCCCTATTTCCTTGCCGGCTGTCAGCTGGAGGCTGGGGGCCGTGCCCGGCTCTTAGAGGTGGCCCACATTTCTTGCCATCCAGCCTCCATCTTCAAGCCAGTGATGGCACAGTAGATCCTTTCTGTGCTTCAGATCTCTGACCTTCTCCGCTTCTGGTCTTGACACCCGGATTTAAACGTTCAGGTAATTAGGTCAAGCCCAGCAGGACAGCCTCTCCTCTTATGTTCAACTGTGCCATATAAAGTAACGTCACATAATCGCATCATATTCACGGGCTTCCCACACGCGCCAGGGAGGAGATCACACGAGAGTTAGGGTCACCGGGGTTCTCTTACGATTCTGCCTTATATGTTTTACAAGTGGAATTGAGAGATTTCTGACCAATTCTGGGTTTCTAGCTTGGACAGCATTGGGGATGGTAACATATTTAACTAATAGAGTGGCAAGAAGAGGAGGAATTTGGTGAGTATAAGGAGCCTGTGACCAGGCAGAGCTGGCTAGAAGGCCATGGAAGTGTGTCAGCCCAACTGGATGAGATGACACACTGGTGGTGAAAGTAACAAAGGTGGAAAAAGAAGGCCCAGCCAGGGAGTGGAAGATGAGAAGACAGGAGAGCTCCGAGAGGGAGAAAGCTGGCGTGTCGACAGGCCTGATGAGGTCCAGGAATGGCTCCCAAACGGGTATGGGCAGCTGAAATTGTGTGCAAAGCAGGTTACTGAAGCTGAGGAAGGCGAGGTTGGAGAAGTGAGAATATCAGGCTGCCCATCACTGCGGATGAATGAGGCATGAGCAAGTGAGGTCCTCAGAGCAGCCAGTAAGGTGGATGGGAAAGGTACTGCTGTCCTGCTTTGAAGAAGGAGAGGCCAGGCACGGTGGCTCATGCCTGTAATCCCAGCACTTTGGGAGGCAGAGTGGGCAGATCACTTGAGCCCAGGAGTTCGAGATCAGCCTGGGCAACATGGTGAAACCCCATCTCTATAAAAAAAAAAAATAGAGCGCCACCCCCATAAAGGGTCGCACAGCTAGTGCATGTCAGAGCCCCCAGGTCTTCTAAATGAGGTCAGGCTCTCCAAGGAGGAGGACAGAACACTTCCTTTCCTTTGAATGAGTTGCTTAACACTTTTGTAAGCCCCGGTTTTCTCATCTGTAAAAGGGGGCTAATAATAATATGTACCTCCAGGTGTTTTTGTGAGACTGGATGCGATAATGTCTTATGGTAGGTAAAATACTAAACATAGTGTCTGGCACATAGTGTTTAAAAGGTAACTAATATGATGATGATGGTCATTCTGATTGTTAGTCTTATCTCTAGAGGCCCCAGGCCTCCCCCAGGTGTATGGAGCTGGACCATCCAGAATGGTAGCCACTAGGCACATGTGGCTATTTACTTATTTAAATTTGTTTATTTTTAGAGATGGGGGTCTTACTATATTGCCCAGGCTGGAGAGCAGCGGCTTTTCACAGGTGCATTCTTAGTGCACGACAGCCCAGGACTCCTGGGCTCAAGCAGTCTTCTGACCTCAGCCCCCTGAGTTGCTGGAACTATAGACATATGCACCTCTGCACCCAGCACATGTGGCGATTTAAATTTACAATTTAATTAATTAAAAATTAATAAAGTAAATTCAGTTCCTCAGCTGCCCTGGCCCCATTTGCATGCTCATTAGTTGCATGCTTATTAGTTCATGGCTTGTCTTGCTGGACAGCACAGATGGAGAACATTTCCATGACTGCAGAAAGTTCCAGTGCAGAGTGCTGGCAGAGATGATGGAGGGAGGAGCAGGGCTCCCACTAATGCTGTTTTGCCCCTGTTCCTCAGAAGCCCACCACAGGCCTGTTGGCCATCACGCTGGCCCTCCACCTCTGTGACTTGGTGCACATTGCCGGCTTCGGCTACCCAGATGCGTACAACAAGAAGCAGACCATTCACTACTATGAGCAGATCACGCTCAAGTCCATGGTGGTAAGTGCCTAGCTCGTGAGCACGGTGGGGCAGGGGGCGGATGGGCAGACAGTCAGAGGGACACTGGGTGAGTGGGAGCAGCGCTGAGACCCAGAGGTGGCTCCTGGAGTCAGAACTGGAACCGAAGCATCTGGACTCCCTGGCCAGCATCCTCCATGTCCAGCCACATGGATTTCGTCTTCCTTCCAAGAACCAGCCTGGGAAAGGGAGCTCCCAAGAAGTGTGGGGCCATGGGGAGGGGCAAGGAGACTTTCCTGGGGACAGAGAGGTCCCTGGGAGTCCCTCAGTTTATTTCCTTGGCTGTCTCCACAGGGGTCAGGCCATAATGTCTCCCAAGAGGCCCTGGCCATTAAGCGGATGCTGGAGATGGGAGCCGTCAAGAACCTCACGTCCTTCTGACCTGGGCAAGAGTTGTAGCCTGTTGGTTGCCTACTCTGCTGTCTGGGTGACCCCCGTCCGTGGCTGTGGGGGTGCCTGGTGCCAGTATGACCCACTTGGACTCACCCCCCCTTGGGGAGGGAGTTCTGGGCCTGGCCAGGTCTGAGATGAGGCCATGCCCCTGGCTGCTCTTATGGAGCCGAGATCCAGTCAGGGTGGGGGCGCTGGAGCCGTGGGAGCCCGGCCAGGGCAGGGGGCTCGTTGCTGTGGCACCCCCTCTCTGCCAGCACCAAGAGATTATTTAATGGGCTATTTAATGAAGGGGTAGGAAGGTGCTGCGGGCTGGTCCCATGCATCCAGGAAAGAGGCCAGTAGAGTATTCCGCCCACTTTTTATAAAAACCTAAGTGATGGCCCCACCAAGGCCTAGACACAGCACCGGCCTCCCAGGAGGGCAGGGGCATTGGGAATGGGTGGGTGCCCTCCAGAGAGGGGCTGCTGCCTCCCAGCGGGCATGGGAAGAGCACTGGTGTGGGGGTTCCACCGAGAAGGGGACCTCATCTAGAAAAGAGGTTACAAACCTACCATTAAACTATTTTTCCTAAAATGGAAGCAGTTGTGATGTCCTGTGTCCTTTCAGGTGGGGGAAGGCATGGGATGGAGTGTAGCAGTGGGCAGGCTTGTTAGACCAGAGCAGGGCATGATCGCTTGGGAAATAATTACTTATTGAGTCCAGTATTGGGTGCCTGGTCATGCATTATCACCCTGGCACAGCAGGAGAGCGAGTGGTGCTCGCAGCAGCCCTGTCTGCAGACACCCAGCCTGGCACCCTGCATTCTGGGTTACTGCCCAGAGGAGGGAGGGGCTGGAGGATGCCAGATGAGAGTGCCAGAGTCTGCTCCCACCTTCCTTCCTCTCTCCCCCACCATTCTTCAGTTACCCAAATCTCATGCTTGGGAGGTACGTGTTTTAAGGACAGGGGTGGGGTCAGACAAAGAAAGCCAAGTTTCCCTTCTCAGATTAAGTGGGAACCAGAAAATGGAGTTTACGGAAGGTCTTGCCAGCAGCCCAGGCTGCCAGGATGGGGTGGGCAGGCCTGGAGGGCAGCGTCGAAGGGATTTGGCAAGGCCTATCAGCCAGTTGCCGGGCCAGGGGATGAAATGGTTTCTTTCCTGGGTCTTTAGAATCATAACAATCCTGCCGTTTGCCTGTCTCTCCCGCCCTCGTTCTCCATCTTCCCAGATCCTGCTTAGCTGCCAACTGGGCTTCCCGCCACCCCACAGCTGTTCCTTTACATCTGGAGCCAGGAGGGAGAGCTGGAGCTCCCCGCTTGGGGAATGGAACTGGCAGCTGTGTTCCTGGCTTTCTCGGAAAGACTTGCAGCCTGGAGGTTTTGAGACAAGCCAGGCTGGGACAGGACAGATAAAGAGGGGCAGCAGTTTGGGAGGAACAGAGGAAGATGACATGGTTCTCCACAGAGTGTTGGAGTGGCCTTGAGGACACCCACCTTATCCCCCAGAATGGCCCCAAGGACCCTCCCAGGGAATAGAAGGCCTGCTCTCTCCCTGGCCGCTTTGCTCGGGGAGATGGGAGTTCTGAGGGTGAGTAGAGCCCCCGCATCTGCAGCCCCAAGCCCGCTCCCCTCCACACGGGCACACTTTGTCTTGAAGGCTGTGTCCTGGGGAGGGAGCCTGCAAACAGCAGGGGTTGTGAGTGTGTGGGGGGGTCTCAACTCTGCTCACCCCTGATGCATCCCCAGCTGCCGCTCATGCAGAGATGCAAAGGAGTGTCCTTTTTCCCATCCAGGGCCATTGAGAATGGCTGTCCGCATACATGATCCAGCTGGCCTGGACTGAGGCCACTGCCTGTTACTGAACGTGCCTAAACTCAAGCCAGAATCAGGCACACAGCGGTGGGTCAGACCCCTCCAAACTCCACACACGCACACATGTAGACATGGGAGCATTTTACATTCTTGGTGGGTTGTTTGTGATTCCGTGTGCGGACAGTCCTTCCTGCTCACATACTGAGAAGACTGCGAATGTGGGGTGTGTGTGCACCCAAATAGGCCATTGTTTGCTTGGGGGGGGGTGGGGATAGCTTTCTCCTGGGTGCCCAACATCCTACGCATATTGAGGCAATACTGGCCAAGGGTCGGAGCTGAGAGTGGAGCTTTGATGTGGGGCTGTTGGATGGGGTTCTTTGGTTTTCTGGGAAAGGGACTTTCAGTCTTCAATTAGCCCAACCAATGCGAATGAACTGCCTGCCAGCCTGCCTGGGATTGATTAAACCGTGCCCTGGAAATGAGGAGGGGAAAGAGCACAGTAGGGCACGTGCTTGAGGGCAAGTCAGGAGATCTGGGTTCTCAACCAGCCTCTGTCGCCTTATTCTGTAAGAACGTGGGCCAGTCATTTCTCTGCAACAAAAGGGTGGGTTCAGCTAAGGAGAACTGCTTGTCTCGGAATTACCTAGGGAGACCTGGGAATGGAGATTCCCGGGTCTCACCCAGGCTGCTGGGGACAGGACCCACGAATCTGGAATTTCACCAAGCACCCAGCAGCACTGCTCTAGGAATCTAGACCCAAGGATCATCGTACGAGCCTCTTGAGTCTACGGTCTGCGTGTCAAGCCTGCGCTAATCCCCGGCGTCCTTAGGCGGCGTTAATTAGGCGCACGCGCAGTTTCCCCCCGGGCGGGCGGGCGTTGGGAGGGGGAGGAGCTACTGATGCAGATGGCCCCGCCCTGGCGGCGGGCCGTGCAAGCGCTGTCCGCACCGGCGCCGCGTCGACCCTCGCGGCCGTGGGAACCCGCCTGGAATCTCGCAGGGCCGGCCGGGCTTCGTCCAGGTTGCCGGCCTCCTCCCCGGGCTTCTCGGGATGCTGGCCCCGGCGCCCCGCCTCAGGCGAGGCCGGCCCCTCCCTGGCAAGCGGCTCAAGGCTTGGCGACGGCTCAGGGGAGGCCGGGCGGACTGGGGAGCCGCGCCCCTCCGAACTCTCGCTGGGCCTCCGTCTTACGACCTGCTTTGGGTTCACCGCAGAGGCCGGGGTGAAACCGCCTTAGGCTGCGAGGGAGTGGAAGAGCTCTGCCCCATTGAATTTAGATTCTGAAAGTCCACAGAGGGGAAACTGAGGCCCGGAGGAGAGAAGGGACTCCCCCCTCCATCACCTTGCTGGACAGGATAAGAGTCAAGGTCTGTACCGCAGGAACACGTTTAAATGTTACTCTATGTTCACATCACATGGGGTGCCTTAAGTTTGGACGCTTAAGGTTTTATTTACATTTTCCAAGGACATAAATACATTCCGTTGCTTTCCTCCAGAGGCTGCCTAGCCTACGAAGAGTTTGAGCTTGGAAGCAGGTTTTCCTGGGAGACAGTAAGGTGCGGTGCACTCCAAATAGGGACGCGGTTGGACTGTGAGTTCAACTCCCTACTCTGTCGTTTAATTAGCCGAGTAAACCTCTGCTTCTCCATCTGCAGAAGAATGATTATACATGTCTCTCTCACAATGAGGTTTTAAGGACCTAATGGGAATATGATCATAAAAACATTTTGTAGACTGTAAAGTATGATATCAATATTAATTGGAAAGCTGCCTTGCATCATGGAAAATGCCAGAGGGTATGAAACAGGTTAGGTACATTTGTAGGGCCAAATACTTGTCCAGGAAGTAACATGGCTGGTTACAGAAAAGTCTTTGTCTTCAAATCACCCACAAGCTAGGCAGGGGAAGGTAAGACATCAGTGAAATGACTGCAACACAGGCTTTGCGTAATCAAACCATGAACATCGTTTAAACTGCTTTCTATTGGTGGTTTTCTTTTTTTCTTTTTCTTTTTTCTTTTTTTTTGAGACAGAGTTTCACTGCTGTCACCCAGGCTAGAGTGCAATGGCACGATCTCAGCTCACTGCAACCTCCGCCCCCAGGTTCAATGGATTCTCCTGCCTCAGCCTCCCGAGTAGCTGGGATTACAGGCACCCAGCTAATTTTTGTATTTTTAGTAGAGATGGGGTTCCTCATGTTGACCAGGCTGGTCTCAAACTCCTGACCTCAGGTGATCCACCCACCCTCAGCTTCCCAAAGTGTTGGGATTATGGGCATGAGCCACCGCGCTCGGCTGTCAGCGGTTTTCAAGTTGAAGTCGGACACCTTTAGGGATTCTTGGGGAAAGAGTTTTCTTGGAAGACACTATCCATTTCAGTGGTACCTAGCATACCACAGTAGATCCCTAAGCAAAGGTTGAGAAGTATAACCTGAGTTTGTCAGCTCTGTTCTGATCTCTCCAACCTTTTTGAAGTCTTCGTTATAGCTTCAGAAAACTGTTAGTTTCCAACATTCCCATGATTCTGTACCAGATGTGGTTCCAAGAAATCAGACCTTTCTGACCTATAAGTTTAAGGAGGGTATGCAGGTGGTGTGGGTGTGGGTGTGTGTCTGTCTGTCTGTAGTTATAGCCAGTTTTCCTGTCCAGTTCATTCTCATTGAGTTTATGGGATCCTGCACCCAATAAATAAGAAGAGGAGATGAACCTTGAGTCTCATTAGATGACAGATTTTTGAGAAGCTCAAATGTATGGGAAGGTTCCACTTCTTCACTTCAAGGGACTGCAGATGGTGTGAAGCAGGTGGGAGAGACCACAGTGCAAAGAGGGTTATTACTACAGGGCTTGGCAAAAATTTTTTAGGGAAAAATGAACTTCGGGAGGCAGGTGCTGTTTTTTGCCCCATTTCGGGTTCCCAGGGAAGGCTAACAATTTAGACCCCCACCACCTGAACAGAGATATAGCTTCCTCCCAAGAGCCTTGGAAGGCTGGGAGGGTAGAGCTGGGTGGAGAGAATGAGAGCAGTCTCAGATGTTGAAACAACCCTAGGGGTTTGGAGTTGGAATTGCTGAACTGAGTTAGTCCAGAGCCATCTATCATTCTGAGTCTTCCCAAAACACTGTTTACACACATCACCAACTTTCACACTTAAGGAGTGTCTCCCCCTGTTTCTCTTCTTACTAAGCATAGAGTTAGTGGAGTCTGGTTGGAGATACCCTTCAGGTCTGTGCTCTTTTTCTCAGTGAATTTATGTTGCACTGATGGAGCCCTTGCGTGGCAGGAGAGCTAGAGAAACTTTTATTTATTTATTCATTTTTATTTTATTTTATTTTTTTGAGATGGAGTCTCACTGTGTCTCCCAGGCTGGAGTGCAGTGACGCGATCTCGGCTCCACCACCAGGGTTCACCCCATTCTCCTGCCTCAGCCTCCCGAGTAGCTGGGAGTACAGGTGCCTGCCACCATGCCTGGCTAGTTTTTTGTATTGTTAGTAGAGACGGAGTTTCACCATGGTCTCGATCTCCTGACCTCGTGATCCACCCGCCTCGGTCTCCCAAAGTGTTGGGATTACAGGCATGAGCCACCACACCCGGCCGAGAAATTTTTCATTTATATTAAAAGTCAAATAGGAATCCCTTATCTGAAAATTCTGCTTAAATCCTTATCTATATCACTTTATCTCTACTTGCCTTCTTCTTTTATTCTCTGAAGTGCAATGCCCATTATGTCAGACCTCTGAGCCCAAGCTAAGCCATCATATCCCCTGTGACCTGCACGTATACATCCAGATGGCCTGAAGCAACTGAAGATCCACAAAAGAACTGAAAATAGCCTTAACTGATGACTTTTCACCACTGTAATTTGTTCCTGCCCCACCCTAACTGATAACAGTATATTCTCCTCCGCCCTTAAGAAGGTAATTTGTACGCCTATCCCAAACCTATAAGAACTAATGATAATCCCATCCCCCTTTGCTGACTCTCTTTTCAGACTCAGCCCGACTGTACCCACATGAAATAAACAGCCTTGTTGCTTACACAAAGCCTGTTTGGTAGTCTCTTCAGACGGATGGACGTCACACATTAATGTCTCAATTAAAGGGCAGCAGAGCCTAGCCCTTTAATTTCTTTCCAAAGGTAGTGAAGGTGGTAACTTTTAGTCCACCTGGACTTTGTCTCATTGAAAGTCTCATCTTCAGACTGGGCATGGTAGCTCATGCCTGTAATCACAGCACTTTGGGAGGCCGAGGCGGGTGGATCACCTGAGGTCAGGAGTATGAGACCAGCCTGGCCAACATGGTGAAACCCCCATCTCTACTAAAAATACAAAAAAAATTAACTGGCCATGGTGGTGGGCACCTGTAATCCCAGCTACTTGAGAGGCTAAGGCAGGAGAATCATTTGAACGTGGGGGTGGAGCTTGCAGTGAGATAAGATCACACCACTGCACTTCAGCCTGGGCAATAGGGCGAGACTCCGTCTCAAAAAAAAAAAAAGAAAAAAGTGATCTTCAGAGGGATGAATCCCTTCCTATATTCAGCTTTTATCCGGAATAGTACTTTTTCTCTTGCATAATTGGGAATAGATTTCAGATAAGCTCCATTTAATTAAACTCCAGTTCTTTCCAGGAACATCTGGACTTCCTGAGACCTCACTAACCTTCTTTTTGAGCACTAATAGAGCACCATAAAGAAGACAGTTAGAAAGAACCATTTTTTGAATGTTTTCAGCATTCCAAGATATTGCCAAGGGCCGTAAGGTTAAGGAACAGCGGAAGGAAATGCTATTTCTTGTCTGGTACTCTCCAATCGGGGAACTCAAGGAAGCTCTCTACTCAGGGATTGAGAATGTCTCAGCCCCGTGGGTGGGCTGAGTGGACTGTTTCCGAGAAAAGCACTGGGAACATAGAGTGGCAGGCAGATATTGGCAGAGACATAAATATAACCAGGGAGGTAGATGACAATTTGGTGATGTATCTTGTGAATGGTGTATATTCACAGAAGGCCTTTTAAAGATGGAGGCTGTGGGAGTAGGAGAACTATAGGGCTTGTAGTAATGAAAGCTTTCAGTGTATGTCAAAGAACTTGCTGTTAGCGAGGATGGGAGGAGGGCCAAGGAAGAATGGCAGTTAGAGAGGGAAATAATTAATGGTTTTGCAGCAAACATGGACTTGGCCAGGAAAACAATTCCTTATTTCTAGAAAGAAGAGGAGTGTTTAAAATTTTTTAAATTTTTCTCTGTTTATGACCTGGTTAGGAGCACTGAAACATAAGGAGTTGGGGAAAAGATGGTTGGAGGCTCACTGGAAATGACAGGCGGCTATCAGTGAACGAAGAATTCTTTATCAATGACTCCCAGAGACTGCTGCTCATTTTGATTTGAAAGCTGCAAATCGCTGGTATGTGGTTACAGTTCCTAAGAACAACTTAGATAAGAGGCTTTCAAAAGAGGTTTTGAAAGGGGAAGTGAAATTCAAGATTTAGTTGTCATTGGTCTACATCTAAATGTTTGTTTCTTTAGATATGCACACCAAGGAGCATTTAAAATAAAAAATATTTGCCGCTGGGCGCGGTGGCTCAAGCCTGTAATCCCAGCACTTTGGGAGGCCGAGACAGGCGGATGACGAGGTCAGGAGATCAAGACCATCCTGGCTAACACGGTGAAACTACTAAAAAATACAAAAAACTAGCCGGGCGTGGTGGCAGGCGCCTGTAGTCCCAGCTACACAGGAGGCTGAGGCAGGAGAATGGCGTAAACCCGGGAGGCGGAGCTTGCAGTGAGCTGAGATCCGGCCACTGCACTCCAGCCCGGGCGACAGAGTGAGACTCCATCTCAAAAAAAAAAAAAAAAAAAAAAAAAAAAAAAAAAATTGCAAATTAAGATAGTCTTTATTTAAATTTTATATTTTTATTTCAGTAACAAGTGTGTTTTATAGGGAAAGATCCCAGAGAATAAACTAATCTCAAGACTCCCTTTTATCTTTTTTTTTTCTGGTGCCAGGACAAACCACACACATAATACCTGGAAGAACTAATCAAATGTGTGTGTGTGTGCGCGCACGCGTGTGTGTACCTTGTGCCTTTGGTTCTGATTCCATAATAGCAAATGCCCCAAGCAGCATGGACTCCTCTCCAACTAGGAAATGAGAAGTAGAATTTTGGTCGGCTCCTTTGTCCTGTTCTAAGAAATCTCCCAAGGACTACACCATGTTTATTTTCATTTCCCTGGCTCCTTTCCATTCTGGAAACTTAAAATCGGCTTCATGGCCTCTTGCTTTATATAATTTGCTCAAAAAGGCTTCGTCAGAAACGGATTTGATGTGACATTTTTGCTCTTACTGTGAAAGTACTTCCTATTCCATGAAAGTAGAAGAGGTGGTGGAAATAACCCTGGCCTTGGCAGACTGATCTTGAACCTGAGAATTAGAGACTGGGCTCCCATCCAGTGACTCTGAGCCAGTAATGAAGTTTAAAGCTATTGGAAGACTGGATGCTGGCTTTGGTAGAGGTGGGGGTGATTTGATACACAGAATAGCTTTGTTTCCCAGAGCCTTGTGGTCTTTCAGGTCATTTGAGGACTTAGGGTGGAGGAAGCCAGTCTTGCCTTCCTCATGGAGCTATGCTTGTTCTTGCCTGGCCTGCCCCAGAGCGCATGGCCTTTACCATCAGCCACTTCCAGCCACATTCTACGATGAGTGTGGCCTGGAGTTTTCACTGTACGGCGGAAACATCTCGTGGCGGAAATCATGTGTGTTTAAATCTCATGTTTGTCACTCGTTAGCGCTTGACCCTGGGCAAGTTTTTTGACTTCTTTAAGCCTCAACCCACATTTGTAAAACGGTGATACTTTGTAGAGTTGTGAGGATTAAATAAGATTACAAATGTAGAGCACTCGTTTTATTTAATGTGAAATCACCTACAGGGGAATTCGGGGATTCCCACTGCCTTTGTTTCTTGGCACCTCCCTTCACCAGCTTTTCTGCACCCCCACTCCTTTGTGAGAAGTAGATAGTGCTGGAGACAGCTGAGGGATGCACCCAGCTCAATCCGGGCTTCTCAGTGCCCCAGAGTCCTCCACATCCCCCTCATTTTTTCCCTCTCTGCTCTTGTCTCTCACAAAGATCATCCTTGCGACCTCCTATCCCTTGGGCTATTCTTCGCTGCATTGGGCCTTGGAGAGCGCTCAGAGGGTTGGGCATCCGGCAGCCTAGTGTTTGCACTTGCCCTGGGGCGCTCTGCTCAGTCCACATTCTTACCCTGGGTGTGCTGAGGGACAGGAAGAAGGGTTCATTTTATAGAACACATTTCTTCCCCATTCTGCTGGTTTATAACTTTGGCTCCCAGGAAAGAATGGAAGGATGGGCACCTCCACCCTATTAGTGCGCTCTCGCTCTCTCTCTCTGTCTCTCTCTCTCTCCTTCTCTGTGTGCTTGTGTGTATAGCAGGAGCAAGGGGCAGGGTCAGCTGTGTTGAGGACTAGGAGGTAGATGATCTACCCATATCCAAGGTGGGAAGACCAGGAGAAATAAGAGAAGTAAATGGACAGATCCTCTAAAGTCATCTTTTCCTTATTCCAGCACACCAAGGCATTGTGCATATGGTCTTGGATCTTTGTTCTGTGTTAGCCAAGGGAAAACATATATGGAAAGAAAGAAAGAACGCTTGCTGAGATTAACCTAGAGGGGGCAGGGGCCAGCATCCTGATGTCTATGCTAGGCCAGCATGGTACCAGCAGCAGAATGTGGGCTGTGGACGTGCACTTAACATTTCTGATCAGTTTTTACTCCCTCAGGCTTGGGGGCTGCAAAGGAAGCTAGCCAGGTTTCTGGGACATTTTGAAGCACTTGGAAATATGATTGAAACAGAAAATTCCTCTGAGTGGAGGAGCTATGTATTCTGTGTATAGAATCTGTGGATTGGGACCATCCAAGGAATCAGTGTCTGGAAAGCAGCACAAGCTGGTGTGGTGAAGGTTCCCATGATGGGTAAGGACTACCAGGGAAGGTTGGAGAAGAAAGGTTTAAAACTGACGAGGAACCTCCAACCCACCTTAGGGACAATTTGGGTTCTTTAAAGTTCCATTTGGATCCCAGTCCCTCAACGAGCACTCGAACTTGCCCCCGTTTATCCATCCCATCTGCCATGACCACATCAAGGCTCTTCTTAAAACATTATTTGAGTTGTATATTAAAGTGTTAGGGTGCCTGGTGGTCTAGACTCTTTCTAGCGGGTCTTGTTCTCTGAACCTTTAGAGGAGGAAATTTTCCCTGCTGAATATTGCTGAGAGGAAAGGTCCGGAATGGCCTGGCCAGTGTCTAGTGTGACCACTCTGCCTCTGAGCTATATTTGACTGAGTCAGGTGGTTGGTGAGTCCCACGCGTCCTCTGGTTTGGGTCTACCCGCAAAGGAGAGGAGTCAGCCTGTAGATTTTATTGCCACCACAACCAGAGCTGTCAACTGCCTTCAATGTCTAGGAAGATTGAATCAAAGGAGGGCAGAGAACCTTCGGTCCCCAACGCATTCTGTGAGCTCTTGGGTTCTTCCTGTGGTGCTTTGTAGGAACAAAAGAACAGAACAAACATGTTGGAGTACTGTCCCTAACATTTATTCTCAGGTGGTGACTGGGAGGGGTGAGGTGTAGATATACTTCCTCTCTTCTCGTGGAGCCTTACTGAAGACAGGATCGTCGTTCTTGTGTTTATCAGCTGAGAAGGGCAGTCTCGCCATCTTAAAGACCTGCCCTCCAGCCCCTTCAAATGCCACACCTCGCAGGAAGCACTGTCTCCACAACTGTTCAGAGAACCCTGACCAGAGAAGCTCCCGCACTTCTCATATTAACTCCGATTGTGCTGAGGGGGAGGGGAGGAGTACACAAAGCAGGAGGTGGGTGGGGAGGCTGGGGTCACACAGCCCAGGAGGGGCACGCCGGGCCAGGTGCTCGGTAAGCACAGGCTCCCTCCTCCCTCCCTCCCCCCAGTGCACCAGGCTCTGGTGGGGCCGGTCCCACCGCAGAGTTCAGAGGCATCAAGTCCAAGGACAGAACTGCAAGAGTATGGACACGAAACACCAAACAAATTGGGGGTGGGCTCCCGGCCATCCTGGTGAGAGGGAGGCTCCTTTAGCCAAGGCCATTTCTGGCTTCTCAGCCTCCAGGGTATGGGCTATGAGCAGCCGTGGGGAGCCGGGGTTTCTGGGGCGGCTCAGTGCTGGGAAGACCTCATCCCCTTCTCCCCAGGGCTGTATGGGAGCACAGGCACAGGGGCAGGGAGGGCTTGTGGTCAGCGAGGGGTAGAGCCCACGGAGAGTCCAGAGAGTGGACCGCAGTTTCGTGAAAGCAAAGTTCTAGCTGCCACTTGTGCCTGTGGGCAGAGCAGGTGGTAGAGGGGCCTCCAGGAAAGGGCCGGGGACATGGTGTCCAGCACTGAGCACAGCGCACTTGGCCGCGGCCTCTGTCTGTCTCCCCACCCGCCCACCTCTGGCACACCGCACCTGGGGACCCAGATTTGTGCTTGATCAGAGCTTCGAAGGAAGGCGGTGGCAGAGGCGCTGGGAGGCTGTCCTGGAGGTGGCCAGTTCTGGGGTCCTCTGCAAAGTACCCCTCGTCCCTGGACAACCGGAACCTGCCCTGCCCTCTTCCCTGGCCCATCCCACCCGCGGTGTGTGATCCTTAGACGTGAGTCTGCATCCGCCGCTGCAGGGGTCGACTGGGGTCAGAGTTCTGGGACGAGGACTGGGAGTGGTGGGAGGAGGAGGCAGAAGCCTTGCTGGCCTTGTCGAACTGCACGTAGCCGTCCTGCTTGCCGCTGCTGCTGACGCTGCTGTCACACTGCGTGTCCAGGAAGGAGCTGCTGTCGCTGAGGGAGCCTCTCTGGAACTCCCGCTCACAAAGCTCGATGGACGAGCTGCCCATCCCCAGCACGAACCGCTGCCCGTAGTCGTAGAGGCGGCCCTGGCCGCTCAGGGTGCTGTAGATGTTGGTGAAGGACATGCCTGTGGGCACACGCTGCTTGCCCGCAGGACGCAGGTCGGGCTGGCAGCTGGAGAGGGAGATGGTTGGGGTTGAGTGGTGCTCTTTGAAAGTGTTGACGCTGTAGTAGCCATTGGTGGGGTCCTGGGTGGGCGAGAGAAAGAGGAGCATCACCTGGTGGAGCCTCCACTGAAGGTGACTGGGGTTTCCAGGCTGAGCCCGTCCTCTTATGCGGGGAGGGAAGAGGGAAAACAGGAGGAAGGGAGTGACCTGGTAGGGAGCAAACTCGGGGGTGAACAGCTGCGGGGAGGGTGCAGGGGCAGAAGGACACTGAACAGGAGATGGCAGAAGGGGAACTGCGGACCCCAGGAGGGGAGGGCCGGCAGGGGTGAGGGCTGAGGGCCAAAGGAGGGAAGCAGAGGCTCTTGACTGGGTTTATGTCAGGGTGATGCAAGGTCATTTGAAAGTCAGACTTTTTTTTTTTTTTTTTTTTTTTTTTTTTGAGACGGAGTCTCGCTCTGTCGCCCAGGCTGGAGTGCAGTGGCCGGATCTCCGCTCACTGCAAGCTCCGCCTCCCGGGTTCCCGCCATTCTCCTGCCTCAGCCTCCCGAGTAGCTGGGACTACAGGCGCCCGCCACCACGCCCGGCTAGTTTTTTTTATTTTTAGTAGAGACGGGGTTTCACCGTGTTAGCCAGGATGGTCTCGATCTCCTGACCTCGTGATCCGCCCGTCTCGGCCTCCCAAAGTGCTGGGATTACAGGCTTGAGCCACCGCGCCCGGCCCGAAAGTCAGACTTTTTAATTGTTTTTATCCAGAACATGGATGCTTCATTTTGAATCTACATGTGAGGAGGCTGTGGAAGAGAACTGGGGAGTCTCAGCATTAGCTCTCTCAGCCTCCTCAGCATTGGGGTGGGGAGAGCAGGTGCCTTAGGCAGGCACGGGTACCTGCCACCAAGCTGGCCTCTGGCCTTCTCTTCTCGACTTGCTGTCATTTGTTGTATAGATTTGGGGTTTGGGCCATCAGAGCTTAAGACCGGATTCCACGGCTGTGTCTTATAAGCTGGGGCCCTTCTTACCTTCAGGTTCTGAAACTCTTTCTCCTCTTCTTTGAGCACCTCCAGCTGTTTCAGGACTGAGTCTTGCTGGAATTCACCCCGGTCCATCTGCAACCCAAAAAAGGCTGCTCAGTGGATCGGAGGTGGCTACACCTCCACTTCCCCCAGGGAAAAGATGAGATCAGAAACTCAAATGATTGCCCTATATAAGCCCCACAACCCCTCACTGCCTGGACCATGTGGAAGACTCAGGATGAGTTCCTGGACCCCCATCCTAGGAGACAGGGAAGCAGTTGAGGGGGATGGGTAGGTCAGTGAGGTGAGGGCAGTTAGGGGAGGCAAGGGGCAGGTATCTGAGGCCACACTTTCCTCGCTTGGGCGAGGGCATCACCAGAGATCTCACATGCCTGATTCAATTCCATTCACTGAACGTTTGTTGTAAAATGCCGGCGAGGTGCTCTGCTAAGGATCAGGGATTCACAGATTAACGTACATTAAGATACAGCTCTGCTCATCAGGGAGATGGACTTGTAGATAAATAATTTCAGAATGTCAACCACTGGGCACGGCCAGGCTCCTTAGGGCAGTTTCTTATCCAGCGTGCAGGCCTAGTGCAGGCCTTAAGGAGTCACAAGGAATAACCATCTGTGAGATGCTGGCGACATGGGCCACACCTGTTATTCTAATGAAAAGTTATCTTCCTTAGAGATGCCAAGCAGCCTGAGGGCAAGGATCACTTCCTGCTTGTCTCTGGGTACCCCCACACCTGGTTCAGTGCTTTGCATGTTGTGGTCACTGACCTTGCATGCTTTTGGGATGGAATCTCTTAATTATTTGATTTGCCAATGCCTAGCACAGTGCCTGATACACAATAGAGCTGCTTCAAATGGTATGTATATGTTGAAGGAATAGGCAAAGTGGCTTAGCTCTAAATTACTAAAAATTAACATAATTATTAGACGTAAGATGAAAAAGCATACTCCACACACAGTGGGCGTATGAATTAATCTGAATAACCACAGTGATGCTTAACCTGTGACACACGAGAGGCTTGCCATGTGTCTCTTTGCTAGTTGCACGGTATAGGTAGTAGGTTCCCTCCTACTCTCTGGGCCGGGATGTTTCTTCTGTCTTGCAACTTGCTTTCCTCGTTTCTTTTTGGAGCCCCGTGGAATGAGCCAAGGTGCTGCCACCCTGCTGCCTCCTCACTAAAGAGACCACGTGGTTCATTTTTCCAGTAAATGCTCTGGCACTGTCCGGGTTGGAGACCTTCTTTCCCATCAGATTCAATTGCTAAGTCTGCCTCTCCTTGCAGATGGGTTTGTCTTGGGGCCAGGAGGTGAAAGGAATGGGAGAATGACGATCTCCTCAAGGGGTGGCTTAGCCCAGAGCCCACAGCAAGTCCCTTCTGCTCCCACCTGACGCTGAGCGGCCCCCACTCTTGCCTGTGGGTTTGGACTAAGGGATGTGGAGACAGTCTGAGGCAAACAGAATGTCCCAGTGGGAGAGAATTCAAGGTCCCATTTGGGATGAAGGACACACCTGATTAAACTTAAGTATAGAGACATCATCCCTTCTGAGGTCTAGGCTGTGGTTTCCTCCCTCGTAAAATTAAACACTCCACTGTGTCAGGCCCTGTGTTAGGCCCCAGGGGAAACAGATGAGCGTAGACTCAAACATGACCTTTGCCCTCGAGGAACTCTGGGATAACTGGGGAAGCTAACATGGAACTGGGGGAATGCACTATAAAGGAGGCACATACAAAGTGTTTTGGGAGAGCAGAAGGTGCACAGCTCTGCCAGGGGCGGGGAGGACAAGCCCAGAACATCCTGGAGTTGATTGTTATAGGAGAATGTGAAATTCAACAGACAAAATTAGCAGGCAGAGGGAACAGCCGGTGCACAGGCCTTTGAAGTCTAAAAGACTCGAAGGCCAGGAATCAAGCTCTTTGGCATGTCTGGAAGGCCAGATGCACTTGGCCGGAAAATGGAGCTGGAGAGGTTGGTGGCTGCCTGGCACTGAGGAGCCCTGATGACACACCAGGAAGTTGGACTTTGTCCAGCAGATGTGGGGAGCCACCGAGGAATTTTAAGTGGGCAAGTAACAGGACCAGATTTGCATTTTAGAAAGATTCCTTTCTCAAGGCTCTCGAGGGTGGATTGAGAAAAGAGACAAAAGACTAGAAGCCTGAGACCAACTGGGAGGCTGCTGTAATCATCCAGGGGAGGACGGATGAGGCCGGAAGTCAAGAAGTGATGGTGGAGGACAGGTGGGGCACACATTTGAGACACTTTTTGAAGTGGAATTGACAGGACCTGAAAATCAATTGGAGAGAGAAAGTGTAGCCAAGGGAACAGTCAGTTTGACTCAGTAAACGTCTGTGAGCCTCTACCAGCGTCTGTGTAAGGCTCCGAAGACCCCGGGATGAACACAGCAGCAGCTGCTCACCCTCTAGCAACATAAATAGCTAATATTTGTTGAGCACTTATTGTGTTCCATGGGCTTCAAGCCCTTCTGAGTTTTGCCCACTTCACCCTCACCACAGCCCTGTATACTGTGGCTTTCAGACCCATTTCATGGATGAGGACACTGAGGCACCAAAAAGCCCATCTACTTTATCCCTTGCTTCGCCGCCTCCACTCCAACATGTTACAACCAAGGCAACTAGAAACTTCTAGCATGGTTGTCTAGGTTTCTGCTTGGACAACTGGGTAGATGATGGCCCATAAATGGGGATTCGGAAGAGGAGGAGCAGGCTTAATGTGACTGGAGAAGTGATGAGTTCACTTGCAATCCAGTCCCCAAGGAGGAACCTGTGTTTCGTGCAGACTTCGTTTTGGTGGGGTGTGGCGGATGAGGGAGAGGACTTGTATTGAATATCTATAATAGCTATGTGTGTGTGTGCAGTGGATTGGGGGGGGATTATATGTTATATAACAACATATTGTGGCAATTTATGCATATGTCTTTTCTCCTTACGGAAGAGCCAGGCTCTCTGAAGGCTGGACTGCAACTTTTTCGTTGTTATTGTTTTGAGATGGAGTCTTGCTCTCACCCAGGCTGGGGTGCAATGGCCTGAGTTCAACTCACTGCAGCCTCCACCTCCCGGGTTCAAGCAATTCTCCTGCCTCAGTTTCCCTAGTAGCTGGGATTACAGGCGCCTGCCACCACGCCCAGTTAATTTTTGTATTTTTAGTAGAGATGCAGTTTCACAATGTTGGCCAGGCTGGTCTTGAACTCCTAACCTCAAATGATCCTCCCAACTCGGTCTCCCAAAGTGTTGGGATTACAGGCGTGAGCCACTGCACCTGGCCTGCACTGCATCTTAGATGCCTTTGAGTCTCCCAGAACACAAGCACAGTATAGCAGGCACACAATCACATTTGTTGGCTGACAGTGTGTGCCTCACCTATTGTGGGGTGGGCGGGGGGCATCTTGACCGCTGCTTCGCTTTTTGGAAGCATCTAGGTCATTGAGAAGCCTCTAGTCCCAGGACCTTCTGGGAATGGGGTCACGGGATGGGATGGGGTGTAATCGCATTCTTACCATTAGCTGCTTGATGGTGGAGTGCTCCTCAGCCTCCCGACCAGAGGCCGGTTCCTTGTGGACAATTTCCACTCGGATATCATTTTTGGCTGACACAACACCTTTGAGATCTGGAGATAAAATAGTAAAGTGTAGATGATAGATTTGGTTCTTACTTTTGAGATGTCAAGCTCCCTTGCAGTCCCCTGCCTCCGCTCTGCCACCCTCTGCATTTCCCCTTCAGCCCCTGAACTCAGCAGCTTCACTGACCCGCCACCAACAGAACCTCCACATGGAGATGCTGTGGGCATTTGGGCCCCAGAGGAGGCTGACCCCATGGGCGGCCTGGCTCCTGTCACATGCCCCTCAGCCATGCACCCTTGGCTTGAAAGATTGTCTTCAGCCACTTGTCCAACTTACTGAGCTAGGTCCTTTCCATCCTACTGAATTCTCACTTCTTTCTAGAAGTCTTCTCTGACTTACTCTACCAGGCAGACTCTGATCCCTCCATTCATAGAACCACAAATCTCAGTGTTGGAAAGGACCTTAAATTGCCCATGGCCAACCCCCATCTAAAGAGAAACACCCCTGAGGCGCTGGGCAGCTTCTCTGTGGACGCCTCCATGATGGAAGCTTTACTGCCACTTCTGCAGGAGGCAGCCTGTTTCTAGTTGGAGAACTCTGTTAGAACATTCTTGGCTGGACGCGGTGGCTCACGCCTGTAATCCCAGCACTTTGGGAGGCCAAGGTGGGCAGATCACGAGGTCAGGAGTTTGACACCAGCCTGACCAACATGGTGAAACCCTGTCTCTATTAAAAATCCAAAAATGAGCTGGGCGTGGTGGTGGGTGCCTGTAATGCCAGCTACTGGGGAGGCTGAGCACGAGAATCACTTGAATGAGCCCGGGAGGCGGGGGTTGCAGTAAGCTGAGATTGTGCCACTGCGCTCCAGCCTGGGCAACAGGGCAAGACTCCATCTCAAAAGAGAAAAAAAAAAAAAAAAAGGAAATTCTTGAGGAGCTGGTGCTGTGGCTCATGCCTGTAATCCCAGCACTTTGGGAGGCTGAGGCAGGCAGACCACTTGAGGCCAGGAGTTTGAGACCAGCCTGGGCAACATGGTGAAACCCTGTCTCTGCAAAAAATTTAAAAAATAGCCAGGCATGGTGGCACACGCCTGTAATCCCAGTGACTCAGGAGGCTGAGGCACGAGAATCGCTTGAACCTGGGAGGCGGAGGTTGCAGTGAGCTGAGATCATGTCACTGCACTCCAGCATGGCCAAAAGAGAGAGACTCTCTATAAAAAAAATCATATATATATATATGCATATATATGTGTGTATATATATGTGTATGTGTATATATTTATATGCTGCCCTATAATTTCCACTGAGACGGTGGTGATGGAGGTCCTGAGACCACATTATTGCTGGGGTGGTCATGACAGCCAAGGCTGCTTAGCTCGGCGTGCAGAAAACACAAGGGGAACAGCTTTCTTCAGACATGTGCAGGCTACTGAGTGGAGGAGGAGACCATTCCGGTGATTGATTTTGTGCATTACACTCATACAACATTAGTGCCAGATGGGGTCATCAGGGTCATATCCTCATTATAAATGATTCAGCCAAGGCCTGGAATCGCTGTGGCTGGCCCAGAGTCATGTGGCAGAAAAGGTGGGACTGGAACACTGTGTCTCCATTGTGTTCACCTGTTCTCTGCCATCCAATCTCTCACGCGTATCTCCTGGGTGCATGCAATTCTTCAAGCATGCACAAACACTAGAATTTTATTGGTAATCACTGAAGACCTTTAAAAGTTTGCTCAAAGCAATTCCTTTATTGCTTCCCCACCCACTCCCCCACAGCCATATGAGTGACCCGATTTTTCTGGTGAGACTAGCAGCTCTTTAGTTTATTTTTATTTTGTTGTATAGATGGGGTCTTCCTAGACTAACAGCTCTTGTAGAGCAAGGATCAAACCACAAACCACTTTTCCCCCTATCTTTCTGTACAGTTGCTGATCGAAAGAGCTATGTGTTCAATCCAAAATGCTGGCTGCCCTGCAGATGAAGCTCAGTCTAGTCCAAGTCAACCTCAGCCTACTGCCCACTCTGCCAGACGCCATGTTGCCCAGGCTCATATACACCGATACATCAGACCCACTCCCTGCCCAGGAGCTCACAGCACTGTTAGGACCCCTGTTCATTGCACTCCTGCTTACTTGCTCTCCGGGGCAGCCTAAGCCTGGCCTTTTTCTCTGTCCCCCTCCCTGAGATCCCGGATCTCCCTCCCGTACTTCTCTGGGAACGGGCACAGCAGAAGGCCACGATGGTTGCCATAAGGACGAGGAAGGCCACACCAGCTCCTACGGCCACCCCAATGATGACGGCCATCGGCACAGACTCTGTGGGAGAGAAGCGGGCACAGCTGACGAGGGATGGGGAATGGCCTACTATCCCCCCAAGATCTCACCCCGTTCCTGTGGGTGCAGCCCCTGCCACATGGGGCCCCCCTGGGAAATGCCTCAGTTGGGCCTGGGCAGGCACAGGCCGAGTCCAACCGGGGTCAGCTCTAGCTGGGACTGCAAAGACCAGGGTGGAGGACACGGGGGCTTGGTGGGTGGAGGAGAGGGCGGGGGAACTGGGGCAAAGGGCAGAGGAAGGAGAGCGAGGCAGGCAGACACGGAGAAGGGAGGGCCAGGGGACAGGAGGACCGGAGATGAAGGGTGAGGCTGGCACGATGGAGCTCTCTCTGGCATTAAACAGGAATGCTCTATCACACTTTGGCCAGTGAGTCATAGGCCCTGGCTTTTTTTTGAAAAACGACTATGGTCGCTGCCCTTGTTTGTTCAGTACGTTCTCTCCTTCCCTTCCCTTTCTCGGGTGAATACAGAGGACATTGGCTCTTAGCATTTCCAGGTCTAAGCAGCTTCCCCGCAGTTCTGCTGGGCATCAGTTGTGGCCCTCAGGTGTCCAAGTCTCAGGGGCCAGGGAGCAGGGTTACAGCTTCTCCACTGCAACCTCTTTAAGGAGAGAGGCCCCTTTCGCTCCATCTCCAGGTCTGCAGCTTCTCCCTGGAGGCCTCCCCTCTGAGCATCCTTGCACCCCTCCCGGCAAGAGAGGCAGGCAAGGCCTCACCCCTGCTGAGTCTCTGCCGCCTGTCTCCTGCCCAAGCCGAGTGGGGGTAGGGATAGGGAGGGTAAGGATGGAGTTGGGGGTGATCTTCCAGACAGCTCTGGCCCTTCTACGGCTGCAAGTGGGGCCTGAGCACACGATCTGGGGCCATGAGGAGTCCATCAGGAATAGAACTAGAGAATGCTGGGGCAGGGAGAGCTTGGGGCTCTCACTGAGGTCCAGAGAAGTCAAGTGATTTGGCCAAGGACACACAGGAGCTGCATAGCCAGGGTCAATCTAGGTCTCCTGTCACTGCCCTCGCCCCTCCACTCACCCCACTCCCACCCTGTCCAGCTCCACCCACAGAGTGACATGTGAGATCCTCTACATCTCATATGCTTGGTACCGCCCAGGCTGCCGCTGTTCCGAGTCCTGGCTCCATCCCTTCTTCTGAGCAACGGACTTTGCCTTTCTTATATCTGTAGAGTGGGGATAATGCTACCGCCCCTCTGAGAGTTGTTATGGGCTTGAGCTGGGTGAGTGTGGGCAGAGGCCTTGGAGCAGAGTCTGGCACCCAGCCCTGTTTGGTGTTTGCTGTTGTTGTTACCTGGGAAGGGGTCACCAGCAGTTCACAGTCCTTTATTTTTGGGACAAAGTCTGGCTGTGACGCCCAGGCTGGAGTGCAGTGGCATGATCTCAGCTCACTGCAACCTCTTGCTTTCTGGTTCAAGTGATTCTCCTGACTCAGCCTCTTGAATAGCTGGGATGACAGGCGCCCACCACCATGCCTGGCTAATTTTTGTATTTTTAGTAGAGATGGGGTTTCACCATATTGGCCAGGCTGGTCTCAAACTCCTGACCTCAGGTGATCCGCCCGCCTCAACCTCCAAAAGTGCTGAGATTACAGGCGTGAGCCACTGCGCCTGATCAGCAGTTCACAGTCTTAAAGGCCAGGAAAGCTCCTTTTAAAGACTGAGCCCCTCCCCAGCCTACCCTGCGTTCGTCAGTGTGGGCGACTGGGGACAACTAGGTATCCATTCTGGGTTACAACCCAACAAGCCTTTTGTTGTCTTTTTCTTTAAAGAGAGGAGAAAGACCTCAAACCCTGGCCTCTGAAGATGCTGGTGGGAGGAGGCATCGAAGGGTGGCGGTAGGGGGGCAGCCATTTGCCCTCCGGCCAGAGGAAGCTGGCGCCCCTGGCTGGCAGTGTTGTTAGTTAAGCTGGCGCATCCCTTTGCCACCCCAGGACTTGCACACGAAGCCATTCGTTACCTACCGATTAGTGGCCAGGACAACTGCGGGGGTGACGGGGAGGGGACCAAGAGGAAGAGGTGGACACTTGGGGGTTGAAACGCGAGGTGCCCAAGTTGGTTCAAGAGTCAGACTGAGAAAAGGGGCTGGGACTCAGCTGAGCTTGCCTTGCCCAATAGATGACAGTGTCTCTGGGTTTCAGTTCCATGAGGAAAGGGAAACGGCTTTGGCAGCTCATGGACTCTCTGCTTTGGAATTGGATGGATTTGGGTTGGTTTCTCCTCAGATTCCTGGTAAGTTTCCTTGGAAAAACACAGGGCTTGTCTCAGCAGAACTCAGAGCCAAAGTATGCCCATGGAAGGCTTCTTAACACCTCTGGGCCTCAGTGCCTTGTCTGCAGCGTGGAGAGCTGGGCAGCGGCATTGAAGGTGCCTTCCGATCCTGGGATCCCCAGCCCGTGTTTCCACATGCTGCTGACGGCTGGGGGCGGGGCGCCCTCTTAGCGGGACAATGGTCCCTGGGCAGGTGGGCAGGGGGAGAGCAGGGGGTCCTGTGGGGGTGAGCGCCCCGGGGTGGCATCCCTTTCCAGTCCCCAGCCTGCCTGTGTGTGTTCCTTCCTTGCCTGGCTCCCTCAGGTTTGGCCTAGGGTGATGTGCAGGCCCCTCCTCTCTGCACAGAGCCTTCCCTGCATGGCCCCTGGAGAGGGACTGGAGGGAGGGGCTGTCCCCGCTCAGCCTCCCCTCCATCCAAGGAGGTTGCCGGGCACCAGGAGTCAGCCACCGAGGGGAGAGGGTGTTAGGGAGCTCTGGATGAGTGTCAGCAGACACAGGAGACACGGAGACAGGAGACACCACCCTCAGCATTAGCACGGACCTGGGGAGAATGCAGCGGGAGGCTGGCAGCTTTCTGGGTTGCCCCAGCGTGGGCTGCAGGGGCCTCTGTGAGCAACCTGTGCCCTGGGTTGGTGCTCTGATAGGGGCATGTCTGCCAGGAGGGGCAGAGGTAGGGGCACGAGGATCCCACGTAGAGCTTGAGGAGGTAACACGGGCCAGGGCCAGTGTGGCAGGAGGCCTAGGGTGGAGGACCACTCAAGTCTTCAGCATGGCCATAGAGCCTGGCTTGCTGGTCCTGATTCTCTTTTCTGTTTTTCTGCTTGGGGGTGGGGTTGAGAGCAACTCCACCCAGGGGCCATGATGACTGCTTTGCTGTGTGTGCCTGGGGAGGGAGGCGCTGCCCTGCAGCCTCAGCCTGGGGTGAGATGACACTTCCACGGGGACTGCAGGAGTAGGGAGGGGTGGCAAACAGCAAGCATGGATGCACAAGCCACAGCAGGGGCTGGGGACCCCGGTGTCCTGGGAAGCAGTGGCCAAGCTGGTGATGATGTGGAGAAGTAGGAAGGGTCGGAGAGAGCCTGGAAGCAGAAGGCAGTCAGGACAGGGACCAGCTGACCCCAGAGGCCAGCTGACCCCAGAGGCCAGGAGTCAGGGCTCCCAAGGAGAAAGGATGGAAGGAATGGAGCAGGGAAGAGTGAGAGTCAGTGTCCCAGAGCGGAAGGAGTTGTGGGTTCCAGCGGCAGGCAGGAGACAGGTCTCTGGGGTCCCTAGGCCCAAGATGGCTGGGACCCCCCGCCCCGCTGCTCTGACTACACTAAACCCTCAGGACGGGGGAGGGCAGAGACATTATTGGCCAGCACAGGCCTCCCTACCCCCTGCTGGGTTCCCTCCCCAGCTAGCCAAGAAGTCCCTTCCCCCACCCCCTGCCCAGGGCCATTCTCATCATCTCCTTCCGTACCTGCTTCCAGCCCGGCTCCCGACTTCATTTCTGAACCTGTTTGGAAATAAAGCAAGCGTCTACAGCCAGGGCCTGGCTGGCCAGGGTGGGGTGGGACTGGGGATTAGCTGCTTGAGGGGGACTGGGTGAGGGGTTCCTTTCCCAGTCATGTCTCTGGGACCCCCAGCAGATCCAGACTAGCCCAGTTGAACTTGGAGTTCATTCAGACTGACTTAGAGACTGGAGGGGCGAGGGACCAGAGAGAGAAATCATGTCTCGGAGGGGTCTGGGAAGGTTGGGGTGAGAACACTTGGGGGAGGGCATGGGGGTGGGGGCACCAAGGAGAAGACATGGAGGGTAGGCAACAGGGGACCAGGAAGGTTTGGGATGATGTGTGGATGATATTATGCAAATTATGTGCAAAGCATTATGCAAAGCAGCATCTATTAGGGAAGAGGTGTTGGGAGATACTGTGTGATTTGACCCATAGGTGTGATCCTGGTGTGGTCCACTGAGGCCTGGGGACCCTACTGAGACCACCCACTTGGCCTAGAATCTCTTGCTGGGCCTGACAGCCTGCGAATGGGCCTTTACCTAAGAGGGTGTCAGAGACTGCCAGGACTGAGGCCTCCTGGGCGCCCGAGGCCCATCCAAAGGCCCAGGCCCAGCTGAGCACGAATCCCTGGTCCACCATGGCTTAGCCGCTGCTGGCAAAAGGGCAAGATTGACCACCCCTCTCAGAACCCAGCTTGCTGCTGGCTGTGGTGGAGCTTCCGGAGCCACCCCTCCGGGCCCCTCCAAGGCTCCCCATCCTGCTGTCTGTGCCTGAGAGCTCTGAGCAGACCCCGGAGATCTGAGCATCTTTGACCAGGGGCTGGGACGTCAGTGCATGGGGGCTAGTGGGGTGAACCTTCTTCCTCCTCCTTCTCACCCACCCGGCTGCTTTGCCCAGTGCTGCCTTTGGGGCACAGGGGTCCCTGTGCCTCCTAGGTCTGCAGGTGGTGTGAGCCCAGCCCCCGACCCTAGGGATCTGGACAAACAAGCCCGACCCCTTAGCTTTGGAGTGGGTGCCCTCTGTGGGACTTCTGTCTGAGTAACTGGATGGGCTTGTCATCTTCACTGTGGCTGGGCCAGGTTCCCAGCACACCCATGCCAGTATATCCCACGCTCCACCCAGGTATGACACCTCCCAAAGGGCACTTTGGTGTCAGACCAGGGCCCACGGTGGAGGGCAGGGCACAGAAGCCAGGGCCTCTGGAGGCTGCTGGGCAGTTTGTCATTGCCACCCGCCTGCTCATTGCTGTGGCCACCTCCTACTGAAGTATCGCCCTCAAGGGCTGCCACTCTGAGCTGTGTGCTTCCCTTGGTTCCTGGTGGAGGCTAGTGGCCCTTGCTTCAGCGAGAGCCTGGCTGAGGAGGCTTCCGGCTGGCTAGGCTGTGTGGTCGGCCAGGAGGAGCACTGTGGCTTGTCCTTGGGCCCTGGCCCACCTTGCAGCCACCTGGGCCCTGCCCTAGGCGAGGAGAGGGCCCCTCTGGTTCCATCGTTCATCGTTCCCTCATGGCCCTGGCAGCTCTCACCTTGCTCCTTGAGCCGGATGATCTCAGTGTCGGAGCCGAAGCTGTTCCAGGCCGTGCAGTTGTAGATGGTCTGGAAGTCGGCCCGCACGATGTTACTGATGGTCAGGGTGGAGATGACGCCCTCCTCGGTGCTGATGGTCTCCACCGTGTAGCGCCCCGATGTCCCCGACTCCAGAACGTTCTCCTTCCATGACCAGGCCTGTCCAGGGGTGCAGAATCAGGAGCAGACTCCACCAGAGGGGCCCAGGACACGCCCACACCAGAGTCACAGTGCCACTGCCCTGCTCATGTTCATGCTCACTGCCACACACTAACACATGTACACTCGGGTATGTATGCAGGCGCACACGCCACACACCACAAATATGCACACATGCAGGTGCACACACAACACACATCACCACACGTGTGCATGCACAACATCTCACACAGCACAAACATGCATGTGCACTGCACACACAACACACAAACACGTCAATGCACAGCACCGCACACATGGTCAACACATTTATATACATACCACACACCACAAACGTGCACCCACTATAATACACACAACATACACATACCACCAATGTGTATACACACAGGTTTGTGCACACGCACCACAAACATGCATACGCAAGTACATGTACCACAACACACATAAACATGCATCACAGCATATGCACACACCAAATCACACACATCACATCGCACACATGCCTGCACACATGTGCAGATGCCACAACATGCATACACACATCACAATACATGCACATCACACTTCACACTAAAAACATGATACAGACATGTACATACACATGGCAGACATGATACCACATCTACACGCAACGCACAGACACTCCCCCAAATACATGTACACATGCACACACACACCAAGATGCACACACTCTATGCCACATACAATACAAGCATGCTTACACGCATGTATGTACCACAACACACACTGCAACACATGTACGCATTCGCCATACACACACCATCATGTGTACATACAGGTACACACACTATGACATACACACACACCATGTGCTCACACACACAAGTACACACACCGACAGATATACATGTTCACATATGCTATGACACACATACATGACAACACACCCACACCACACATGTACACAATCCACAAGCACAAGCACACACACATACTCCGAGGCATCCTCAGAGGGTCTTTCCATCCCAGAAGGGGGCCTGGGGAGCATCCTTCGGGGCAGAGTGGACACCCTGCTGGCCTGCGCCCTGTGCCTCCACACAAGTGTCCCCTGGGACTGCGGCTGCCTGGGCGGGTGTGAGTTAGGACAGCAGCCCCATGAATGCGTCTACCTGTGTGACATTGTATGTCTGTGTGAGAAATGTGTCTACAGAGCTGTGTCTGCGATCACCTTTGTCTACCTTAGTTTACAGGGCTGCTGGTTAACAGTTTTCAGAGCCGGCCACATACACTGTCTGCACCTCATCGTGTAAGCGCCTCGCACACCCTGGTTCAGGGCTGATGAGAGGGACTGAGTTTCTCAAACTCGGTGCTGTTGTCATGCTGGACTGACCCATTCCTGGCTGTGGGGCTGTCCCAGGCACTGTAGGATGTCAGCAGCACCCTGGCCCCTACACACCCGGTGCCAGGAGTATCCTCCAAGTAATGACAACCAAAGTGTCCCCAGGCACTGCCAAATGTCCCCTGGGGCCAGCGAGAACCGCTGGCCTAGAATCAGATATTTCTGGAGAGAAGGTGTGAAAATGTCCAAGAGTGAATGGAATATTTGACAATGAGCTTGTGTTACATTTATAATTAAAAACATTAAAGAGTAAAATGAATGACGAGGCATAGGTATTAGTTTTATTTGTGAGTTCTTGCAGTTTTTTTGTGAATCTTTCAGAAAGCGAATGAACTGAATGCTTGAGAAAGTGTGTAGCGGCAATAATACTCTAATAATATCTTAGTTTACAGGATGACAGTTTCCGCTGGTGCAGCCTGGGTGTCAGCCCCCGCATGCACGGATTAGGAGTGACCTCAGTTGCTCCATGTCTGGGCCAACCCCACCCTCCCTGCACTGCCGTCTTGTGAAAAGGTACAGCTGCCCTGCCCACTCCACCCCTGGGCAGTCTTCTAGCAGGATTTTGCCAGACACTGGGAATTACTACAAATAATAGTTTTCCCCCAGTAGTGCTATAAAATGCTCACTTTTCTTTGTTTTCATGCCTGAGATCCCTCCAGTTTCAGATGGATTTGGGTACAAGGCTCTGACCCTGGATCACTAAAAATACAAAAAAACTAGCCAGGTGTGGTGGTAGGTGCCTGTAATCCCAGTTACTGGAGGTCGAGGCAGGAGAATTGCTTGAACCCAGGAGGCAGAGGTCGCAGTGAGCCAAGATTGCACCATTGCACCCAGCCTGGGTGATAGAGCAAGACTCTGTCTCAAAAAGAAAGAAAGAAAGGAAAAAAAAGACTCTGCCCTCACCTTAAACTTTGTTGTAGAGACAGGGTCTCACTCTGTTGCCCAGGCTCATCTCAAACTCCTGGGCTCAATCTTCCCACCTCAGCCTTCCAAAGTGCTGGGATTACAGACATGAGGCTCCGTACTCAGCAAGACCCTCCCTTTAAAAAAATGCAAATACTGGCTGGGCACAGTGGCTCATGCCTGTAACCCCAGCACTTTGGGAGGCTGGGGTAGGAGGATCAATTGAGCCCAGGAGTTTGAGACCAGGCTGACCAACATGGTAAGACCCCGTCTCTACTGAAAATACAAAAATTAGCCGGGCATGGTGGCAGATGCCTGTAATCCCAGCTACTCAGAAGGCTGAGGCACGAGAATTGCTTGAATCCAGGAGGTGGAGGTTGCAGTGAGCCGAGATTGTGCCACTGCATTCTAGCCTGGGTGACAGAGCGAGACTCTATCAAAAAAAAAAAAAAAAAAAAAAGGCAAGCAAATACCTGGTAGGAGGTGCTGAGGGTGGACTCCTCAGTTGCCTTAGCTGCATTGCAAGGATAAGTTCTTTGAAGAAGAGAGGGAGACTGGAATGGTCACTTTAGAGGGGATGATTGATAGGTAACAGGGCAGGCTACCATGGACAGTAAAGGCCGTGGAGACCTGGCAAGGAGGACTCAGGGAGGCACAGAAAGGAGTTGCTAACTATTAACTGCACTCTAAGATTTTGCTAAATACTGGCCTGGAGCCCAGGATAGGGAAGAAGTCATTTGTCTTTTCTCTCCACTACCCTCGTGTGCCCCTCTGCCCTTAGGATGCGGAATTTGGTCAGCACCGTTCATGTCAGAGCTCAGCAGAACGGCCGATGAATCCTGGGAGAGCACTGCCTATTCTGAGAAAGGCCTGCAATTTTGTCTTCGCGACGCTTTTCCAAGACAGCCAAGGCAGGTATAATTTTCCTCAGCACGGAAAAGGAGCCTCGGAGGTGTGCATTGCCACCGCCTGGCTGGCCACCCAGCTATTGGCAAAAGTGACCGTCTGGCTGCTGGCCCGGCCCCCGCCCGCCCCTGGAGCACTCACGATGCGGTCCGGCGGTGGTGTGCTCCGGATGAAGCACTTGATCTGGCCCTTCTCGCCGTGGAGGGCGTGCTGGGTCTGGGTGCTGGAGATGATGGGGGGTCCTGTTGAGAGACAGCGTCCCATTAGGCACCTGGGAAGGGCACGTCCCTGCTGGCGCCCTCTTGGGTGAGTTCAGAAGTGTATTCATTAATCCAAGCATTCAGCAAACATTTGCAGAAGGCCTGTATGTGCAAGGTAAAGTGCAAGGTAGGGACTCAGAGATAAATTAGGCATTCAGTCATAAACCTCTCAAGGGATCATGAGTGAATGCTTCTAAGTCAGAATCCCCAGAAGATATAAATAACTGTAATAAAAGGTGGTGAGTCTTGGTACTACAGGAGCGGTGCAGATAAAGTGCTAACCGACTTCAGAGGAGAGAGAATAATTCTATCTGGCGGACGGGGAAAGCTTTAGGGAGGAGGTAGCAAGCCTGGAAAGGAGGTGGGAAGGTGTCTGGATGAAGGAAGACTCCCCCCGCCTCAGCCAGCTGCACCCCTGCAAGCCATTCCTTAGACATCCAGTAGAGGGCGCCCTTGCCTAACAAACGGGAGGTCCTCGGCCAGCCGGGCCAACAGGAAGAAATGGTTGATGTCCCCCTCCTAAGGGCGGGAATCACCCTGGACGGGTGGAATGCATACGCTGTGAGGCCATGGCTCCCAAACGGACCCCAATGTTATATCACAGAGTGTGGCACATGTTCATGGGTGTCAGGTTCTGAGAGCACCTGTCTCATTCACCACATTGCACAGCCAAGAGAGTCTGCCTGGTGGAGGGGAGCCTGTTCCCCAGCACCTCCTGTCCAGTTCCTCCTGTTACCTAACCCACGTCTTTCCCGTGTGACGCCTGCCTGGCCGTGAAAGCCAAAAGGAGCCGCTAGTTTAGCTTCGCTCTGCTGGCTTCCTGGCTGGGCTGGGTGTTTGAAGGATGGGTGTAGGGACGGAAACGGTCATGCTCCCTTTTCAATCGCTGGGGTAACAGTTGGGACTTAGGTGGTAGATACCAGAGGAAAGAGAGCTGGGAGCAACGCATCTGGAGAACAGGCAGAATTATGCTGGGAACAAAACAAAAATTGCTGCAAACATAATTGCTGTTTATTAGCCACCTTAATTAAAGCAGATTTGCATTTCTATGAGTAGCTCCCAGCCAAGGGAGAAAAGGTACTGGAGACACTCCGGTGACTTCTGTTGAGTCTGAGAAGGCAAAGGGCTTGGGGCAGCGTGAGGTGGGCATGGGGAACCCTCCGTGGCTTTAAGAATGGGCTGAGCGCTGCCCTCCTTCCTACAAATCCTTCAGCTCCAACAGGTCTAGGACCCAAAGAGATAAGGAGATTGATGTTTTCGGGACCGGATGGTGCTTTGTTTTGCTGCTGGACTAAAAGGTGACGATACGATAAAACCTCTTCTGGTCAGGCGCGGTGGCTCACGCCTATAATCCCAGCACTTTGGGAGGCTGAGGCGGGTGGATCACAAGGTCAGGAGTTCGAGACCAGCCTGGCCAATATGGTGAAACTCCGTCTGTACTAAAAATACAAAAATTAGTCGGACGTGGTGGCAGGAGTCTGTAGTCCCAGCTACTTGGGAGGCTGAGGCAGGAGAATTGCTTGAACCTGGGAGGCAGAAGTTGCAGTGAGTCAAGACCGCCCCACTACACTCCAGCCTGGGCGACAGAGCAAGACTCTGTCTCAAAAACAAACAAAAAAAAAAAAAAAAAAAAAAAAAAAACCAACAAAAACCCAACACACACACACACACACACACACACACACACACACAACCTTTTCCTTGTGCTTCCCAGGAGCTAGGAATTCCCTGAGGGGTTTTCAGGATTCTAAAAGGCATCATCAAATGCATCTGCTTCTTAAAAGAAAACAAAAACCAGGATAAAGGGAAACAGGGTGAGGGTTAGTAAGATTTCTCTCCCCTTCCTGCAGATACCTGATTTGAGCCAAATCGGTTGAGGTCTGTGCCAATTTCTTTCCCAAAGGATTGCTGCGCTGGCCAGCAGTTGTCAAAAACCTGATCTCATTTGAATGCTTTCATAGCACCAGCTCCCTCCAGCCCATGCCCAGGTCCCATCCACTGGGTTTCACCCTCCCTCTGCCTGCTCTGCAGAAACAGGGACAGACAGTTCACTCCCAGGAGGGTCTGGCGGGCTCCTCTCCAGGGCCACTGAACTCATCCCCCTGCCTCCAGGTGTGTGAGGCCACCCTAGTCCAGCAGAAATAAATGAGCAGCTTCTTTGCTGCCCTCCAATCCCTCCAGCTTTTCTCTGCCTGGAAGCCTCAGGGAGCTTGTGCTGGCAGGGGTGGAGGCAGAGGAGGGGAGAGAAAGAGACCTGGAGAGTGCAGATTCAACCTTGGTCAGCACCAGGAACTGGGTTTCAGTGTCCTCCCCATCCAAGAGAAATGTCCCTCCAGGCCTGTTTTCCCCAGGGGGCATTCTGTCCTCAAATCTCTTTATATCTCCCTTGGAAATGCCTGAACATCTAAAGTGACGGCAGATGTCAGCTCCTCCTTTATCCACCTGCTTTTTCCCAGAAACACCAATGCTCATTTAATGCTCCAGGCTTGGGGGCCCTGGAGTGTTTGAATGGGCGTGAGGGTTCTGGGCTGGTTGGTCATGGGGCCAGCAGAGCAGAGCCGGCTGCAGGCATGGACAGCCTGACTTCCGAGTGCCCTGGCTGGTGCGGGCTCTGTGGAGGCCGCTGGTTTCACTGGGGCCTGGAGCTCTGAGCCGAGTGTCAGACACCTGCGCTGAAAGGAAAAGGCTGCAGCCTGTGTTGCCATGGATATACGGAGGCGCGATCAGATGCTGTTATTTTTAGCCCTGCAGTGCCAATTTATTGGTGGCGTCCTGGGGACACGCAGGAAAGGCAGGAGGGCTCTGAGTCAGGGCTCTGCCAGGACAGGTGGCTGGGAACGTGCTGGGGTCTGGGTAGACTCAGCCTCCCTCTGGGGCTGCCACGGCTCTGGGGTGGGGGGAGAGGAATGGAAATGCCGGGGGATGTAGGGGGAGCTAGTGAATGGGGACAGCAGAGAGGGCTGAGGAGACACCAAGCTGATTTTGGTTTTCTAGCGAAGGGAATCGATGAGGCCACCAGCAGGTGACTTTCTGGGTAGAGAGGACGCTGAAGCCCACTGAGCTCATTTGGAGACCTCAGCTGGCCCCTCCCTAAGGCCCTGCTCTGGGGCCAGGACCCAGATGCCCTGCAAACGTTGGTGGCTCAGTTCCTGCAGGGGCCCAGAGCTTTGGGGTTTTCATCTGAGGCAGGCTATGGTGGGAACAGGGGCCTCCCAAAGGGCGGCGGGCATGACAGAGGTTTGGGGGGAGCCTTCGGAAATGGCAGAGGAGTCGAACTGGCAGCTTTGCTTTTTGCCTGTGGCCAAAGCACCTGATGGGGCAGGGATGTCCGCATTTGCGTCCTGGTGCCACAGCCTTCTTGGGTCTGGCCTGAGCCAGGTCCCAGCTTCTCCATGACTGTCTACACCCCATCATCCAGGCCTGGTCTGACACCCTTGTCCCTACACATTTCATGTAATAGTCATTCATCTACTAATTCCCACCGTGAAAAGACTCCCCTGCTGTAATTATTTGTATTATATATAATAAGACATGCTTCCTGCCCTCGAGGGGGCCCCTGAACACGTGGCCTCGTGGAGATGGTGACAGGGCTCCCTGGCTGGGTGGCTCACACGTAACGGAAAGAGGCTGGTCAGGAGGTGCAGAGATGCTCTCTTAAATTCCCATGGGGCCAGGAGAGGTGGCTCCTGCCTATAATCCCAGCACTTTGGGACGGCGAGGCAGGCGGCTCACTTGAGGTTAGGAGTTGGAGACCAGCCTGGCCAACGGTGGTGAAACCCTGTCTCTACTAAAAATACAAAAATTAGCTGGGCATAGTGGCACATGCCTGTAGTCCCAGCTACTCAGGAGGGTGAGGTTGCAGTGAGCTGAGATCGTGCCACTGCATTCCAGTCTGGACACAGAGCGAGACTCCATCTCAAAAAAAAAAAAAAAAAAAAAAAAAAAATTCTCATGGGCCAAGGCCATGGTGAGTGGATGAAATACATTGGCCACCTAGTGACCTCTGATGCTTTTTTCCCTGGCCAGGATAAAATTCATCACCCACCAGTCTTAGGGCTGAGACCCCTTCGAAGGTAACAAACAAAAAGAGAGGTGACCAGAAAACTATCCAGGCCCTTCCTCCCTTGGCCTGGGTCTGACAGGGAATCCAGGAGGTGGACCTAATTGCTATCTACCCACACTTGGAGGTGACAGCAAGGCCCAGAGCCAGTGACAGCTCCTTTGGGGCAATGCCAAGATGCCTGAGGTCCTTCTTCCCTCCCTCAGGCCTGGCTCACCCCAGTGAGGGTCTTACCATTGACAGTGAGGGTCACCTCTCTCTCCCCGGCTCCCACACGGGGCACCACAGCCCGGCACACGTACTTGCCCGCGTCCTCCTGGCGCACGGATTTGAGGGTCAGGGTCTTCTCATTGCTCAGGACCTAGGAGAATTGGCAGGCTCAGACACCAAGAGCAGGCGGAGGGGCGCGCTCCGTCTCTGGGAACAGGGCAGCTGAGAGGCTGGCCTGGGGTAACTGACGCAGTCTCCGGCATCTCAGTGGGAAGCAAGGTGGGGAGGAAAGAGGCCAAAAATGTCCTGGCACAGACAATGCCTGTGGGCTGTACAGAGGAGACTCTGCCGGCAGAGAGGCCGCCCCGGGTGGCTGAGGATGTTGCATCCCAGGTGCAGCCCTGTGGACTGGGGGCACGCGGGGGTACATGTGCCGGAGGAGGGGGACGCCTGCCTGGGGACTTCCAGGCTTCCTCCTACAGGAACCTCCCTGTACCTGTGGTGGCTTCTCCTCTGCCAGGCTAGCCATGGGTGACCTGATCCTACAGCTGAACTTCTTTGAGAGCCCCTGGACCTGTTTTCAGAGTCATTTTCAGGATCCCTTTGGGATATAGCTTGGAGTGATGAAAACAGGCTCTGGCATGAGCTTGGTCTGTGTTCCAATCCTGGCTCCAGCAGTGAACACCTGTGTCTGTCTGGTCAGTTGCTTATCTTCTCAGATGCTCACGTTCTGTCTATGTGTGGGGCCTGGCAGGATAGTGCAGTATCTGCTACGTAACAGGCCACACAAAGGTTGGTTTCCTTCTGGTCCCCCTGCTTCCCCACCCGAGGCTCTGCCCGCTTCTTCTTATGTGAGGACACCTGGCAGCCTCTCATGCACTGAAGAATATGTAAGTCTTAAAAGAGGAACACAAAGGCCAGGCGCGGTGGCTCACACCTGTAATCCCAGCACTTTGGGAGGCCGAGGTGGGCGGATCACTTGAGGTTGGGAGTTTGAGACCAGTGTGACCAACATGGAGAAACCCTGTCTCTACTAAAAATACAAAATTAGCTGGGCATGGTCGCCCGCGCCTGTAGTCCCAGCCACTTGGGAGACTGAGGCAGGAGAATCTCTTGAACTCGGGAGGCGGAGGTTGCGGTGAGCCAAGATCACCCCATTGCACTCCAGTCTGGGCAGCAAGAGCAAAACTCCACCTCAAAAAAAAAAAAAAAAAAAAAAAAAAAAAGGAACACAAGAAAGTGAAGCCCAGGTTCAAGGCTAAAGGGTGGCTTTATTTGGGGGAAGTTACAAAATTTCTTTCTTTTCTCTCTCTCTCTCTCTCTCTCTCTTTTCTTTTTTAAGGTCTTGCTCTGTTGTCCAGGCTGGACTTAAACTCTTGAGCTCATGTGATCCTCCCACCTCAGCCTCCTGAGTACCTGGGACTACAGGTGTGTACCACTGTGCCCGCTTGAAAAGCCTTTCTAGCGCCTTCCCTCCCAGCACGTTGGTGACCACCAACTTTTCTTATAAGGTTTAGGACAGGGCAAGACTGCAATGGCTGAATGTGCTCAGGGTGGGACAGGCACATGAGGGTGCCTGGGTTCCCCCTCCTCTGTCTGGGGTCTTTCTCCCTGTGGCTTACACTGGAGGCTGACTCCCCCAGTCTAATAGTGAGAGAGGCCTGAGCAGCAGTTCCTTTTTGCCCCACTGTCCCCCACCCCCTGCCAGGGCTGCCCGAAGTCTGAGCTGCAGACTTACCACTCCAGAGCCCCGCTTCATCCAGACGATGGTCAGGGATGGGTTACCGGTCCAGGCGCAGCTGAAGACGGCATCAGAGCCCAGATCCACGAGCAAGGATTGCGGTTCTGTGGTCATCCGGGGCCCAACTGCAATGCGGGGAAGAAGGAGACAGGTTTGGGTGGCTGGGGAGCTCTGGGATCCTCCTTGCTGCTGCCTCCTTTCCCCCCCAGACCTTGACTGGGGGAAGGGAGGCAGCAGGGTACTTGTGCCACCTCAGTCACTTCCATTTTAGTCCTCTGCCTGGGCGGGGTCTGGGGTCTGGGACTGGGACTCAGGAAGTAGGGAGCAGACCCCTGTCCCTGAGGCTTTGCCTCTCTTGGGCCCACGGAGGTGGTCGGCAGCGTGGGGCCTGGGAAGAAGGTGCTGGGGACCAGGTTCTGCCTGGATTTACCCCCAGGGCTCTCATCCCCTTCCCTCTGTTTGGATCCCAAATGGTGCCAGAAAGTTGGGGAAGCCCTTCCATCCCAGCGGCAGGCAAGGGCCCTCCTCCTGTCCTGGAGGTCTGGGCCCTTGGGATCTTCATGCCTCTGCCTTCAAGCTGGCTCCCACCTCCTCCAGCCTCAGCTTTCATGACCTGGAATCGAGTGACCGGTGCACCTCTGGGGTGGGATGGGGGCTCTGAGATGCAGGGTGATGGAGGCAGGGCTCTTGTGATCCACTCCTCCTCCCCCAGCGTTTCCCACCCAGTGCTCTCAGGCCACCCTCCTATTCCAGCTGTTCCGGTCTCTGTGTCAGCCCCACTGCAGCAGAGCAGCCCTGGGTTCCACTTCCCACCCCTCTCCTAAGCATTAAAGAGCTGAATGCAGGCTCCTCTCCGCCTTGTCCAGCATGTCTGGAGCTTCCTGTAGACCCAGCTTGGTCTACACAGTGGGGGCTGTGGGGGGATTCCAGGCCCAGGGTCCGGCCTTGGCCAGGCAGATCTCAGAGTGCTCCTTCCAGGGAGCAGACAGAGCCTGAAGCCTGGTGCCAGGAGACTGGGATTTGTCCCCTGATGTAAAAAGGGAGTAACAGCACTTTCTTCAGAGGCTTCAGGGGAGAGGGGAAGGGTCAGATTTTTTAAAGTTTGTAAAAGCGAGTTTAAAACTGTAAGGGGCAGTGTATGAGCTAATGATGCTTGTTTTGAACACATCCAGCCAGTTAGTCCATGGCAATGCGCTACCTTGCTGTGGGTCCCTGCCAGCCTCCAGTGGAAAGGAGGGGATGGGCCAGGCGCGGTGGCTCACGCCTGTAACCCCAGCACTTTGAGAGGCCGAGGTGGGTAGATCACAAGGTCAGGTCAGGAGATCTAGACCATCCTGGCCAACATGGTGAAGCTGTCTCTGCTAAAAATAAGACCATCCTGGCCAACATGGCGAAACCGTCTCTACTAAAAATACAAAAATTATCTAGGTGTGGTGGAAGTGCCTGTAGTCCCAGCTACTCGGGAGGCTGAGGCGGGAGAATCTCTTGAACCAGGGAGTCAGAGGTTGCAGTGAGCAGAGATCTTGCCACTGCACTCCAGCCTGGCAGCAGAGTGAGACTCTGTTTCAAAAAAAGAAAGAAAAAGAAAGAAAAAGAAAGAAAAAGAGAGAAAAAGAGAGTATATCCATGAGTCCCCTCAGTGGAAGGCAGTGGAATGTGTGGATGGGCAATGGATTTGGTCATTGCCCAGGTTCAGTTCTCATTTGGCCACTTACTGTGTGACCTCAGACCTCCATCTCCTCATTCAGATGATGGGAATAATAATATCTACCCATGATGGCCTGCATGCTTGTGTCCCCTGTCAACCCCGCAATTGAGCTCATGTGATCCTCCCACCTCAGCCTCCTGAGTAGCTGAGACTATAGGTGTGTACCACTGTGCCCGCTTGAAAAGCCCTTCTAGTGCCTTCCCTCCCAGCACGTTGGTGACCACCTACTTTTCTTATAAGGTTTAGGACAGGGCAAGACTGCAATGGCTGAATGTGCTCAGGGTGGGACAGGCACATGAGGGTGCCTGGGTTCCCCCTCCTCTGTCTGGGGTCTTTCTCCCTGTGGGAGAAAGTTGAAATCCTCGCCCCTGTGGGATGGTAGTAGGAGGAGGAGCTTTGCGGGAAGCAGGGGGATTAGATCATGAGAGTGGAGCCCTCATGATGAGATTAATGCCCTTGGAATAAAGGCCCCAAGAGCTTGCTTTTCTCTTTCTCTGCCATGGGATGCCACAGCAAGAAGGCAGCTGCCTGCAAGCCAGGAAGAGAGTCCCCACCAGAACCCACCATGATGGCACCCTGATTTCAGCCATTTAAGTCACCGAGTCTACGGTAACGTGTCATAGCAGCCCCAGCCAAGACCCTGACTCATGGTGTCATTACGGGGATCGAAATAAACATGAAACACTGCACAAAGCAGGTTTTTGTTGAGTGCAAAGCATCCTACGTCATGACGCATGAAGCTTGTGTTGTGTGCAATGAATCAAGCCCTGGTTTCTCCAGCTCTAAGCAGAAGCCACCGGATGCCTGCTCGCCCGGGGAAACCTGAACCACTGCACTCACAGTAGACGTCAACCGTGCGGCTGAGGTTGGTGCTGCCCAGGGCGTTGGTCACCTCGCAGGAGACAGGCTCTGAGAAGTACGTGTAGTCCACTGTGGTCCTGTACACCTCTCCAGATGCCTCCTTGATGATCTGGCCCCGCTTGGCCCACCTGCAACAAAGGCCAGGGGCTGATGTGGGCCTTGAGTGGCAAGGCCAACCCTCTGGGAGCTGGATGCATCCATCCCATGGGAAAATGAAGCCTGGGGTGGGCGGCAAGTTGTGGGGGTCCTATGGGGTCCCTCGAGGGGAATCTTCACAGAGGGGGTTCTTCAAGGGCTCAGAAGGAGTTGGTTTTGCTCCCACCCAGGCAGTTGTGAAGGTGGCGGGCTTTGGTGGTCACCAGGCAGTCAGTGGCACTCAACAAGTGGGTTATTCTGGAGGGGGTGAGTGGATTACTCAGCTGGTCAGCCCATCTGCTGGCTAGATGATGGAAAATCCAACTGTCAGTGGGCAGACAGCTGACTGTCCTGCTCTGAACTGGATCATGGGCCGCTTTGGAAAAGAAGGAGGCCAAGTCCTTGACCTCAAAGGCCAGGGTCAAATGGAGCACACCCCTACATGCATGCTCATACGTGTGCACGAGCATGCACACACACACACTGACAAGGCGAGAAGCTGTAGGAGAGGTATGCCGTAGGGGTTCCATCTTCCATCCAAACAGTGGAATACTAATACCCATCAGGAGGAGTGGCATGAGCGAGTGGCCCTGGCTGCCCCTCTTTCCTCTCGACCAGCTCTCAGCTCTCCTGTCCTGTTCTGCCTCCTGCCTCCATGGGGTTCTGCATGGTGCCTCCTCACCCCAGAAAGTCCTCCCAGTTTCCCCAGATGACACTTGCTCTTCCTGCCTGGCCTCTGCCCTTGCAGCCTGGCTTTGCTCCTCTGAGGCAGTGGCTCCATCAGCACTGGATTGGTGAGGGGATGTGAGTCTTAAGGCTCTTTTGTCGGCCAATCGGTACCATACAATAAGGGAGGACAAGAGGCCTCTGACTTGCTTTGGATCTGGTTCTGGGGCAGTGACCCCTCTGTTGGACCAGTGACCCAGCAGCCTGCTGTGTGCAGGAAGCACTGGAACCTCACAGGGGTGTATGTGTGTACACATGTAGGTGTGTGCATGTGTGTGTGCAGGTGTGCATATGAAAGTGCATGTGCGAGTGTGCATGTGTGTGCATGTGCATGTGTGTGCATGTGTGAATGTGTCCATGTGCACGTGTGCATTCGTGAGTATGTGCATGTGTGAGTGTGGGCATTGTGTCCATGTGCATGTGTGCATGTGTATGTGCATGTGTGTGGGTATGTGTGAGTGTGTGCATATGTGTCCGTGTGTGTGCATGTGTGAGCATGTGCATATGTAAGCATGTGCATGTGCGCATGTGTGTGTGCATGTGTGTCTCTGTGTGTGCATGCGTGAGTGTGTGCATGTGTGTCCGTGTGTGCATGTGTGTGCATGTGTGCATGTGTGAGTGTGCATATGTGTCTGTGCGTGCATGTGTGAGCATGTGCATGTGTGTATATGTGTGTCCGTGTGTGTGCATGTGTGAGTGTGTGCATGTGTAAGCATGTGCATGTGTGCATGTGTGTCCATGTGAGTGTGTCCATGTGTAAGCGTGTGCATGTGTGTCCGCATGTGTGTCCGCATGTGTGTCATGTGCATGTGTGAATGTGTTCATGTGCATGTGTGCATGTGAGTGTGTGCATGTGTCCATGTGCATGTATACATGTGTGTGTCCATGTACATGTGTGTATGTGTGAGCGTGTGCATATGTGAGCATGTGCATGTGTGTATATGTGTGTCCGTGTGTGTGCATGTGTGAGCGTGTGTATGTGTAAGCATGTGCATGTGTGCATGTGTGTCCATGTGAGTGTCCATGTGTAAGCGTGTGCATGTGTGTCCGCGTATGTGAGTGTGTCCATGTGTGTGTGCATGTGTGTCATGTGCATGTGTGAATGTGTTCATGTGCATGTGTGCATGTGAGTGTGTGCGTGTGTGTCCATGTGCATGTATACATGTGTGTGTCCATGTACATGTGTGTATGTGTGGGCATGTGCATGTGAGGGCGTGTGCATGCGTGGGCGTGTGCATGTGAGGGCGTGTGCATGTGTGAGCGTGTGCATGTGCATATGCATGTGAAGTTGGGGGCTTCCTTACGGATCTCCAGGGAAAGAGTTCGTTTCCCCTGGTTTAATCCTGTTCTGGCCAACATTCTGTGTTTGAAACCACGGAACTTCTCTTCAGGCTCCTCCCATTGCCGGTGACGTGTCTTTCGGGGAGTTTGTCTTTCCTGAGCTGCAGCGGCTCGTTGCCTCCAGAAGCGCCGCCCCGCAGCCTCTGCTCCCTGGAACTGCAGTGTCTTCGCCCCCAGCTTTGCCTCCCCTTTATCTTATTCCTGGAGTCTTTCCTGGCACCACAGATGCCGTCTCCTGCCCTTCCCTCCATTAGCTTCTTGCCTCCGTCTGGCCCATCCAGCCCCGAGAGACGGCTGTTTCTCGGCATCACACAGAACACCTAGGCTGGCACCACGCAGTTGTTATTGCAAATTAATATTGGGTAATTATTAAGAACACAATTAATAATAACAATTGTAGTTTAACAACAGAGCAAACCATAGCTCCCTTAGAGCTTAAGGAGCTTCCCAGTAAGCTATTATGTGTTAACTCATGTGTCGTTTCAATTTCTAACTTTAATTTAATGACCAGACTTAAGAGTCAAGCCGGCCCCTGCCTGCGGCAAATGAATTCAGTTCCAGGCACAGCTGGGGAAGTGTGTCCAGCCCTGCAGTTCCTTCCACCCTGCTGAGGCGAGGGGGCCAGGTGGTGGATGCAGCGGGAGGCCAGCCGGGGAGCTGGCTGGGCTGGGAGGGCAGGGATCCCCGGCTGCTCACAGCTCTGGGTGCCGGGCTGGGGCTGGAGGGTTTGGGCGCAGGTGATTGGGCCAAGCATGCGTCTTCCTCAGGGCTTCCTGGAGAAGACGCAACTCTCTCCTCTCCTTTCCTTCCAGGGCCCCTCACCAGGAGCATCATGGAGGGTGGAAGCCCCACCTGCTTGGCCCCAAGTTATCAGCAGAACTGCTGCTGGCTCCAGGCGCCAAGGTTCCCTGCCTTCCCTGTCCTCTCCTCTCATGGTGAGGGAGCCGGAGAAGGAAGAGGAAGGGGCCCACTGTGGGGGCTGGGTCTTCAGGAGCCCAAGCCAGGCCTTCTGGGGAGGTGCCTCCGCAGCCGACAGAGCCCCCAGCTCACATCTCGCCCAGCCGGTCTTTCTTCCCCTCCTGCATTGAAAAACCCTCTGAGGGGTCCCTGCCAAAAACACAGACACTCAAACCACTGCATCCAGGCAGTTGGCCAAGGATCCAGGCCAAGAGCTAAAGAGCAAGTCCCGCCCCACCCTCTTTGTGCCTCCTCTGATTTTGGTGCAGTTTCTTCTTCCCTGTCCTTTCTCTTCATCTCCTCCCCTTTCCCCACCTACCTCCCCCGACTCACTGTTGCTTCCCCACCTCTCCCAGCCCCTCTGAAAGTGGAGTCAATTTAAGCCTCTCCCAATCAATGTCTAATTTGGTCTGAACAAATGTAAGATGATTATTTATATCACAGAATCAGGGGACCCAGCGTGTCACAGCAGCCAGGTTGTCCTCAAATAGCCCAAAGTTTCATCTGTGGTGGGGGGGCCACATCCCGCTATCTGCTGGGATAGCTGAGACTCTCAGAGGAAAGGGCCCCAAAGCACTTTGGGCTCCTGGTCCCTGGGAGCATCTGCAGTGACACCCTCATGCCACTCAGGCCTCCTTCCCAGACACGGGGATGGAGGAGGGCGTTCTCTCTAGTTTCAGAGATGACAGCCTCTTAGTGAGAGCAGGGAGGAAGTTATCAAGATGAATGAAAGTAAAGAAACAAAGATTCCTGTAATCTTGTCAGTTAGTTGGGAAAAATCAATGTACTTATGTGATGAGATTTGCTTATGACTTTCTTCGTGGATCCCAACATTGTATCCGAACACCTGGCTGCTTGGTGAGACCTTGCTGGAGTGAAGGGGCTGAGCGAGTGTGGGTGGGTGCAGGCGCCCACCACCTCCCTTCTCCGTGGCCCCTCCACCTCCTCCCTTCCCAGGCCACTCCAGCTCTCTGGCATTAACCTGGGGGCCGGAAGGCTCCCTGAAAGCCTCTGGAGTCCTGGAGGGAGATGACCCCTCAGTGAGGTGTTTTCAGGGCCCTTCACTAATCAGAAGGCCATGAGGGAAGGTGACCAGTAAGAACTAGTGAGTCTCTGCAGGGCACCCTGCGCTCCCAGCCTCTCAGCTCCTGCTTGGTATCGGAGGGGCTGGCTGTGATACTGTGAGCTCCAGGGGAGTATGAAAGGGAGGACCCACAGGCCACCTGTAGCCCAGGGAAGCCTGCATGTTCTCTGCTTATTCATTAACTTTTCAGCTTGCAAAAAGCAAACTTCGGAATTACAGAAAAGTTGCAAGAATAGTCCCATTAACTGCCACCCTCCCATCGCCCAGATTCACCAGTCATTAACATTTTCTCACACGTGCTTTGCAGTGACCTCTCTTCTCCTCCCACCTTCTTCTCCTTCCTATTATTGCTGTTCTGCTTTTGTGAAGTTGGTGACTCTGGGAATCGGGCCCAGCACTTGGTTTCCTGGGTGTTTGCTCAACCTTTCCGGGTCAGTAGGCAGGTGTGTGTGGGGGAAGGCAGGCCTGGGGGTGGAGGGGTCAGGTCCCAGGGCGTGCAGCCCTGCTGTCTGTCCAGCCCACCCATCGCTAGGTCCCCAGGTGACCGGAGCCTGGCAGTGAGGGGAAATGAAAGTTGAAAGTTGTGTGTCCTGGTCTCTGGGGCACCCAACAGGCATTCTAAGGGCGGCTGTAAGGGTGAATCGGGTGCTTACGGGGCAGTCTGTGAGTGTGAAGGGCTGCCCTGGGAAACAAGCATGACAGGTGTTTTCTGGGCATGTTGTACCTGGTGTTTAGGGAACAGAAGCAGAGACCTGGGAGCAGACAGAGGAGAGAAGCTGAACTTGTACAGAGGAACCCAGGCTTGGCAGGTGCGGCGTGGACGCCCAGGGCCAGGAAGTCTCACCGGGCTCCTCTCCTGTATCTTCAGTGGCTTCTGAATAGATGCCAGACCACAGCCAAACCAGACTTGCCCCCTGGACCTGGCTGGATCCACATGATTCCAGGGAGCCTGGAGTCCTTGGCTCAGAAGGGACCCTGGAGGTCACCTGATCTTTCTTCTGACTCCAGTCAAGCGAATGGTTAAATTGGACAGAACAGTTGGATTCATCCTATTTTAAAATATCCTTGGAGATAGGGACTGTGTGCTCTGCCTCTGCCTGGGTTTCTGACTCCAGTGCTGCTTAATTGTGCACTCTGCAGGGAGCACCTCCTCATGTCCAACCTGAATCCCTGGCTGTCCCTGTGGCCCATTGCCTTCCATTCTGCCCACTGGGGCCACACTGCCTCTTGTCTTCCCTGTTCTCCACTCCCCCAGGCCAGCTTATTTCCTAGGCTGGGACCATTAGTATCATTGGCCTTTGCAGATGCTGCATCTTAATGACCCAGATCAACGGCAGAGGTGACACCTGGGCTCCACCCCCAAGCCTGGTCTGGTGGAAAGAGATCAGGCTGAGTCAGGGCCATGGCACGTTCCACATGGCACCCAAAAGGAGGTGAGTCTGCCCTTGAGTGCCTCCAAGGTTGCTTAGTCTCTGAGAGTCCTGTGCAGTGACAGTGCCCAGGCAGAAGGGCGCCCAGAGGAGCAGCCCTGTGTGTTTACTGGATCAGTCAGACACATTTAAGGATTATCTGGTTTATGCCATGTGCTGTGCCGCATGCTGAGAGCCATCAGTGACTAAATTGCAGTTCCTGCCTTCATGAAGCTCTGTCACAAGGCAGAAACAAGTTAAAAAAAAAAACAAAAACAGGGATGCTTTGGCCGGGCGCCGTGGCTCACACCTGTAATCCCAGCAGTTTGGGAGGCTGCGGCGGGGGTATCACGAGATCGAGATCGAGATCAGGAGATGGAGACCATCCTGGCTAACATGGTGAAACCCTGTCTCTACTAAAAATACAAAAAA
>NW_012107097.1:207127-224214 GCF_000951045.1 Mandrillus leucophaeus | reverse complement strand
GGTGAAACCCTGTCTCTACTAAAAATACAAAAAAAAAAAAAAAAAAATTAGCCGGGCGCGGTGGCGGGCGCCTGTAGTCACAGCTACTCGGGAGCCTGAGGCAGGAGAATGGCGTGAACCCAGGAGGGAGAGCTTGCAGTGAACCGAGATCATGTCACTGTGCTCCAGCCTGGGCGACAGAGTGAGACTCCGTCTCAAAACAAAAACAAAAACACACACACAAAAAAACCAAAAAAAACCAAACAGTGATGCTTTTATCCATGTTGTGAGCAAGAGACACACAGGGGCCATGAGCATGTGTGATCCCTGATGCTCACTGGACCGGGCTGGGGCCCAGACATCCTGACCCACCCAGGTGAACCAGTTTGATGGGCACAAGACTAGAACGGAGGTTCTGATCTTGCTGCTTCTCCTGGTTGTTCTTTTTTTTTTTTTTTTTTTTTTTTTTTTTCTCCTGAGCCTTTCCCACGTTCGGAGTGTGGGATAAACAGGCTATTCAAGCAGAAGGCGTGAGTCCTGCTTCCTCCAGTGGAAGAGGGCACGTGCATGCACAGAGGAGAGGAAGGGTCCACCCGGCCACCAGGCAGCCGGGTGCAAGGGGAAGGGAAGAAGGCTACTGGACACGTGATGTGGACCAGGCACACACTGCGGCCATGCTAAGGACCCTAAGTGACATCCCACCTGAGAGGCATAGGGGTGGGGGCCAGTGGCCAGGCCGGGCCTCCTCAGCAGTGACTCTCACCTGTACTGGGTGACAGCTGGGTTGGCCTTTGCAGAGCAGTGGAAAGTCACGACGTTGTCCTCCAGCACTGGCTGTGGCTCCACCGAGAGGTTGACCAGTGGGGGGTCTGCAGGGAGAGGACAGTCACTTGTAGACCCGAGAAAGAATGGGGGCAGGGAGATCCTGGGTGACTTGGAGGGTAGAGCCAGAGACTCCACCACCCAGGAACCCTCAGAGCAGCCACCACCCTGGTGGTCTCCAGGAAGTTGGGGGCTCCATGGGAGGTGCCTGCTTCAGACAGTCCTGGAAGTGGGATCAGGGCTCCCCCGTGGACTTGGGGCCTGGTGTTGACACGAACCCCAAGCCAGGAAGCCTCAGCCTTGGGTCCAGGGGTTTCCCATCCTCCAACTTTCGGACAGAACAAAATACTCCAGGAAGGAGAAGTGGGAAGAGGGGTGCGGGGCAGAGAGGGGCGGGTGGACACTCAGCCTCACTTCAGTGCAGACTGTCTTTGAAATGTCTGTTTATTATCTCTTTTCCGTAAAGGTTCTGGGGCATTTGTTAACTTGAAAGCGGCATTTACACCCTTTCATCAGCCTAATCATCTCCACTCAGTCCTGGCTGGTGGCCCACGGCCTCAGCTCCCCAGGCTGGGGCTTGCTTTCTCATTTGACATGATAAGAAGCCAGGCTCTGAAGTGCTAAATGGTGGGAGGGGGAGGAGACAGAAAGTCAGAGAGAGAAAAAGTCAGGGGGACAGGAACCAGAGACACAGAGACACACAGATCTGTACAGAAGGGACCGGAGGCTGACAGTGAGACATGTACACAGAGGAGAGACATGGAGACCACAGAGGAAGAGAGATTGTGTGTGTGTGTGTATGTATCTGTGTGTGCATGTGTGTGTATATGTGTGTATGCATGTGTGCATGTGTGTATGCATGCGTGTGTGTGTTGTGTGTAGAGAGAGAGAGAGAGAGAGACAAAGATGAGGAAGTGACAGGGACAGAGAGAGACATAGGCTGAGAGACAGAAAGACACACACATAGAAATTGAGAAGTGCGGAGAAAGGGTGAGAAAAAGAGACAGAAATCTAGAGAAGCAGAGGGCAGAGTGACGGAGAGACGGAGAGACTGACCTGTTTGCAGAGACTGTGAGTCAGACAAGGATTTCAGACTAAAAGCAGAAAAGGCCACAGAGACCCAGCACACAGGGCCGGACAATGATGGTGTCAGAGAGAAAGACCAAGTGAAACAACGAGGAAAAGGAGGAGCAGACACTGCAGGACAGAAAGATGGAAACAGCTCGAGAGGGCTGCAGTAGAGAGGCAGAGAGGTGGGACTGGCTTCCGTCAGCCTGGCCCTGCCCAGCTCAGGGGCAGCTGGCTCTGGACCCTCCCCAGAGCCTGGTGTCACCTGGGCTCCTGGTGGCCCCCAGGCCTCAGCACCCCTGGGGCATCCACACACCGAGGGAGGGGGGATGATGGGCCAGTTCCCATCCTTCTTCCCTGTCATGGCCCAGATGTCTGGCTGAGTTGAGTGGGCAGCCCAGGACCTGGTCCCCATGGACAGGCTGGGCCCTGGGCCGCATCTTCTGGGTCAGTCCCCACCAACAAGCAGAGCAAATTGCAGGAAAGTCACGAGGACTTCTAGGGGTCCAGCCCATTTCCAGAAGAAGAAGTAAAGAAGCCAGTTTCTCAGAGGCAATGAGGAAAAATGCTGGTCTCTCTGGGTCCCTATGGGGGCATCACAAAGGGACCAGCTGGCCCAGTTGGTCTGGGCTCTGGTTGGGACTACGGTGGGGTCCTGACACCCTCAGAGAGTCATACACTCAGCCTCTCAGCTGCAGACCGAGCCGGCCTTATCCTGGAGCTGGGATCACATAACTGCTCAGCCGCCCTCTGCCTGCTGGTGCCCAAGAGTGCCAGGCACAGGAGCTGGCCTGGGAGATGGCCCCAGGGGTTGCACTGGTATCTGCCGGCACTGGGAAGAGAGCTCTGTTTTCTGAGTAGCAGGTGGGCGACTGTGCTGGGCAGCCTGTTCTCCCACATTTTCCCCAGTTCCGGACGGGGGACCACAAATCCAGGACACGTCTGCTCCTGGTGCGGCCGGCCTGCCTGCCTTTCGTGGGGAATTACAAGGGAAGTGAGGGTATTTCTGTGATCTCAGTCGCAGTTTTAAGGCATAATTCGAGTGGTCACAAAGATGGGGTGACAGGGAATAGCCACAAGAACTCTCCTCCTACCCCGACAACCCCCGGCCTCTCCTCGAAGCTGCACCCTACCTTCCAGGGCAAGGCTGAATCAGGAGCCCCAGCCCTGTTTCCGTGCAAGGCTGACTGGCTGAGCTGGGCGTCCGTGGGACCCTATGTAGCGAACATGACACCCAGGGGGGAGCCTGCAGTTCGCCATGGGCTGGAGAAGCAGCGGAGGCAGAGGCACTTGGGAACTGCCACCTGGATCCAAACGCATGGCTGGCCCATGCCCTCGCATTATGAAGGCCAACGCTGGGAAGTGAGTACCTACCCCAAGTCTGTTTTGAAGAGGTGAGTGCCAGTCCCATAGACTCGAGGGACCCATCAGAGAACTTGGGGGGCTGTTCCAGGAGGCCCTTCCCTCACCTGGGAGTCCTTTCTAAAGTGATGAGGTCTGAGAGGCAGGGAGGTGGGGCACACACCTGCTGTAGGACCTTCCTGCTGCCCGATGCCTCGTCACACCCCTGCCATGATCAGCTCACCGTGAGGCCTCTCTCCTGCACTTTCCCTTCCTCTTAGCATCGTCTTTGGTGATCACCTGCCCTGAAGCGATTCACAAGGGTTCTACACTCACTGGCCTTATCTGCACCTCCACCCCAAGACCAGAGGTGCCCAAGCTTCTCTCTCCACTTCTGCTGGTGTACAGAATATAAATTTTCAGGAGTCTGCCAAGCTCCAGAGGTATAAATAGTTTATGTCATATCCAACTATTAAACATGATTTTAATCCCACTTGTGATGTCGGCAGCATAACTTGCAGGAGGGCAGCTTTGAGGTAGCTGGTGGAACTGAGATCACATTGAACAGATGTTACAGCTGAGAGTCTGTTAGTGTTTCTATCCACCCGTGTGTGCGTGTGTGTGTGTGTTTTCAGAGGAAGTAGTACACGGAGGAGAGGGTGGGAAAAGAGAGAATCTTCATGACTCAGTGATTTTATAGCACATTCATTTGAAACTTGGCAGCTGGACACAGAGTCCAGATGTGGTGAGGCTTTGGGGGTGTTAAGCTTTCTCTCCCATTACTCAATCTGAGAGCTTTGTCTTCCGTTGGGTAACATATGAAGACCAAGAGAAACAAACAACAAATGTGCTTTTGCTGAGTTTGGATGCTTCTTGGTCGACGGAGAAAATGAGCAGGTTCGCAAAGGCAGCTCTGATGCAGCCCATGGTGTCCTTAGTAAACGGTTGGATGTTGACTGAATGAACAAATGAATAAATGGAGGAGGAGCTGAAGCAGGAGGAGGGGGAAGGAGGGAGGGAGCAGGTGGACAATGTGTGCTTTGCTTGGCAAGCATATATAAGCACCTTCAGACTAGGGGTGGTGAGTGCGGGGACACATGGATGAAGATCCCTTCCTGTTAGGGCTGTGGGGACACCTGATGGGGGCGCCACTCACCTCTGGCTCTGCGTCCTGACAGCAGCTGATAGGTGTGGGGCATTCACAATGTGTCGGACACTGCGCTAGGGGGCTTGACAGGAAGGATTTCATTTAATCCTCCCTGCAACCTTAGGAGGTGAGCATGATTACTTCCATGTACAGAGGAGGAAACCGGGGCACAAGGAGGTTAACTAACCGGGTCAGTGCCTCTCAGTAAGTGGCAGAGATTTCAAAGCAGGAGAATGCTGTGGCCTTCACCACTACCCAGTACTGCCTTGGATGAGGCTGGTCTGGGAAACTGGGCTGCTGGGCTCCAAGTGTCACTCTGACCTCATTCCAATGCCTCCAAAGGTGGCTGAGAGATCCTTGGAAAGGAAGCCAGAAAGGGCCCAGAGGCCTGGCAAGACCCAGTGTCCTCCCAGATGCAGACTGTCACCTGTGCCCTGGTGAATGATCCTCTGTCGGCCTGAGTGCAGAAGGCCGGGCGGGCTGTGGTTAGGAGGGCGAGTTTCCCGCTGCCTGGAGAGGTTCTCCTGGGGTAAACGGATGGTGGCCTGGAGCAGGAAACACTGCTTCTTCCCACCTCTCCCTGCCAGGACCTACGCTGCTGTCACGGTGGGCCAGCTAGGTTGTTGCTTTTGTACAGGAGTCTGTAACATTTTGTACAGGCCTCCTGACCAGGTTGGGGATGGGCTGGGGAAGAAGGGAGCGGGGTGGTGGTGGCGGTGAATCGAATGGCAGCCTGGAAGTAGGGAGCCTGGATGCTCGGTGTCTCCCGCCCTCTCCCCTTCCTGATTTGGATTGCATCTGGACAGAGAGCTCTGATCCATGGCCAGTCCTAGGGCAAGAAGGGGCCTTGGATGTCATTTGGCCAAATCAGACAAGGAACCAGAGTCCCCAGGGGTGATGTGAGAGGCGTGGGCCCAGCCCACCTGTGGGTGGTGGAGCCGTCCTGGACGCTGGACTGCTGGCCTCGCAGCATCTCACCTCTTCCAGCAGTGGGGCTTACTGCTCCATGCTGACTGCTCACCACACAGGGGGAGGTGGTGCTCAGACCCAGGACCCAGGTCAGGGCCAGGGCCAGTGGAGGGAAGAGCCGAGGGACAGAGATTAAGGAAGCCTTGCCTCCTTAATTTTCAGGGCCAGCCTTCCTTGCATTTTGTGCCCTGGGGCCTCGTTCCATCACCGTAGCTCTAGGCTTGGCCAGAGCTCTGCTGCCCTGCATCCTTGTGAATGAGGACTGCAAGAAGGCTCCTTGGTACAGGGGTGTGTCAGGGGTTGTTGGGGGGGACAGAGATATTTGTTAATAGCTAGTGGCCAGACAGTGAAGATAAAGTGCCCTCCTGCCTCAAGAACTCAGCCTTTGTGTATGGGTGCCTTGAGCCTACCTGAGGTTTTCAACCCTTTCTTCTGCCCTCTGGAATCTAAATGGTGTCTGTCGGGATTCTAGACACTGGCTGGGAACTTCTGCTCTCTAGCTGCCAAGATGAGCTCTCAGAACCCTAAGACCTGAACCCCATCTCTGGACTCTAGGTCCTTGGAGAGCCACTCAGAGCCCAGAATCCAGAAGGCTTAGATGAATCAGGGCTGTTAGGAAGTGTTTTTAAATGCACTTGCTTTAAAACGAATAAAAGGCTAAGGAGGACACGAATGCCAGCCTGCAGCTCCAGCCTTGTAATTCAGAGACCAAGCCAGAAGCAGCCACCAGCTTGCAGTGGCATTACGCTTGGCGGCAGGGAGGGGATCTCGAAGGGCAGAAGTCCACTTTTGAGTCCCGACCCTTTAAACTGAACTAATCCAGTCCTGAGAGGAAGGCCACTGGAACACCTTGCTGAGCTCTTCTTGGTTCTGGGGCTGGCGGGCACCTTAGGGAGACTTTTAGGAGACCTTCAGGGGTCTCTGTTGGGTGCTTTTGGGATGTGATGCTGGTGGAACCCTAAAGCATCATAATTGTCAATATCAATCCTAACACGGTCCACGGAGGGCTGGCTGTGCAGGAGTGTGGAGAGGACGATACCAGGGTGGGCTCTGGGAAGCTATGCTGCCTGCATTTGAAACCTAAGTGGCCTTGGGCAAGTTAATCACCCTTTTGGTGCCTCAGTTTCCCACAGTAGGGATCACAGTCACACCTTCTCCAAACAGTTGTTGAAAAGATTAAATAAGGCCAGGCATGGTGGCTTACACCTGTAATCCCAGCACTTTGGGAGTCTAAGGCAGGAGGATCACTTGAGGTAAGGAGTTCGAGACCAGCTTAACAGGGTGAAACCCTATCTCTACTAAAGATACAAAAACTAGCTGGGTGTAGTGATGGATGCCTGTAATCCCAGCTATTCAGGAGGCTGAGGCAGGAGAATCGCTTGAACCTCGGCAGCGGAGGTTGCAGTGAGCTGAGATTGCTCCACTACACTCCAGCCTGGGCAACAGAGCGAGACTCTGTCTCAAAAGAATAAAACAAAAGATTAAATGAGATAATACATGTAGATTTCCTTCCTCATATCCCCTTGATCGACCCTTCCATGAGAGTGGCCGGTGCACCCTCTCCAGAGCACAGCGACGCTTGCCGATTCTGGAGCCTGAGGACCCTTCAAATATCAGCATCTCCACTCAGACTTCCTCTCCAACAGAGGGGCCACTGGCTAGGCCAGCAGGGGCAGCAGCTGACCGTATTTATTGGTGTGAAAGTCCCACCTTGTACAGGTGTTGAAATGTGGCCTGAAGATGTCCTTTGCAAAAGATCCTCATCTATGAGGTTGCATCTCATGACAGTAAGGAAGACAAGATGGTCCTTCCTGTCCGTACCTACAAGCTGCCGATCCACAGAGCTGCCTGACCCATTGCCTGCCATCAGATGGGCCAGGCTATAAGCAGGGTTGCTGGGTGTTTCACCCCGGGCCTGGCAGGGCTGGGTTGGGGAAGGGGGTGGGTACTCACGCTGGATGTCAATGGTGACCGACGTCTCCTTTCCTCCGGGGATGGCTTTGTTGGTGGCACGGCACACAATGCTCTGGCCGTTTTCCACGTCACCAGGGGAAATGAAGAGGGTGCTGACGATGCTCTCCCGCTTGCCGTCCCGAAGCAGAGTCTTGGGAGAAGGGGAGAGGGGAGAGAAAGCTCCATGTCATTTGGCTGGGGTGGCCAGCCTGGGTTGGGGGTGAACAAGCACTAGCTTAGACAGAAGGGGGAGCTGAGGATGGAGGGGTTCAGCTCAGGAGACCCGGTCTGCCAATGTCTATGTAGAGCTCGGGGGTTACCCTTGGCTCCCTGGCCTGGGTAAGTGCTGGGCTGCGGAAGGAAAAAGGAACTAGCCAGTTTTCCATCATGTGAAAATTAGCCTGGATTCACATGCTAAAAGCACGAAATAAATCAGGATAGGCTTCATGGAAACCAGGCTTGGGGGGGTCCCATGTTGAAATGAACTCTCATTTGTTTTGCCTCTGGTGCCTGAGTGAGTCTCAGGCTCTGTAGGACACAAGGAGATGGTTTGCAACCAGCAGGGACTGTGGCCCCTGAGCAGGGACAGTCTGCAGAGGGGGCACAGTTTGGGGAATGGGAGTCAGAGTGGGTGGGGACATGGGCAGAATCAGTGCACATCAACTTTTTGATTATTTGCCTATGTAAATCCTTTCAACTTTCCAAAGCGTTTCACTCCCTGATCTCATTAGAGCCTCAGTCAAACCACAGGTGGGACAGACACCATCATCTCCCATTGGATAGGGGAGAAAATAGGTGGGCTAGACAGAGGCTGTGGAGTTTGACCAAACTTACACTTCGAGTTGGTCCTGAAATAAGTACTAGGCTCTTACAGGAGGTTGAATGGTGTCATCTCCAAATTATTTTCTACCTGGAATCTCAGAATATGACCTTATTTAGGAATAGGGTCCTTGCAGTTTAGTCAAGCAATTAGTAATTAGTTAAGGCTCTTGAGATGAGGTCATACTGGATTCAGAGTGAGCCTTAAATCCAATGACTGGTGTCCTTGGAAGAAGAGAAGACAATCTGCGGGGCATGGAGGCTCATGCCTGTAATCCCAGCACTTTGGGAGGCCGAGGTGGGAGGATTGCTTGAGCCTAGGACTTGGAGACCAGCCTGGGCAACATAGGAAGACCGTGTCTCTACAAAAAGAAAAAAAAAAAAAGAAAAGAAAAACAGAAAGAAAAAAATTAAAAAAGAAAATTAGCCAGGCGTGGTGGCTCGTGCCTGTAGTCCCAGCTACTTGGGAGGCTAAGGTGAGAGGATCACTTGATCCCTGCAGGTTGAGGCTGCAGTGAGCCGAGGTTGTGCCACTGTACTCCAGCCAGGGCCACAGAGTGAGACCCTGCCTCAGAAGAAGAAGAAAAAGGAGAAGGAGAAAGAGAAAGAGAAAGAGAAGGAGAAAGAGAAGAGGAGGAGGAGAAGAGGGGGATGAGGAGAAGACAGAGAGACACAGAGAAGGCCAGGTGAAGTTGGAGGCAGAGATTGGAGGGATGCTGCCACAAGCCAAGCAATGCCAGGAGCCACCAGGAGCTGGAAGAGGCAAGGACGGATTTTCCCCTGGAGCCTTTGGAGGGGCATAGCCCTGCTGACACCATGATTCCAGACTTGTTGGCTTCTACAACTGTGCGATAATTGATTTCTGTTGTGTTAAGCACCGAATTGTGGTGCTTTGTAATGGCAGCCCTGGGAAGCAAACCCATCTTAACTGCTGGTCTCCCATCTTCCCAGGTCATTGCTTTACTCTACTGGGCCACAATGTCATTGCGAAGCTACTTCCCCATTGTGGCTGCTACCTCCTTCCCTCTCCTGTTTCTCTTTGCAGCTACTTCCCCATCACTTTGGGGCCCACTAAGTCAGGTGCACCCCGGGGAGGGTGTGCTGAGTGTGGGGGGTGCACTTCCAGATTGGGATTGGAGTCTGGTCAGTATGCAAAGGCTTCTGGTACTAGGAGGTACCAGGAAGGGACTTCACTACGAGTGCAGTCCTGTTTCCCCCTGACTGGAGCCAGGGAGTAGATGAACAGACCACTCCTCCCTCAAAACCTCCCATAAAGTGACAATGGCAGTGTCTCTAATTCTTATGAGGGCCCGGAAGAGAGCAGCATTATCTTTGATTAGCCAAAGAGAAACCTGAGTTCCAGGTGAGCCAGGAACTTGCTGGGTGGAGCTAGGATTTGCACTTAAGAATGGGTGACCCCTGAGCCACAGCCTCTGCCGCAGCTCCCGGGGTGCTGGAGGGTGGGTACCGTGCTCTTGGCAGGACAGGTGGGAACAGTTAGGGCCACAGGGAGAAACCTGTAGGTGCCTGGAACCCCACATTCTGGGTGCTTAATTCAGTGCAGTTTTTCTCAACGTGGGGCAAACCTCATGGCCTCAGGAGAACAGGGCCAGAGCCTCTATCTAGAACAGCACATCTTGCTGGAGGCAAAGCCAGACTGTGACATTCTAGAGAGCCACGCGGTACAGCTGCAGGCCTGGGACTCAGGGTGCCAGCCACGGCCCTGGGCAGAGGGGCTGGAGGAGAGTGATGTGGCCAGATGCAGCAAGCAGGGGGCAGGACCAGTGGCACAGCAGGTGAGAGCCTTCGATCTGTCCCGGGGCTGGCAAAATCGGGCAGAGGAGTGAAGTTGAACCCCAAGCCTAAGCCCGGGCGGTGAGGAAGCAGCAGCCGGCACCGCTTTACCACCCCGGCTTGGGCTCCTCAGCAGACCTCACCGAGTCTATAAATAGCCAAGTGATAATAAGAACAATTTCCTGGCTGAAACTAAGACTTTGGGTAGGGTGAGCAGAGGCGGGAGGTGGTGAAGAGCGGGTCGGTATTGTTCTCTTCTCCTCTACTGTTCCGTTGTGCTAACAAGGGACATTTACATAAGCTTGACTCTGCCAGGAAAGCTTTCAATGGATGGGCTCTGGGAGGTGGGTGCCAGCGGGAGGGGAGTGAGGGGCCCCAGCTCTAATTAGGCTCTCTGACTGCTCTCCCTCCTCCCTGCACCCAGTGTGCTCCTCCGCCGCGGAATGATGATTAATGACATATTTACTGGGTCCGGGCGTGTGCTTTTCTGGGAAATAAAAATTCTGGTTCAAGTTGTTTGTTCCACCTAATTAGAGAAAAAGGGAGATGTGTTCATTAAACAAAAGGAGGGCGAGGGGAAGGCGTGTGCCCCAGCACCAGTACCCTCTCTGTCCCTGTGGAAGGCCCCAGCACCTCCTTGGCCCCCAGCTCACGGGGGACCCCAGACCCCATGTGGCAGGTGTCCCAGGGAGGAAGGCTGGGTCTGCCAGCTCCACTACAGGATGACTGAGGGGAGGAAGGTGGGAGAGAGCCGGGGGGCCAAGGGAGAAGGCTGGAGGGAGCCCTGCATCTGAAGGGCAGGGCGGGATGCGGAGGGGTGCGGGGGGTCTGCACCCTCGGGTTTCTCTTCCCCTCATTCCTTTCTGATCTCACTTCTCCTTTCTTGTTTCTTTGCTTCATTCCTTTTCAGAAATGAATCTCCCCTAGTCGTCACTTTTCTCATACACAAATGGAGCCTCTGGACTTTGCAGTCTTGAAGGTACTGTCCGGGTGAACATTCTATCATCCACAGGTTCTAGCCGCAGCTCCGCTCTGCCTCTCCCTTCTCTGCTTCCCTTCACCAAGCTTGGCTCTGGGGACACGCCATGGGCACTGAGCCCCCCACCTCCTGCTTCAGGCAGTTTCATGGGTTGCAGGTGAGCTCTGGAAGGAAGTGAATTATTCATGGTGGACCACTTGCTTTGGGGGCCACCGCCTCCAAGGCCTCCCTCCAGTGTGGTGAGCACTAATGTGCTGCCAGTCCCCGGGTCACCCAGTCACCATGTGACTGCCATGGTGACTCCCGACGATCCCCAAGGGTCCCCGAGGACCCAGCCCCTGTGTGCGCAGATAGGGACCAGGGCCAGGCGTATAGACGGTGTGTGTCCAGGAATGAGCGTGCTGGGGCACATACCCCCATGGGTATGTGTGCGCACCTGTTTTTGTCTGTGGGTGTTCATGGGCCTCTGTCCACTGACGGCTGTGACTGTGCAGGGCCCCAGGTTCTCTCTGGACGCTGCCTGCTCAGGTGTTGCTTCAGGGCTGTGCACACACCCTCACCGCCCCTCCCTAAGGGCAGGGATTTGGCATTCACCTCTCTAGTTTCCCAGCGCTGGCCTGGGAGGCTGGTCTTCCCAGGTGTGGTGGTACACAGGGTACCCCATCCCGTGGTTTTCCTGCTTGGGTGGCAGTGGCTGGCCACTCTGCTCTTTCCAAAGCCCCCAGGGCCTCCGCTGGTCAGTGGAGAGCCAGGCCGAGCCCTCAGAGATGGGCAGGCTGGAGGGCAGGCAGGGAGTGGGGACCCAAGCACTGGTGCTCAATGTGGGATGCTCACTGATATGCAAACAGTCTGGAAAGGCCGAGAGCAGGCCTGATCGCCTGGCAACAAGGCCGCCTCGCTTCTCCCCCCTACTCACCTTCCCCACCTGCTGGGTCCCCTTTAAAAAAAAATCATCACTCTGCTTCCCCTTTTGATAGCTGCTTGGGGCTCCATGTGGGCTGGTTGCCACCTGGATTGAATAAGGGTGTGTGGGCCAGGTGCAAGATGCACAGTGCTATTTGCCGCAGTCCCTGCATCCAGCCTTGAGGCCAGAGGCCAGAGGGGTGCCCTTCACAGAGAAGGCCAGGATGAGCCGCGGCCACACCCAGTAGACTCTTGGCCCCTAAGCTGGGCAGATAGGTGGAGGGTGATGGGATGAGTGATCAGGGAAGGGGTGCCCAGTGGAGGGGGAGGGCCTGCGCATGTGGACACTTATCCCTTTCCTGAGTGGGGTGTCCAGAGCTCCTCTTAGCAAAGGTGGTAAAAGGTGAGGCCAGTGGTCCTGGTGGTGGGGGTAGAGGGCAAGGGGCTCCAAGTAGACACGGACACGACTGTGCATGCTAAGACCACGCAACCCTCCTGCCTGGCAGGAAGCTGCTCTTAGGAAGGGTTCTCTCTGGGCTCAGCCTGTCCTCTCACTGTTCCGTAACCCATCCTTCCTCCCTGGCTGTGTGGACTTGTGGGCTTTCCAGAAGAAAGAATGTGGTCTCCACTCTGGTGCCGGGCCCTCAGAAGTACGAGGAACAGGGGAGGAACCCACTGTCCCCAGATGGCTCAGGGTTGAGTCTCCAGGAAGAAGCTTGGAGGGGCCTTTCCCTGCTCCGTGCCTCTGCTGCTGACACCCCCGGGAGCCTACAGTGGGTACTGCCCAAGGCCCCATCCGGCAGTGTGGCCCGCCCAGCACGCTGGGGGCTGTGACAGTGGCCTGTTAAGGAGAAGCATGACCAGTCTGTGCTGGGGGAGGGGCTGAGTGCTTCCGCTGCTGCCCTTCCTCCTGGCGAAGGGGCCAGGTGCCCTCCAGGGATGAGGCTCATCCCTCCCCTACTGGCCCCATGGTGGAGTCACAGAGAGGACGGTCGGTGAGCAACCCGGAAACTTTGAGAACAGGCCTGGTATTTTATGAAATAGCTGTATGACCCCTGGGGCGGGGGACTGGGGTTCCCCCTGTGGGACAGGAGCCAATAATAGTAGCTCACATTTATCCAGCCCTTACTCCTGCCCTTGACAGGGTACTTCTGATACATAATTTCTTGTAAGTCACTCTGTAACCCTGATAGACAACTGTGATCATTACCATTGCATTTTGTAGCTGGGGAAACTGAGGCAGAGGGTGACTCACCATGTTATGTTATGGATCCTAGGTTTGAGCCGGGCCTTCAGAACCATGTGGCCATCCTAACTGTGACACTGATGTCTGCATACGGGAAACACAAGGTCCACAGCAGCGCGGACCTTGCAGCCGTGTGGATCCAGTGAGGGAGTGACAATCCCAACAGCCATGCTTGTTGCAAGCTCGCTCTGTGCCAGGCGTGTTTCTCATTCAGTCCTCACAAGCACCCCTTGAAGCGGGTGCTGCTGTCCTTCCCACTGTATGGCAAGGACAGGGAGGCACAGCAAGGTTAGGTCACACAGCCGGAAAGTGGCAGAGCCCGGATCCGAATTCAGGCTGCCGGTTCCTGAGCCCTAATCATCCACCATGCGACAGCCACTGAGGGCGTCAGACCCGACAGCAGCCAGGGCTGCCCTGTGGGGTCTTTTCTGGGGTTCTTGGAGGCTGCTTGATTTTGTGTGTGCTCCCAGCTTCTCTCTCTCTCTGCGGCTGATGCTCCGGCCCCTCCTCATATGTAGCCTCTCTGGGGAAGTCAGGAGTGCTGCTGGCCTATGGCAGGGCTCCTTGCAGCCCTGGGGGATGAGGGGGTGGGCTGGGCCCCTGGGAGGGGAAGCAGAGGGGTTGGCTTGGACAGCCCCTAGAGCCTGCTCCATAGGAGCCCCGGACTGTGCACCCTGCTGGGTGTACTCCACGTCACAGGCTTGTAGCTTCTCCATGCCCAGCACAGAGCCCTGTGCCCGGGGAAGCTCCACTGACGTGTGCTGGCTCTGCTGGTCACCCCTTTGGTCTCCGTGAGAACCACTGGGCATAGGGTGGACAGTTAGGATGGTGGATGACCATGGTTTGGAGGAGAGGCCCAGAGAAATGAAGTGCCTTGCCTCGGGACACAGGGCCTCTTCCCATGCTCATGTCCAGGGACACATTGAGGGTCTCAGGCCTCTGCTGCTCCCTGGACAAGCCAAAGAGGGGCAGGAGACCATCTGAGGTGACTGTCCCCTGAGGAATCTGTTTCCCTTCTGGAGTGTCTGATCCAATACCTTCATTTTGCAGATGAGGACACAGAGGCCAAGGGAGGGGGTTGTCTGAAGTTATGCAGTGGAACCTGGAACCCAGGCCTGGGGCTGCCTGGCGCTGCTGTTGACGTCACAGGCCCAGGAGCATGGACGGGGTCCCCCGCCCTGCTGTGCAGAAGCACGGCACCAGGCTCTCCGAGGGGCCTTCATGATGTAGACAAGGACGACATGCTGAGCTCAAGGTGATCCCGGGACAGGTCCAGCAGAGTGACCCTGACCTCTCTCTCCACCTGATGGTGTGTGTCCTCTGCAGGACATTGACCCTGCCAGGGGCCAGGCTGGCCTATCTTCAGGGAGGGATGGGACAGGCGCTCAGACTGGAAGGAAAGCCCCTGTCCTTCCTTTTCATTCTCCTCTGGACAACCCTCTCTCTGTGTCTTATCCTTGTATTATATAACACGACACGGTGGCTCCAGCCCAGGACAGAAGGGAGGGGTTTGTCTTCCAAGAGGCGGCCACCTCACCCCTGGCCTTGTGTCTGAGGGAAGGAGTTTGCCCTGGGTTCTGGAACCAGGTGCTGGGTGCTTGATCAGCAGCCCTGGAGTAACTTCTTGGCAGGTGGTCAGGTTGGGACAGGAAGGACACACCCTCAGAGCAGGGACGGGCCTGTCTCACATCCTCCTCGGATGGCCAAGGTGCTGGTTATCGTTTCAGGACTGCTGAGAGGACTGGTGGGTGGCGGGGACCAGGCCGTGTACCTCCCCAGTCTCTGAGTCTAAGGAAAACCTCAGAGCTGGGGCGAGAAGGCGTTCTGGAGGCTGGGCCCCCCGTGGCAGAGCTTGGGGGGTCGGCTTGTCCTGGGAGGAGCATGGGCAAGGGCAGAGGCCGGGGCGTCAGGAGGTTATGGTTCCAGGCCTGGCACCGCCCACTCCACCACTGAGAAGGACGGCCGCTTCCCCACTAGGCCTCAATTTTCTAGCTACAGACAAAAGAGGTTGGCCCAGCTCTCCTGTAAGGCCTCGTTCATCTTAAAGGCTCTGCAGTACAGTAACCCCATCTGGGGCTCTATGCAGTTTTGTTCAGTGGAGTTTGGTGGGGGCTGTTTAAAAATGTATCTGAAATTTTGTGTTTATTCAGGTAGAGGGAGACCAACAGATCAGGAGACAACTGCTGTTGAAAAGACAGTTTGCGGCTGGGCACGGTGGCTCACTCCTGTAATCCCAGCACTTTAGGAGGCCGAGGCAGGCGGATCACCTGAGGTTGGGAGTTTGAGACCAGCCTAACCAACATGGAGTAACCCCATCTCTTCTAAAAATACAAAAAAAGAAAAAAAATTAGCTGGGTGTGATGGCACGTGCCTGTAACCCCAGCTACTCCGGAGGCTGAGGCAGGAGAACCCAGGAGGCAGACGTTGCGGTGAGCCGAGATCACGCCACTGCACTCCAGCCTGGGCAACAAGAGCGAAACTGTCTCAAAAAAAAAAAAAAAAAAAAAAAAAAAAAGACAGTTTGCTACTCCTGTTTCCCAGAGGAAGGGGAGGCCCCAGGGTCAGTGGGGGCCGGGGTGGGAGGTGTGGGGAGAGTATGGGCAGAGCCCCTGCTGTGGCTTGCTTTCTGAGGAAGGATTGGTGAGGCAGGGTTGGTGGCTCAGCAGGCTTAGGATCGGATAGCTTGAATAATTTCCCTGGGCCCTGAGCTGTAGGGGTGGTCTGATGTGTGGCCCTGGGGAGATTTAGGGTAGGGGCATAACATCCTGGACTATAGAGCCTGATGACAAAGGCTGTGGGGGCCTGGGCTCCGGATTGGTTGGTCTGCTTTGATACAAAGCATGCTTGCTGTCTCTAGGAATTAGCTTACCCTGGTCCTTCCCTGGGTCTGCAAGGCCCCAGATGTCAAAGCATCATAAAATACACAACATTTTAAAGACACAATTAATACGGGGGCCAGTTCAGGGTGCTTCCAGCCCTCGGTATCGTGTGTGGATTAGAGGCAAGCACCCCTGTTGGTAGACACAGCAGGGCAAGGGCTGTTGGGCAAGGGATTATGGGCTGGATTTCAGCCCTCCCTGGCCCCTGAGCCAGGCACCTTGGAGATGGTGGAGCCTAAACAGCTTCACCTGGCAGCCCTGGAAAGTGGCCAGGTTTAGCAAATAAAATACAGGATACTCAGTTAAATGTGAATTTCAGATATATAATGACTATTTTCTTTAGTATAAGTATGGCTTGTATGTCCCATGCAGTATTTGGAAGATATTTATATTAAAAAGTTATTATTTTTCTCAAACTCAAATTTAACTGGGCATCTGTCGTAGCCCAGTTGGGCTGCTATAACAAGACACCATAAACTGGATGGCTGAGAAACCACAGAAATTTATGTCTCACTGTTCTGCAGGCCGGGAAGTCCAAGATCAAGGCGGATTTGTTTCCTATTGAGGGACAGACACCTGGTTCACAGATGCCCTCTTCTCACTGTGTCCTCACAATGTGGAAGGGACAAGGGGTCTCCCTCAGGCCTCTTTTTTGTAAGGGCACTGATCCCATTTATGAGGCTCCACCCCCATGACCTAATCGTCTAGTAAAGGCCCCACCTCCTAATACCTGGGGATTAGGATCTCGACATAGGAATTTTGGAAGCCACAAACATTCAGACTGTGATTGCATCCTGCGTCTTATCTGCACCCCTAGACCCTGGCCACTACTGTGCCTGAGTCTCCCCATCTGACCATGGTCTATTGTTAGGGTCTTCCCCAGCAGTTACCCTAGGACATAGAGAGAGAGAGAGAGAGAGAGAGAGCGCGCGCACAAGTCAGATAAAGGGATGGACACACACACAAATGAGTAGGAGAACCACAGCATGAGCGAGAAAAAGTGACACAGAGTGAGAGCGCAAAGAAAGATACAGGGAGACAAAGAGTGAGAGAAACCAAAAGGGACAGGAGAGAGGGACAGCTGCAGAGACACAGGGGAGCTGGTTCCCTCCCCATTCAGACCCCACTATCCCCGTCTCTACCTAACCCCTCAGTCCCTCTCCCCAGCCCCCACCATCCCCCTCTCTA
>NW_012107097.1:175877-206172 GCF_000951045.1 Mandrillus leucophaeus | reverse complement strand
CTCCCCTGTTACCCCCCTCCCCACCTAGCTCCCTCTCTACTTAACCTCCACCCCTCCTAGTCCCCTCCTCATCCAGCCCCTACTCCTTTTTGCCCCCTCCTTACCTAGCCTCCTCCCCATCAACTCCCTGACCCCCTAGCCCCCTCCCCACACACTCCTCTTGAAGCCCACCGACACCCACCCCCTCCCCTCCAGGCCTCACCTTGGAGTAGGTGGCCCCATTGATGACCTCTCCCTTTCGCAACCAGATGATGGAGGCTGCAGGCTTGGCATTGTCTGCGTGGCATGTGAGGTTGAGAGGGTCCCCTGCACGCAGGCTGATCACAGGGCCCCCCAGGATGACGGGGTCATCAGGCGGCACTGCGGGGAGAGAAGCAGAAGGTTAGGCTGAGGCTGCCCCCTCAGGCAGGACGGCAGGCGGGCTGGGAGGATTTTGTGGAGATGATGACAAATAATAATTATCATACGTTGATAAAACGCATCATCTGCTTGTATCGTAACGATGAGAGCAGCATCCGCAGTGATCCCTGACATGTGCACTGCGTGCTTACAGTGGAGGCTATTCCCGCCAGTCATCGCATCCCTGCTCAGGCCCAGCCGAAGGGGGACAGGGCCAGCAGCCTCAGCCTGCACTACCAGGCCCGGTAGCAGAGCTCTGTGGCCCAGGCGATGTCTGTGGCTTCTTTCTTTTTAACTTCTTCTTTTTTCTTTTTATTTTTTTGAGACGAAGTCTCTCTCTGTCACTCAGGCTGGAGTGCAGTGGCATGATCTCAGCTCACTGCAACCTCTGCCTCCCAGGTTCAACCCAGGTTCAAGTGATTCTCCTGACTCAGCCTCCCAAGTAGCTGGGACTACAGGCACTTGGCAGCACGCCTGAGTAATTTTTTTTGTATTTTAAGTAGAGATGGGGTTTCAACATGTTGGTCAGGCTGGTCTTGAACTCCTAATCTCAGGTGATCTGCTTGCCTTGCCTCCCAAAGTGCTGGGATTACAGGCCTGAGCCACCATGCCCGGCCAACACCTGGCTACATTTTGTATTTTTAGTAGAGACAGGGTTTCACCATGTTGGCCAGGATGGTCTCAACGTCCTGACCTCAGGTAATCGGCCCACCTCAGCCTCCCAAAGTGCTGGGATTACAGGCATGAGCCATGGCGCCCAGCTCTTCTTTTTTCTTTAAATGAAGCACTGTCACACCTGCTGTCTGTGTTAGTCCTCACAATAGTCTGGTGAGGTCCACATTATCACCCCAAAGACACAGATCCGGAAGCCGAGTTCCAGCAGGATTAGTGACTGGCTCAAGGTCACATGGTGGCAGAGCCAGGGCTGGAGGCCAGGCCCAGGGAACCTGGGAGCACCAGGCCGGCCCCTTCCCTGGCAGGGGGCAGGGTACAGGGCAGCCCTTTAGGGTGGAGCCAGCGCTTCGGAGGGCTACGCAAATGCTGGCATCTCCCGAGCTCCTGACTCCTCCGGAGTGGCTCCAGCCCCTTCATCCCCAGAAGCAGCCTGATTCTTTCCTGTCCCGGCCTTCCCACTGCATTTTGTAGCAGGGTCAGAGACGGGTGGCTCCCGTCAAGGGATCCCGAGTGCCAGGAGCAGGGGGCATCCACGTCAGAGCACGGTCTCCGCAGTGCCCAGCACAGAACCCTGTGCCTGGGGGAAGCTCCACTGACATTTGCTGGCCCCAATGGAGTCACCCCTTTGATTCCCATGAGGACTACGGGCCGAAGAACGGCGGATGGTCATGGCTCGGAGGAGGGCCCGGAGATGTGAAGTGCCTTGCCTTAGGGCACAGGGCCTCTTCCCATGTTTGTGCTTGGGGACATGTTGAGGGTCTCAGGCCTCTGCTGCTCCCTGCACAAGCCACAGAAGGGACAGGAGATGAGGCGACTGTTCTCTGAGGAATCCCTGTTTCCCTTCCTCCAGGAGGGGCTGGACCCACAAGCTCTGGAGGCTGAGAGAGTCCCAGGGCTTCCGGACACATCAAGACGTGAGCCGTCTGTGTACACAGCAAACAGAGAAGGGGTAGTTGGATAACAGGGGTCTGGGGACCTAGCACAAAGGGTCCTCTGTGCCTGGTGGCCAGAGAAAGCCCGCCCTTCTATGCAGGCTCTGTGCTCGGGACTCTGGGCTGGAGAAGTTCAGAGCTGGACAGTCACAGCTCCGGGCCGTCCTGACTCCGCTGGCTCAGCCTTCCAGACTCGGCCTGCATGGGAGCTTCCCTTCCCTTCCCAGGGCATCGCCCCATCAGCACCTCTCCTGGTCCACTCCGGCTTCTCCGAAAGCTCCAGGAGGGACAGGAAGCCCCCATGAGGGCCCAGTAAGAAGCCAAGAAGCAAACCTTCAGACCAGCTGCCTTGCCCTCCCTGCCCAGCCTTGGAGGCCTGCTCCAACACTAACAGCGCAGCAGTGCCATTTCCTGAGGAATCAACAACCTCCCCCGGCTTCCAAGAAGCTGATCCCAGGGGCAGCGAGCCCTGGACTCCACCGAGAACCTGGCTCAGGAACAGAGTCTGCCTCATGCAACCCTGCCTAGCTCTGGGCTCTCCAGCCAAGCCTCCTGGAGGCCCAGAGGAAGCAGGCGGGAATGGGGTGGATGGAGAAGACGACCCCCCAGCCGCCCGCCCTGCACCCTTCCATTAGTGCCCACGGGCCTCCTTGGGGTGGGCCTGGCCACAGGGCAAAAGGGAGGCGGATTAGGGCTTTCCCCCAAGCAGGGGTGGGTGCAACCGCTTGCGGAGGAGGGGAATTGCATCTCCACGCGGTGGGTAGGGGCCTTCCAGTGGGAAGAGCCGGGCTCACAGGTGACCAGCCTTCAACCTTCTTTCTGCGAAGCAGCCTCCCTGACCAGGATGGAGGAGCTCAGGCTCCATGAGCTAGCTGAGGGCCTGGAAAAAGAGCCACGTGGAGCCCTGGGGACAGCCTGGATACTTGGGGCCTCAGCCTTCCCAGTGACTGTGGAAAGTGCCTGAGAGCAGAGGGTGGAGCAGGAAGCCCCTTCTCTCAGGGTGGCTTCAGGTGCGAACGTGAGAGCAAGGAGGATCTGGGAGCTGACTGCTCTCCAGCACTGACATTCGCTGGGCCTTGAGCAGGGGTTTGAAGTCTTGACTGCATACTCCTCTGCAGAGGTTTTAAAACCTCACTGGCAGGCGACACCCTGAGCAGCCAAGTCCAGTCTCTGGAGGGGACCCCAGGCATCAGGACTTTGGGGAGCTCCCCAGGGGGTCCCATGGCAGAAACAGCTTTCTGGGCTCTGGGCTGAGGTACAGGAGCCACTGCTTGCTCCGAGCACAGTGCAGCCACCAAGGCCTTCCCGAGAATCCAAGACCCAGAGGACAGGCCCTTCCTGCTTGTGGCTGGAGTGTTGTGTTACTGGAATATTGGATTAGAGGGAGCACGGACGGGGGAGGAGGGAGTCGGGTGTGTTGTGGGAGTGCTCAGGCACACACACAGCCACGCACACACAGCCACCCTCAGAATGGGGCCTGATTACATCTTCCCAAATAAGTGGTTATCACGCTGGGTATTCATGTAGCCATGCATTATTGATTGGTCTTCGCCTCACTGCACACCAGATGGGGGGTGGGGGCTGGGGTGGGGTGGGGGTCGGTGAGGAGGGGGGATGTTTGGGGGCCGGCAGGCTGAAGAGAAATCAGCAGTCGCTCTTGGCAGCTGTGTCTGGCGTGGAAGGGGGCTCCTCATTACCTCCCCATTCAGACTCGGCCAGGCTGGGCCGGGCAGTGGGCAGGGGAGGAAGTTTCGGAGCAGCCCCCGCCCGGAGATGCATTATTCATCACCCCCTTGCAGGATTGGTTATTATCCTCAACCACTATAGAGTTTGGGCTTCTAATTTTTAATCACAAGGAAGGTGGAAGCGTTAGCCTTTTCGTGATTAATCCGGAGATAAAAATAGTTGACTGTTTTGGTGTTGTGCTTGTTGTCAGTCAGGGAAAAAATGGCATTAACTGTTGGGGCACTGAGGCCTGGGGAGGACGGAGCGGGTACCAGGCGGAGTGGGTCCCCAGAGCTGGAAGCTGGCCTGAGAGGCCACAGCGTGGCCTTAGCTAGGGGTGGCTGAGTGACACTCCTGCACCCAGCTGGCTCCTGGGGCATTGATTATGAAAGAAACACATCATCATGGGATGCTGAGCTCTTTACAGTTTACTCTCCCGTTGGCCAGGACTGTACAGGCAGCTTCGGTCTCCCTGCCTGCTCTGTCCTTCCCTGCCCAGCTCCGAAGACTTTGCCTTGTGTGGGTGGGCAGTAGGGGCACCTGTCCCTTTCCCTGTGTGTGGGAGGGAGCCCCCAAGAGCTTTCCCCAAGTTCTGCTGCCAAAGACAGTGGGGTTTCTGGTGGAGAGGTGGCATGGGGAGAGGGAAACTGAGGCCAGAAAGCGCAAGAGGCTGACCCAAAGTTACCAATGATGAGAGCAAAGAAGGGTGAGGGTGGGCTTGGGATGCACATCCTGGCTCCAACTGGAGAGGTAAAGTTTTCATCTGTTTCACGCACTAAGGTTCTCTCTAACCTCTATACTCCCTGTTTTTTAGAGACAGTTTGTCAGGCCGGCCAGCCTCGTCTGAGCAGGCTGGAAAAACTCTCTTGGTGCCAGGACAAGGACAGCACTGAGGGAATTCCCTCCAGTGTCCACTTGGTCACCCAATGGGACCTGGCTGGGCTTCCAGGAACTCCTCGATGCTCCATCAGCCTGGATGGCGGGTCTCTGAGCATGGCTGATCCACCGACCAGCTGGAGGGCTGGGGGACCAACAGGGCCACCCTCCTGCCCTGATACTTCAAGGAGGAGAACCTCACAGATGCCCAGTCCTTTGGAAAGCAAGACTGGTTCTCATTTAACTCAATGAGCAGTGAGTTCCCCACAGAGCTGGCAGAGTGGCCCATCACGAACACGAAACCCTCCAGGGGCTTCCTGCTGAAGGAGAGTAGGCATTGCCTACAAGCACTGGCACCTACAGCCCTCGCTGCCCTGGGGCCTCAGTCTTTTCCGGCCACTCCTTACTCAGCAGGCCCTGGCCCCACTGGCTCTCTGCTGCTCAGCAAACGTGGCTCCTTCAGGGCCGGTCTTGCCCTGGTCCTCTCTGTCGAATGCTTTTTTCTGTTCCTCACTCTGCTGGCTCTTCCTGTCAATGAAGGTGCAGCTTCAAGAGCCCCTCATTGACTCTCCACTACCCACCCCTGCACTGTCTGGATCACTGGGTTCATTTATTATCTGTCACCATTCTAGAAAGGACAGCAAAGACCTTATCTATCTTGGTCATTGTGATATTGATGTATCACATAGCAGGCGCTAAAGAAACATGTGTTGAATATTATTTGTTAAATAAAAGACCCTCAGAAGGGGAGTGGGGATGGGGCTGGGGGTGTGGTTATCATGGGCTTTGGCTTCTGAGGTCAGCGTTTTTAATCTTGTGTGTGTGTGTATGTGTGTGTATATATGTGTGCACGTGTGTATATGTGTGTATGTGTATATATGTGCATACACGTTGTATGTGTATATGTGTGTGTGCATGTATATGCATGAATATGTGTGTATGTGTCTATGTGTGTGTATGTGTATATGTATATATGCATGTGTGTATGTGTACATATATGTACATGTGTATCTACATGTGTATACATGTGTATGTATGTGTGTACGCGTGTATACCTGTGTGTGTGTGTGTATATATGTGTATATATGTATGCACATGCATGTGTGTGTGCATTGGGTAGAGTTGGGAGCGGGCTGGGTGAGTAGTGGGAGGGAGGAGGGCAAAGCGGGGACCCTTCTGAGGCCAGCTGGGATAGCAGTGTAGGAACTCTGCTGCTTGCTGTGGCATCAGGGTTGGTGCTCATGCCTCTCCTGGAGAGGGGGAAGCCTGGCTGAGGAGGGCTTGGCGCTGGGAGCTGGTTCTCAGCCTGCTTCTCCGTGGCTGCTGTCCTCTGATTTGTCTGGAACACAGGATGGGAGAGGCGGCAGGCTGTGTGTGGTGACAGATCAGAGACACTTGGCTGAGCAGGGAGGAGGACGTTTGTGGGTTCTTTGCTTTTGTTCTGCTGCAGCCCCAGGGGCTCTGGGAGAGTCCGTGCTAGGAGTTCCAGCACTGACTACAGTGGAGGGAGGATGCTGAGGCCTCGGGGTGCATCTCCCTCACCGTCAGCATCTTCTCTGTCCCCACATTCCCCGCTGCAGCCCTGCAGTCAGCCTGCCGTGTGCCCTGCCCTCCTGCCTGCCTCCCTCCCAACCTTTCTCTCACCAGCCTTCTCCACCTCACAAGCTGAGGCTATGATAGCTGAGTGAAGCCATACACGGGCTGCCGTCTTAGAGCTGATGGGGAGGCCCTTGTCACTCCAGGCCAGTGCCCAAGACGGATGTGTGTGCAGCCTTGGCACCTCCTGGGAGCTTGTTAGAAAAGCAGACTCTTGTTCTCCACCTCAGACCTCCTCAGTCAGAATCTGCCTTTCAAAAGACCCCAGACAATTCATATACATTTTCAAGCTGGAGAAGCGCTGATCTAAGGGTTCCTAGGTAGAAATCATGACAAACTGACAAGTGCTATGAAGGGAAGACTGGCTGGACAAAGAGCACATATGGGGACCCTTGATCCCTTCACAGGCTTCCTGCTCCCTTCGCTCCCTCGGGGCAGGCCAGAGAAAGGAGTAGACTGCTCCCTGCTTACTGGCTTTGGAGTTACACAATCTTGTTTCAGAACAGGTTCCTTTGTGTATGCCATTTCTTTAGCTTGGAATGCTGGCATTCTCCTGGACCACTGGTCTTCTCCTGGGTCACTCTTACACACCCTCTGAGAGACTTAGTTCAGAGGGCACCCTCTCTGAGGGGCCTTTCTAGAATCTCCCAGTTGGGTCAAGTATATAGGGCTTCTGTCTACGATCCCACAGCATCCCGGGCATCCCCTGACTCACTAGCTGCCACAGCCTATGGAAATCTCTGTGTGTGTGTCTCTTCCCTGAACCACGATCTCCATCCGGATCCCCATCTCCCCGCAGAGTGCCCGCCTGCTGCACAGGGCACAGGGTGGCATATACGTTTGCGGAGCTCAACTTGACTTGAGTCCATCACTTTATGAACCATATGATTGCGGACAAGTTATATAATCTGACAACCTTAGTCTTCTTATCTGTGAAGTGAGATAATAAAAACACCTATCTTGCACCGTTATAATGAGGATTCCCTTACAATATGGAAGATACACAGAGAACATTGTAAAGGGCTACACAAATGTTGGTTATCATGTCTAATTTTTAGGAGTAATATTTAGCTTTGTGGTTGTGTGAAAAGTGCTGTGCCAAGGCCCTCCCATTTTATTCCCAATACCTTTTGAGTCAGGGACTATTAGGGTCTTCATTTTATAGGTTAAGAAGCTGAGACTCAGAGAGGGCAACTTACTTGGCAAAGATCACACAGCTGTAAGTGGTGAAGTTGGAATTTAGACTCGAGTTTTTTTGACCCTATAATATGTTCTGTTGGAGTTAGAGCAGCTCCCAGACTGTCCCCGCAGCTGCAGCAGCCCTTCCCTTAACCCCTGCCTTTGTCCTGGTCCTACAATTCTGCAAAGCAGGCTCTCTGCCCGTCCCAGGGGGCCTTCAGACCTGGCAGGCACTCTCCTCCCTTCCCTCCCGCAATCTGAATTTCAGAGGGCCCCAGGAAGCATGAGCCTGGCTCGCAGTTGGTGCTGCAGCGATGTCTGCTAAGGGAACGGACGAATGATGTTTGTAGTCCCCCCAAATCTTTGCTTCCTTTTGTGGTTGTGCGCGGTTTTCACGTTCCGGGCCGCGTGTAATCCCAGCCTCCAGTTTCCTCACTTACACGGATGCGCCACCTAATGGCCACGACGCAGAACTGCAGGAGGTATAGACAGGAGGGAGGGGACCTGGTTTTAAAGGGTCAGCTTCCCAGTGCTACCTGAACATTCTTTGGAGAAATTCGTATTGAGCACCTACTATACACTAGTCCCTTTCTAAGCACTAGGGACAAGAAGCTTCTGCCCTAGTGGAGTTTACCTTCTAGTGGGAGAGACAATCAATGAATAAACAAATACGTACATAATATAAGGTGAGGTGTTGATAAGCACTAAAAGGAGAATAACACTGGGTGGGGAATAGATACATCCTAAATTGGCCTCCAGGATTCCCTCCTGGCTTTTCTCCTTCCTCTCTGGTTGTTACTTTTTGTTTTCTTCCCACCCCTTAAATGTTGGTCTTCCCTAGTTAGCTCTTGCTGGCCGTATCTCCTTTGACACACTATCAAATGAAAAACCTTCACTTTTCTGTGAACTCAACTCACATCTTTATGCTGATAAATTCCCAAGAGGCATCTCGGGCCAGACCTCTCTCTTGAGCTCCAGAGTCATGACCCAACTGTCCACGGGCCTTCAAAGTTCAGCAGGTGTGACACCAAACTCACCACATCTCCCGGACACCCATCCCTCCCCATATTCCGTATTTTGGAGAACGGTCCCACTGTTCGGGGACCAAGTCAGAAATCTGGGGCTCTTTCTGGATTCCACTCTCCGTCACCTTGCCTTGCCAACCAGCCTGGTTAACCCTCTGAAACATCACTCAGATTTGTCTCTTTCCATTCTCACAGGCTTCCTGGCTCAGCCATTATCATTTTTTGCGTGGATTATAATACCGCATCTCCCCTCCAACTCCAGTCTTCTGTGCTTTTCCAGAGTGACTGTTACAAAAGTCTGATTATTCACCCATCCAGTCAACCAGTCATTCACCCACCATGTGCTGAATATCTAGCATTCCTCTGTTTCAAATCCTCTGAAAGTCCCTCTTTGCCATCGGAATAGTCTGAACTTCTTGGCCACTGCCGACTCTTTAGCCTTGCTTTCCATCACTTCTTACCTCAATTCCTCCTTGTGGATAAGAGCCACCTGCAGTTGTTGGAGTAAATTACTCTTCCCCAATTGCCCCTTTCCATTATTTATTTATTTATTTATTTATTTATTTATTTTTGAGATGGATTTTCACTCTTGTTGCCCAGGCTAGAATGCAATGGCATGATCTCGGCTCACTGCAACCTCTACCTCCTGGGTTCAAGCAATTCTCCTGCCTCAGCCTCCTGAGCAGCTTGGATTACAGGTGCCTGCCATCATGCCCGGCTAATTTTTATATTTTCAGTAGAGACGGGGTTTCACCATGTTGGCTACGCTGGTCTCGAACTCCTGACCTCAGGTGATCCACCTGCCTCAGCCTCCCAAAGTGTTGGGATTACAGGCGTGAGCCACCAGTCTGACCTGCCCCTTTCCTTTTGCGTCGCTAACTTGAAGGTTGGGCAGCTTGGGTTTAAATCCTGGGTGCTATGTTTACTGGCTTGTGGCCAAGGGAAAATTGGTTAGCCTCTCTGTGCCTCAGGGTCCTCATTTGTAAAATATGAAATAAAATAACAAAACCAGGTTCACTGTATAGTTGCCAGGGTCAAGGAAGATACAACATGGGAAAATGCTTTATAAAGGGTCTGATATATGATGTGGCATGTTATTGGTTCTCTAAGCAGACTGGGCTCATTCCTTTGAAAGGTGATAGATGGGCAGGGGAGCTGGGACTTAGACGTCCCAGATTGTCCCCTTGGTAAAGCAGATGTCTATGTCCTTTTCCCTGCTCTGTCCTGCTGGGAACTGGGTGAAGACCCTGCTACTCCCATGGGTGATTCCACGCTGCCCTGCCTGGCTTGGCAACCCCTCCCTCCAGGTCCCCCGCATTCTGTGCCTACTGAGGCACACACTACTTATGGGCTGCCAAGGCACATATGAGTCCTGTGTGATGAGTTGTCTTAGCTGAGCTCAGCCCAGATTGCTGACTTACAGTTTTGGGGTGGTTTATTATGCAGTATCAGTGCTCAGAACACAATACTCCAAGATATCGTATCTTAAAAGTTAAGAAAACAGCAGAAGCAAAAAGGTTACTCTCCAATCCCCTGCCTTCCTGGGCGAGAGCTAGCTGTAAAAAATTCTTTGACCCATCTCCCCGGAAACTAGGTCATGAGATCCTCATTCCACAGGGATCCTGCCCTACACTCAGAGGAAAGAAATGGTGCACAGGAACTCCAAGAGGAATGCAAGGCCTTGCTAAGTTCTTCCAGTTCGTTACCATGAGGTCATAGCCCCTTTTTTGTTCAGTCACATTTCTGCACAATTGCCCGTTCTTCACTGAACATAAGCCTGCAAATACACAGTTTCCCCATGGCGCTGAGGCCTTCATTTCTGAAAGCTCACATAAAACTTTGGTTAAATACATTTGTTGCACTTTTCTCTTGTTAATCTATCTTTTGTTACAGAGGTGTCAGCTGCAAACCTTGTAATGAATGAGGGAAATATATTACTGTTTCTCCCCTGCAGCTGCAAAAGCTAACTGATGTAACCCTGTAGTCTCCTGCTGTTTGATTCAGAACTGGGCCCACGGCATCAACTGTCTCTCCACTTCCCTCCGATCCATTCTCCCTCCACTTCGGCCAGGTGACTATTCTGGACGCTCCGTCTGCTGCTCACAATGTTCAATGGTTCCCACTTCTCCAGCACAAAAATCAATTCCTCATCATGGGGGCCTTCCCCGGTTCTCTCCAGTGAGGCGTCATCTCTGCAGCTTTCTCCTGTGTGACCGTTCACTCTTCTATAAGGATAGCCTGCCCTTTTACAACTACACTCTTTGGCTTGTGAAGTTCCCTTTGCTGGGAATCTCCTTGCCTGAGTCTCAACTGGCTGGAATCCCAGCCTCTTTTCAATCAGCTCAAAGGCCTATCATGCCTTGTTAACTCTTGGTTATTCTTTAAGACTCAGGCTATTGTTGCCTCCTCCAGGAAGTCTTCTCTCAATCTCGACCCCTGCCTCTCCCGCCTGCAGCCTCTGCACTGCCACAAGACCATGTTCCCACCTTGGCAGGTACACGTGGTGCCTGGCGCCATGACTGCCTGCTGTTCCCCCGAGGCTGTGAGCTCCTTGAGGGCTGGCTTGCCAAATTCTCTCTCTAGTACTTAGTACAGTGTCTGGCATAGTGAGCACTTAATAATTACTTGTTGCCTGGTGCCTTGCCTGACCCCATTGAATTAGAAGCCCCCCTCCCTACCTGAGCACCTCTTCCACCACGTCACATTGCATTGACCTGTGGACTTGTTTCAGGTTCCCCACAGTTGCAGGGTAGGAGTCTTGACGCCTCTTTGCCTGTCTCCCACCGCCTAGTGTATTATCTTGGATGCAGTCATAATAAAACAGCACCGATAATATGAATAATAGCTAACATTGATATAGGGCTTACCACAGAGCAAGAACTCTTCTGTGTACTTTACAGATATCCTTTGATCCTCACAACTCTATATAAGGTAGATACAACGATGATGCATATTTTGGAGGTGAGGAACCAGCCACAAAGTAGTTAAGTTACTTGCCCAACATCACATAGCTAGTAAGCAGTGGAGCTGGGATATGGGTAGGGTTGCCAGACTTAGCAAATCAAAGAACAGTATGCCCTGTTAAATGTAAATTTCAGATAAATTAAAAAATGGTAGTGTATGTTTATCTGAAATTTACATTTAACAGGGTGTCCTGTATTTTATCTGGCAATCCTGTAGATGTGTTAATTATGTATATGTGATTTAATTAATGTAGGTATGCTTTCCCCCTCTTCAGACTCTCCCCACCTCCACTTAGGTCTACATTAAGATGTGGGGCAAGATGCAAATGGTATTTTTTTTTTTTTTTTTTTTTTGAGATTGAGTCTCGCTCTTGTCACCCAGGCTGGAGTGCAATGGGGCAATCTTGGCTCACTGCAACCTCTGCCTCCTGGGTTCAAGCGATTCTCCTGTCTCAGCCTCCTAAATAGCTGGGATTACAGGCACCTGCCACCTAATTAGCACCTGCTAATGTTTTTTGGTACTTTTAGTAGGGATGGGGTTTTGCCATGTTGGCCAGGCTGGTCTCAAACTCCTGACCTCAGGTGATCCGCCCACTTCGGCCTCCCAAAGCGCTGGGATTATAGCTGTGAGCCACCGCGCCCGGCCACAAATGGGATTTTTAAAGGATATGGCATCCAATATATTTGGCGGCACAATAGCACAGACATGTCTCCAATGAGGTTGGGGACAGACAGAAAGACGCAGGTTTAGGATGACGGCACGTAGCTCGGGGAAGGTGTGCTGGAGGCTGTTTCAGTTCTGCCCCTAACCCGGGGGTGGGGGGGATCCTGAACTAGCTGACTTCAGAGGTTCCCTGTAAAGGTCTGGGACACTGGGATACCTACTTCTCAGCTGGAGCTCATATTGTTTAGGGGATAAGAAGGGAGGCCCTGAAGTCAGAGTGCCTGGCTGGGCTTCTGGCTCCATCACTCACTGGCCGTGTGACCATGTGCAAATTCTCTGTGCTGGATGATATTAATGTCATAGATATTATAGTAGCTATTGCACAGGGCTGGTGTGCTGTTTAAATGAGTTAATGTAAGAGTTATGCAGTGTCTTGTCCCAGAGTTTGGCACTGTAGTAAGAACCCACTACATTTTAGCTCTTAGTATTATTATTGTTTATTCAATAAGTAACTCCACATGGGGGCAGAGAGTAGCATATTGCATGTAAAATGGGCTTGTTTCCATCTCTTGTTCTGCTATTACCTATTCCATGCCCAGCCCTGAACTCCCGAGATGGAACGGTCAGTACCTTGCCTCAAAGCACCTTCAAACCACCAGAGCGATGACAAGGAGGTCCAGACCCAGAGATCCCACAGCTGTGCAGATGTGCTGTGCTCCTCCCTTAGGCAGGAGCCCCCAAGGGAGGGAGGGCTGGGCCAGTGGGCCAGGGCAAGGGAGCCAGGTGCTGTCAGGGTGAAAGTCAGCGGTGGCTTGGTTCCCTCCTTAAATTAGGGAGGGTGAGTGATCTGTTGATTTTTGGTTAAACCCTGAAAGAGGATCTGAGCATCTCAGGGTGGAGCTGCTTGTGAGGAGACGGGTGTTTCATTACTACTGAGCAGGCACGTAAATCCTAGGCTGTATGTGGAGTGGAGGAAGGGAGGTGGGTAGAGAAGGGAGCCACAGTGATTTGCACACACGCAGACTAGCGTGCCTGTGCCGGCTCCAGGTGACGGAGGGCACTATGTGGCCGCCATGTGCACAGCAAGGGTGAGAGGGCTTGGGAGAGGCCAGCAGAGAAGGGACAGTGGGATGGGGCAGTGCATCACACTGGAGAGAGGAAGGGGCGAGTAGGGCCGGGGCAGGGAGGCCAGTGCGTGGTGCTGGGTGGCTTCCAGTCACCCTCCCAGTCCTGTGGAGCGAGAGACTTTCTCCTTTCTCTAGTCCAGCTCCTATGCTGATGGCTGCAGGATGGGTGAGAGCGCTTCTTAGGGTGTGTTTGCAGGAATAACCGGCACATGCCCCCTTGCAGCCGCTCACAAAGCTCTCCAGGTGGTTTCGACCTTAACCTGATTTGGTTCTTTTGCTCAACACAGCTGGGTTGGTGGAAAAAGCCCGTCATGGTGGCTGCCGTGGACTTGTATAAATCCATGCTTCATGGTATGGTGGCCCTTGCAGTAGCCTTATTTCATAGGTGGGTAAACTGAGGCATAGACTGGTCAAAGCATTTGGGGCAAGTCACACAACTGGCAAGGACTCTGGCTCAGATCCTGCTGCCCCACCCACCCAGCCCTAACGGTGGCACCATAGGTTGCGCTAGCACGAGGATCCGCGTTGGTTCACTTCGGCAGCCATCCTGACCCAGCAAAGGGGCGAGGTGGGGACTTGGAGTGTCCCCGCTGGTCCCATAAATAGAAAGCAGAACTGATATGGTTGGTTTTGCTATGGGCTCCCCATCCGGCAAATCCACTTCCTCAAGGAGCCTCATGGTTTCAGTAAGGACGAAAACGAGGCCAGTTAGAAATCCTGCCTACCGAGGACGCCCTGGAGCCTCAGAAGTTTCAACAGACACAGAGGGGTGCAGGAAGAGGGTCATTATGTTAAGGGGTTTAAAAAATAAGCATAAGACATTCCAACAGCTTTCTTTTGAGATGACAGATTAGGAACACTGCATTTTGCAAGATAAAAGCATGCATTTGTTCCATATCTTAGTTGGTTACAGGCCAGCAGGGCAGACAGGAGGAGGGAATAGAGAGGTGACTGTGAGACAGAAGGGCACAAATAAAATAAGACAGGCAAAGAGGCAAAGACACAGGGGACGTGGGGTTCCAGTCACCTGCTCAGGAAGAAGATGGATGTGGGGAGAGACACAGTCCTTTGGGAAGGAGGACCATAAAACCAAATGGCAGCGTTCCAAGGAAGGAAACAAGCAAAACACGTTCTCTAGGTCTCTTGCTACAAACAGTCATTTCAGTGAATCCCAGAAAATCACTGAAATGTACCTTTCAACTTTATGCAGATTTACCAGATCCACTGTTTGCCAGAATCCCAAGAGGAAAAAGTCAAAATCTTTTCCCGACCTGAGCCTTCTTTTTTTTTCCCCCCAAAAAGTACAAGCCTCTACATTTGAAAAAGGCACTATTTTTAGAACTCATTAGATGAAAGTGCTTTAATTCTCATCTACAGTCTGGCCTTATAGTTATTTTTTTGAAATCCCCTCTCTCCCTCATTTTTCACATTTGCCCCATTCTGGGGAGGGAGGTCTGACCATTATACCCTGTGGGGATAGTCACCGGAAGTGAGCTTCCTCTCTTTAGCCACAGGTACCTCCAGAGTGGAAGTCAGCAGGGAGCTGGCCGCCCCGCACTCCAGCATGAGTCCTTCTGTCCTGTATTGAAAGGGGTAGAGAGAAACTTGGTGGCACCGCAGCTTCCACCACGGGTGCCGCTCGCAGGAGGCGGAGGTGGAGGGAGGGAATGGCCTCCTCCCCCAGGGTGTCTTGTTTGGCTCCATCACTGTTGAGGTGAGATGGGGCTGGTTTTGCCACTACAGTGCTTTCTATGAGAATAAGCCCCTTATTCAGAATAAGAGGAGCTTGGTTACTGGGTAAGGAGGGGACTGTGGGCTTCTTATTTGCGTCTGAGCCATATTCACTGGGGCAGGGAGGGACTCCTCATCTGGCTCTGATCATCCCTTCAATTAAGTTTGCTGGTGTTGGCGGGGCTGGCTTTGGGGCCAGCCAGGCTCCTGCATCTCCAGCCCTTGGTGGGTGATGTCAGGCAGGTGAAGAAAGGGCACAGCCTTTGCTCTCAGACAGAGCTGGGAATGACCCCACAGGGTGACCCTGAACAAGTTTATCAACCTCCCTGAGCCTCAGTTTCCTCGTCTGTAAAGTGGAGCTAATACGTGCCTCGAATCACGCAGGATTAAAGGAGAAAACGTAGTCGGTCCTCGGTCGTGGAGGCAGCCAGCGGGTCAGCCTGAAGACAGAGGCTGCCGCTGAAGACCCGCTGCCTTCCCTCGTGTTAAGATGAGCTGCTCCCCTGGTTAAGGCAGAGTGTCAAGGAAGCTCAGACCAAATGCATATGTGCAGGAGAAGAGAAGCATCACGGAAGGAGCCACGGCTCCCAGTGACCTGACCTGTGGCCCAGGGAGCTGCAGATGGAGGCTCCGTGAGCTGGAGCCCACGCCCTCACCACCCACGAGCCACACAGGGAGAGCCTGCTAGGTGACTTCTCTCCTCTGGCCTCTTCCTGCTCCCACCTATTTCCTATTCCCCACAGGCGATCCCCCCAAAATGACAATCTAATCAAGTTGTCCCTCTGCTTATGGTGTCCAAACCCCATAGTACCCGGGCCTGGTCACCTTTGGAGCCTTACCCCATGCCTGTCTTCAGCCACAGGGCTCGTCACTGCAGGCCACAGCCACGCAGCCACAGGCCTCGGACCCCGGCTCTGCAGCTCTCTCCTCTGAGACGTGCTTCCTTCCCTTTCCTGACTTGTGGACACCTACAAGATGTTCAGTCTTTGCTCAAATGTGCCCTCTGACCTCCACTAGACTGTGCTTAAGCATCTGGAGCACAGCAGTCAGTCTCATCCTGGGGTGTGTCCCAGGGCTCAGCCTGGGACCTCGGCACAGGGCTGAGCTGGACGGTAGCTGTAGATGGATGCGCTGCGTTTGCCGTGGAGAGCCGGCTGCATGGGAATCACTGCTGGCTGGACTCGGGTGCCTGGCTCGATAGGAGCTTCCCGAGGGAAGCAGCCCTGTCATGTTCCTCTTTGTCTCTCCTGCTCCAGCTCAGCCTGCACGGAGCAGGTGCTCAACAGATGAGCACCCCATCAATGATGGAAGGATAAGAAGAGATACCTGCATGAAGTGGGAGTTAGGTGGGGAAAACAAAGCTTCCAGAGGGGATACTTTGGGAGGGGCAGATCTAGAACACATTGATATGCATTGAATGTCAACTATGTTCCAAAAGCTTCCTGTTGGCCCTATTGTTACTCCATCTTGGATTCCTGGGTCAATTTTGGGAGATGCTGAGATTTGCAGTCCATAAGGGCGTTGCTGGAGGCAGATGTGTGAATCACCATGAGTTTGGGCCCAGGACAGCTGGTGTCCCCTGACTTTCCTGAGGCCTTGGACATGTCCCTTCCCCTCTGCATTCCCTACTCTCCACCTTCCACCACCCCTTTCTCGGGGACCTATCAGCGAGGCCTAGCAACCCTCGGATCCTTAACCACCTCTGTGACTTTGCTGGCTCTCCCTGAGGCTTCCCTTTCAGTTTTGATGAGCAACTCACTTGCCATGGAAAGTGTTGTTCATGGCGGATCCTCTATCAAAAAACACGATGGTGTCGAGTTGCAGTGGGTGTGCTGGGATCAGTCTGGGTTAAAATATACGTCTCAGCTCAGATCTCCATCCCTGGCACTGCGCAGGAGTCTGGGCGTGCTAGTGCTGCACACGTTGGGGAAAATGAGACGCGTTGCTTGGGAGCAGCCCATGAGCTGTTCTGAGGAGTGGATGGGGTGAGGTGTCCAGTGTTGCTTTGAAGTGAAATGTACTGGGTGTGTCTTAAAGTCACATTTAGCTCCCATGATGGGCACTTGTGTTTGTGGCCAGAGGCATACATAATTCAAACCTGGTCTATAATTGAAAATATTATTTGCATTTGACTTTGGGAATCATTGTCTCTCTCTCTGTGTGTGTGTGTGTGTGTGTGTGTGTGTGTGTGTGTGGCGGGGGCGGGGGAGGCAACGCAGCTTTACTGTCTGAGTATGTTTATTTTAGACTCCCATTAGCATTAATTTGCATTCACTGGACACAACCACGAGGGAGAGGTGAGCAGAGCTTTCTCTCCATGAAGCATTCTTCAGCCTGGCCCTGTCCACAAGGCAGGTTATTGGAAATAGACCACGTAGGCCTGTGTTCCACAGGTGCTCAGAAATTCTGGCGGCTGAGATACAACATTAGCGAACACGCCCCTGGGCCAGGGATACAGAGCTGTGTTTGCATCGAGACCTGGGATTGACTCCTGGCCTTCCGGTTCTGGGCTGTGTGGCCTTGGATACATTAATTGGGTCTTTGAGCCTGTGTCTTCATCATAAAATTAGAGGGATAATAATACTGTGAAGGTTAGGGGATGCTCCATGGTGAAGTCCCCAGAACAGGGCTCGGTGAATGCTCATTCCTTTTCTTGTCTCTCCTCCCTCCTCATCTCCCAAAGAATGGGTCTGCCTCCTTCATCTCTTTCGAGTCTGGGACTCCAAGGGCCGAGCAGAAGCAGCAGTAGCATTTGGGGTCAAAAAGGAAGACACCACTGCTTCCTCCCGGAGTGCAAGGTCAGGCGGGGATGCTCATTTGCTCTTAAGGGTACAGGGGGTCCACAAATGCTGGAGAATCCACAGCCAACCTGCCTGGGGAGGGGGCGTTTGGAGGGTGGAGGAGAGCCTGTTGTCTCTTTGGAGAATGGGGCAGGGCTCTGTCTGGATTTCAGGTCCATCCCGTGGTGGAAAGGGGTCTTGTGTGAAAAGAAGGGAGGGCTTCAGATAATCCTGAAACCGGAATCCCAAAGACAAGCCCTGAGTCTCCAGGCCACCACTTTCTAGCTGTGCGGACTCGGGCAAGCTGCACCTCCCTGAGTGTCAGCTTCTGCATCTGAAAGTGGGCACGGCAGTGAAACTGAGGCTCAGGAAGGCTGAGTGAAGGCCAGAAGCCTGTGAGCCGGGAACTCCGCTCAGGTGTCCGAATGTAATGTGAGCCCAGGAGGGCGGGCGCGTGCTGGCTCTGGGTGGGGCTTTGTTGTGTGACGGGTGGGGACACTTGCTCTCAGGCGGAAAGAAAGCACCCTCTCTTCCTGCAGGACTGGCTGAGAACCAATTCAAGGCCATGTGACTCTGGCTAAAGCCTGCGCCCTGGTTCTCTGCTCCCCTCTGAGCCAGACTGTAGGACTCCAGTGTTGTCTGTCCCCGAGTCGAAGTCTGTGGCAGGTAAGGAGGCCATATTAGGAACACCTGCCCATGTCTGTCCCCAGAGAGAAGACCCAGGAGTTCCAGCATGGTGCAGAGAAATTGAGCAACATGCCCAAAGCAGCCAAGGTTACCATTTCTTTGGGTTTCCCACAGCACAGATTTGGATGTTTTTTGTTTTTTTTTGTTTTTAATACGGAGTCTTGCTCTGTCGCCCACGCTGGAGTGCAGTGGCATAATCTCGGCTCACTGCAACCTCTACCTCCCAGGTTCAAGCGATTCTCCTGCCTCAGCTGCCTGAGTAGCTGGGATTATAGGCACGCACCACCATGCCTCGCTAATTTTTGTATTCTTAGTAGAGATGGGGTTTCACCATGTTGACCAGGCTGGTCTCGAACTTCTGACCTTAGGTGATCCTCCCGCATCATCCTCTCAAAGTGCTAGGATTACAGGTGTGAGCCACCGTGCCTGGCAGATTTGGAGGACTGATAGAGTGATTTCAGAATCCGGACTTTTATTTTCTCACTTCCCTTCAGTGAGCCAAAGGGCCCCATCCTTGCTTACCTCAGTTTCCTCCGGGCTTATAAAATGGACAAAAGGATATGTTGCAGAGGGCCACCAAGGAACTGAGAGGATGATCTCTAGATAGTTTCCTCTCCACTGAAAGGGGAAGATGGGCTCAGGCTGCAGCGTGAGGGAGTGAGGTTAGACATCTGGAAGAACTGTTGTTGGAGGCACAGCTGGGGAAGAGAAGGCAGGCCTCTTTTTCTCAAGCCTGTTCCCCTATCCCCCATCAGGGATGAGGTGGATGTGACAAGGTGACATGACTCTAAGGCAGGGGGATGGACTTGGTGGCTCTGCAAAGCCCCTCTCAGCCCCTGTCCACTCAAGTACTTCCTCATTAGTTTTGCTGAAGTTACTTCCACGCTCCCAGTTAGCCTTTGTCCAGTTCTCTGAGAGGTGTTTCTATTTGTAGGGGCCGAGGGGCTAGGGAAGCATGGGCTGGAGTGGGAAGGAGGAGGACCAGGGGATGAGGTTGCTAATTGCCACTGCCAGACAGCAAGCTCTGGCTTGGCTGTTGGAGGGGAACAGCCACCAGGCCATTTTTATGACTTCCTATCAAACTTTGATAAATGGACTCTGAAAGGGCCTTTTCTTCCAAGCAGTTCATGCCTCAGTGGCTGTTAATGGTGAAATATCAAGATGTTCAGGGGGCTCTGAGCTGGGCTATGCAGGGAGGACTGGCTTCTTACCTGCCCCAAGACCCTGCTCTTTCCTCCTCTCGGACGCTCTGGAGAGGGAGGGGGCAGGACTAGATAGAGACCTCCAGGCAGATGGCAAGGCTGGCCTCCAGAAAAGACAGACCAGGGGATGAGGGTGGAGGAATTAAGTTAGATACGCAGTAGAACTTCCTGGCCCTGGGCTGAGTGACCCAAGAGGCCGTAGAGCAGCCTTGGTGCTGCAGCTAACCGACAGGGGCAGGAATTGGCACTGCTTGTTGCAGAGCAATTTCCCTGCAGGGATTGACCTGGAGCCTCACAAAGACAGTGAGGCAGGCAGTGAGGTAGGCAGGGTAGCAGCCTGCCTCTATCTCATGGCCTCTCAGGCCAGGCAGCAGCCCTCCTGGACTCAGGAGGAAAGGGCTCTGGGGGGACCACTGAGTCCAATGCCTGTCAGGCATCATGCAATGAGAATTGGAGCTGAACCTGAACTTCAAGTCCAGAGAGGTTTCCCTACCCGCTCCCCCTCACCCACAGTAGCCTGCATCTTCTACTCAGTCCCCAGCTGGCCCCACCTGGACAAACGCATGGTGACAGGGCAGTTGCTGGCCCAGAGCTGGTTTATTCCTACTTGTCCCTTCCTTCAAGGGTGGTTCTGTGTCCCAGAACCATCCTTTCCTGGTTCAGGCTGGGCGCAGGCCATCCAGCACCCCTCCCTGACTCAAGGCTAGGATTAGGGGGAGGTGAGTGAGGCTCTTGTCTCGGGCACAAACTTTAAGGGTGTACTCAAAACCCCGGTAATGGAAATAAATAATATCTTAATGCACATTTAAAAAATCAGAACGAATGTAAAAATATCCATGATGAGCAAAATATCATAATTTTAAGTAAAGGCATGATCAGGGAGCTGCAGTTAATTAAGAATTATTTAAGATGGTCACTTGGTCAAGAGAAATGGTCAAAATGCTAATTCTCTCAATCGAAAACGAGATAAGCAAAGAAGTGGATGATTACTATTACTGGTGAGTTAGCTGCCATGAAAGCCAGGAAAGTAAAATGAAATACATTCTGTTTTTGCTGTAAATAAAACATTTAAGAGTAACATAATGTTGTGGGTTTTAATACACCGGCTTTTAAATGTTTCAATATTTTTCCAACTACTTCAAAGTTCTGGAAAAAATTTACCACTTAAAGAATACGTTAAAAATATAAAATATAAATGGGGCGCACGTTTTTCCTCTTGCTGCAGGGTCTGTTGCGGCTTGGCTCGGCGCTGTTGCTCATCCTATCTTTGTCTAATATTTTGGTATTTTGTTTATCATGGATTTTTTCATATTCATTTGCATTTTAAAAAATACTGCTTTAAAATGTTGTTTGTCTAGATTATTGATTTTTTTGGTACCCTTTACATTTTGTGCCTGAGAATGATGCCTCACTCTGAACTTAGTTTTACTCTGTTCCCAGGGAGGGAAGCTACCTCTCTTTCCTGTCCTTGGTGGGGACAAAATGGAGAAGAACCCCCTCTCGGGCCCCGGGATCCACCTCGGGCGTGTTCAGGCCTGGAACTGTTTTGGGGAGGTGAGCGCTGGGGCAGGCGCAGGCTGCCAAGGAAAGATGGATGGGCTCCTGAGGCACCACAGATAGAGATGGGCAGCCACTACCGAGCTCATCCATCAAGACCCCTGTGGGATGACACTCACCTTAATCAGGCCACAAGCCACAAGGCCCCGGGCCTGAGGGATGCGGGTGGCGCGGGACGGGGAGAAGCCAGGTGAGCAGACGCTCCTGCAGGCTCTAAGTTGGTGTCTGGAGAGGAGTGAGAGGTTCAACCAGGGTGGCTAGGCTGTGCACTGGCCAATTCCAGTGGGCACTGAGCACTTAGCTGGCCTCATAGGCCCTGACCTCCAGGCAAGTCCCGGGGCCTGTTGCTCGGACCCTGAGCTGTGCTGTGGGTGCGGAGGGACTGCAGAAAGGGAGGAGAGCAAGTGGAGGCAGATGGAGGAGGATGCTTAGGGCAGGGCCCGTAAACTGGCTCTTCTTGCCTTTCAGGAACTCCCAGTGGCTTTCCCTTGTTTGCAGAGTGCAGTGTGACCCATCAGGTTGACTTCTAGGCCCTCGGTCCCCCAGCCCCAGCCTCTGTTGCCCTCTGAGCCCCAGAGATGCTCTACATGAAACCCCCTCTCTGTGCCCTACCTCCAGGGCCCTCTGACCTCCCTGCCTGACCCCAGGGTGGTTCTGCTTTCTCCCCAAAGCCTCCCTCAACTGTCTGTGTTCGTCTTCTCCGCTCATCCTTGCTGGCCGGGTTTCTGGTTGTCGCTGTTGTGTGTGTGGACATGTTCAGAATAAGGGCCTGAGTTGTTGTTTATACCTGGCCTTCCTCCTCTGGGTCTAGCGCCTCCCTGGCAACAGATGCCTCAGGAAGGAAGTGACCCTGTTGTGTCCTCCCTGTTGTGACACCAGGTATAAGCAGTAACTTATGGCCACAGTCAGGACCGTGGAGGAGGAGGGGCACTCAGAGATTCACCTGCCCTCTCGGAGCCCATGTGGGCGCTCCCTGCCCTTCTCACTGCTCTCCTTGTAAAAGGCAGTGCTGTGCACCAGCCTGAGGCACAGGACACCAGGGATCTGGTCCTGACACTCAGCAAATGGCAACTGCATGCTACCAGGAGCTCAGGCCAAACACCTTGGGGTTGTCCTTGACTTGCCCTTTCTCTCATATCCTAATTGCTGTGGGCTCCACCTTTGAAACAGGCACAGATCTCATCCTTTCTCAATATTTTCACTGCTACTACCCCAGCACTCCAGCCCCCAGCTGTTTGCATCTGCCCAGCCCAGGCACCAGACATGTGACCCCAGCCCGTCCCATGTCTGATTGCAGAGATACAGAACCATCCAGCTAAGCGGGCTCAGCTTCTTGACCTGCAGAAACTGTGAGAGCTAAGAAATGATTCCCGCAGTTTTAAGCCACTGAGCTTGGAGGTGACTTGTTATGCAGAAATCGACAACCAGACAGATTTTGCAGAACTAGCCAGTCAACTTTCAAAGGTTCTTTGTGCTCGGAACATTGAGAGGCACTGTGCTATTTACAAAATGCTTTCTATACACGTTCATCTTTCTCTTTACCATCACCCTGAACACCGGTAAGGCAGGCATTCCTAGTCCTCACTTTATAGAGGAAGAAACTGAGGGTCAGAGAGGCTCAGTGGTTTGGACACGGGTACACAGCTGAAAAATGAAAGGGTCAGTCTTAGGGCCTAGGAATTCCGATGGTAAGTTCAGTGCCTTCCCTTCCACCCCATGGCTGCTGTTTCTTCTCACTCCCTTCATACATGAGAACCCAAGGTATCAGCCAAGTTTGGAGGGAGGGGTGGATGTGATGGAGGCAAAGGGAAGGAAGCCCATATCCACAGGGTCTTGGGAGGTGGGGTGGAAGGGCATTCCTGGAGAAGGAGAATAGTCTGGGGTAGGTGTCAAGAGACTGAGGGCTACTTTTGGCTTCTTGTATCTGCCAAAACCCAAACAGAAGCCCTCAGAAAAGTTGGAGGGCCTGTGTGTGAACTCAAGGCCTGTAGCTGTAGGCAGGGAGTCAGGCTGGGGAAGCCGGGCTCAGCCAGGGCACTGAGACACAGGTCACAAATCTAGGAGACTTCTTTCTGGGGCCTCTGGAAGCTGGGGCCAGTTCTCCAGTGCCTCAATGGCCCGGAATTGCTTCTCGGAGGCCAATGAGAGTGGGCGGAACTGAGCAATGGAGGAGGAGGCCCACCCTTGCTGTAGGGAAATGGCCAAGGAAATGCATCCCAGCCTGGGAATCCTGTCAGGGAGTGGGGCCTAGTGCACACCCAGAGCGGCTGCATACAGGACCACATGTGACACAGAGGGCATATGTGGCTCTGCATGTGCCTGGGCTTAAAGCCTGCTTGGCTGTGCGCGTGTGTGTGTGTGTGTGTGTGAGAGAGAGTGTGTGTGAGGGTGTGCATGTGTAACAGAGAGTGTGAGAGAGTGTGTGAAAGAGTGTGTGTGACAGAGTGTGAGTATGTGTGTGAGAGCGTGAGAGGGTGTGTGTGAGAGAGAGAGAGCAAGAGAGAGACAGCGAGAGAGAGAGTGAGAGAGAGAGAGAGAGAGAGAGAGAGAGACTGACTCCCTTTTCCCCAACACATCACCAAGGGGGCTCATTTTCTGTGTGCCTGGCATCTCTGTTCCCAGTCACCGGCGTACTGCAAGTCAAAGGGAGCCCTTTCTGGTGATTCGAGCATTTCCAACAAATAACTCTGGTCTCCCAGTGCACCAGCCCGCAGTGACCCTGGGGCCACATAAGGGCCACAATGCACTCTTCCCAGAGCTGCTAGAGCTCACCTCTGCTCTTCAGCTCAGGTTCTAGTTGGGATCTGTTACCACAGGGAGCTCTCTTTGGATGAAGATGCTCAAGCTCAGAGAAGTGAGCAAACTCTCCTCTGGTTGCCCAGCGTGCTCTCAGCCTTCCCACTTCCGGTAAGCTGCTTGAACTGAGAAGTCACTGACTTTTCTCACAGATGAGGAAGCCGTGCCAGTGCACGTGGAAGCATGCCGACTGACGTTTAGCCCCACTTCCAGGTGCTCTCTTGGGGAGGGAGGGGCCCCTCTACCGGCCCTGGCTGGGGGTGTAGTGCAGTTCCTCCTTCAGTTGCCAAGCACTTTCTCTGTGCCAAGCTTGAGCCTGAGCCTGGAGATTCCAAGATGATTAAGCCATGGTCTCTGATCCCCAGAGAGTCTGTGGGCCTCTGCGGAACACACACAGCCCCTTCCTAACCTTCCTAGAGGCCCTGCAGATAAATGAGTCAGGCATCTGGCTCAGTACAAAGTGTCTTCTCCATTTTATGGACAAGGAAGCAGAGGCTCAGAAAGAGTAAATGACTTGCCCCAAATCACACAGCTAGAAAGCCTGCTTATTAGGTCTACTGTATCACACTGGTCTGGACCAAGCTGATTGACAGAAAGCGGGCAGAGGTGGGATGGCTATCAAACCCCTAAAACCTGAGGAGGGGAAGAGAGGGGTAGCACAAAAGAGGATTTACCTTCTTCCCCCAAAATGATGTCATCGATAGCTAAGACAAAAAGAAAAAAAAAATGCCCATTTTCTCACTCCAAGTTTCCCCCTCATTAATTTTAATCTAATTTGCTCACAACATTCCTCAGTAAACAGCAGCCTCTCTTTAATAAGCTGGGCTCTTCCCCGCAACCCTGCAATTGTGTTCCTAATCAGCCAGTGTATCAAGAAAGACCCGCTGCTAATTGTCGCAAGGCATCACACTATCCTATGTGTCAGGTAAGGGATGGCAGCGAGAGATAATTATAATCAGATCTAATTAGTAATTATAACAGATCCTGACTAGAAATTGTTTTCAGTTAAATATTCCCAGAGAGGTGCTAATGGTCTCCAGGGCATGCCAAGTGTCACAGTCAGGAGCGGAAGGGGCCTGTGACCGCCTGGCACCCTGTGACGACAAGCAGAGGAGACTCAGTGATGAGAGGAACGGTGAGTCCACGGGGACACTGCCGACTGGCGTCCCAGTATCCTGCTTCCTGGGAGGAGCACCTTCCCAGTATCCTGCTTCCTTAGGAGGAGCACTCACCTAAGGTTGAATCCTCCTCCCACAGGGCCACCTTCATGGGCCCTCAGTAAATGCAGGTTCTTCACAGGCTCAGGACCCCAAGCATGGAAACTTCTGGATCATTTAAGAAGCTGTGTGGGCCAGGTGCAGTGGCTCCGCCTGTAATCCCAGCACTTTGGGAGGCTGAGGTGGGTAGATCACCTGAGGTCATGAGTTTGAGACCAGCTTGGGCAACATGGCCAGCATTTAATACAAAAATTAGCCAGGTGTGGTGGCACACTTCTGTAATACCAGCTACTCGGGAGGTAGACGCATGAGAATCACCTGAACCTGGGAGACAGAGGTTGCAGTGAGCAGAGATTGTGCCACTGCACCCCAGCCTGGGCAACAGAGCAAGGCTCCATTTCCAAAAAAAAAAAAAAAAAAAAGCTGTGCGTTGCTCAGGCAGCATGGGATATTTCAGCTGGATTCATCATTGAATTGAATGGGATTAAAGGTTTTACCTGGGAGTCCCCTGGCTAACAAAAATCAATCGGGTGACTCTCCGCCCCACTTTAGCGCCTCCTGCCCCGGGACTTTCCCGTTCTTTTTCATCTCTAGTAAGCGTCTGCAAACTCCCGGTTGCCCTACTTACTTTCTGTTAACAGGACCTAACTACCCAACACGTCCCTGCCTTCAGACTCATGCCCCATGCTCTGCATGGTTCTGTTCCTGGGAACCTCGGATCAGGCGATGAGCTCTCTTTAACACCTAGGACGGCTCCACACTGCCCACAGCCAAATTCAAATGCTCTAGCGTGGCTCAAAGCTCTTTCCACTGAGCCCCATCCTCTTGACTGGGCCAACGTCTAACTACACTTGCTCAAGCATTGCACGTCAAACACCCCAAACACTCCTGTTAGGGAGTGGGGGCTTCTGCCTTTCTGTGCCTTTGATTTTGTGACTATGATTACGTTTTCATTTTCCAGCTGCTAAAACCCTACCCATTCTACCAAGGGAGAGTTCAGGAGTTACTGAAGTCTTGTGAGATCATCCCAGATTTTCTGAGTTGAAATGAACACTTTCTCAGTATTGTGCTTATATAGGCGAGGGTTTCTTTTATCCTGCCTTGGATGGTAGTGAGTTGTTTCTGTGTCTTCTCCCTCCTTTGGTTGTAAACTCCTTGAGGGCAGAGGGCATTTTGCTATTTCTGCATCTTCCCATTGGGTCTGATACAATGCTTTTGCACATCGTAAGCATTTAATAAAGATTTGAAGGATAAACAAGTGAATGTATTAATGCGAGCCTTCTGCCCACTGACTGCACTGTGATTTCAATGTAAATGCTTCCGGGAAGCCGACCTCTAGTTCCCCAAGTCCTGACCCTTGAACCTGTCTTTATTACTAGATGTTGTTGGGTCGTTGGAGTATGATTAGGTGGAATTTGCCAGAAGATCCAGGAATCTCAGCCTCCCCAAAGCCACCTGATGTGAGGCTAGCGTGACTGAGGAGCTGTATTTTTAGTCTTATTTAATTTGAATTAATTTAAATTTAAATAGCCGCTGTGGCTAGCGGCTTGGTGCATCTCAGCTGAGAGTCCTTGGAGACACCTCTATGTAGGGCAGCCTGGAGAGTCTAGACTCAAAGCCTGCTTGGTGTCAGGTGAGCCTGGCCACAAGCGACTCACATTAATTTAGTTGAAAACCAGGATATGGCCGGGTGCAGTTGCTCATGCCTGTAATCCCAGCACTTCGGGAGGCTGAGGCGAGCGGATCGCTTGAGATAAGGAGTTCAAGACCAGCCTGATCAACATGGTGAAACCCTGTCTCTACAAAAAGTACAAAAATTAGCTGGGCATGTTGGCGGGCACCTGTAATCCCAGCTACTTGGGAAGCTGAGGCAAGAGAATTGCCTGAACCCGGGAGGCAGAGGTTAGAGTGAGCTGAGATTGCGCCACTGCACTCCAGCCTGGGCAACAGAGTGAGACTCCATCTCAAAGGAAAAAAAAAAAAAGAAAAACAGGATAATTTTCACTGCATTCTTATTTATTTCAGTGCTGATATCAGATCAGCATACTCAAAACTCTCTGTTCACCAGAATGGGAGGTTAAGTGGAGAGACACCACTCCCTGACCATGTGAGGAGTTCGAGTGTAATTTACTTCATTCACAGCCTCTCCAATGGCTGCTGCGGGTCTGTTGCATTTGTACACCTGTTTGCATCTGCACGCGGATCCCAAAATGTCAGCCTTTCCCGTTCTGACGCCTTCCACCCGCTGCCGAGATACCTCCTCGTGGCTTTCCTGGCTCTGCCTCTCCCAGCCTCCTCCTCTGGGTTTCATTTCCTTGCTGCGAGCCTTGTGGCAGGCGGGGTATCTCCAGCACACGGACACTACTGTGGACAGCTGGGCCATCCCACACTTTTCTCTGCAGGTCTGAGGAGTCCGGGAGGACTCGGGGATGACTGGCTGAGGCTGCAGGCGGGAAGCTCAGTTGGGTGAACTCAGGTAAACCCAGGAGTCAGTTTGGCTCTGGTCCCAGCCTGAATGCCTCAGTTGTAGTTCTAAAGCCTATTCATTTCCTCCATGTTCACATCTTTAAGAGGGGAAGACAGGGCTGCAGAGGGAGAGGAGCCAGCTTAGGGCCTGGGGTGCAGTCTTAGAGGCTGAGGAGGCTCTTCTGGGGAGCGAGGGTGCCCGGGAGAGGAAGGCAGAGTGCAGGTTAAGCAGATTCTTCCGCAGCCCATCCCCAGTCCTGTTGATGTGCCACACATTGTAGGGAGCATTTTCATCCCAGGTGGTGCGAGACAGAGCTAGGATTTGAACCCAGGCTGTTCAACTCCGAGTTCTGGGCTCTTTTAAATAGGACAGCTATTAGCAGGGAAGGAACACACTGGCCACTCATCTATGACAAATCAATTAATTTGTCCAAATTGCACTCATGCTTTCCACACTCAAACTCTCCTTAAAGCCTACACTTGCCAACTCGCCTGGCCATGGGCACTGCTTGTCTCTGCCTGCCTTTGCCTCCTTTTCCTGCTTCTGTTCCTAGTTCAACCCCCATCTGCATTGTGAGCTCCCTGAAGGCAGGTCTGTGTCTGGGGTGGGTCAGGTGAGGGGTGGAAAACGTCAATGCCAGAGACAGGTACACCCAGGTGCCAAGGTAAGCACTGGTGAGCGGGGACTGGTGGGCCACACCCCGCCCAAGGGAGCAGCCATTACATAATTGTTGGCAAACAGGCAAACAGGCATAAGCTGACCATGTCTTTGTAAGAGAAGCCAGGAATCAGAATTTTTTTACATAAAAACCCCCAGAATCTTAAATGTGGATAATGAATGTAAAACACTCTACAGCTGCTCCGGAAGCTAACCGGATCCATCCACGTGCCTGCCCTGGCCTGCTAATTGTCAGCTGCTGCGTATGAATCCAGGTTCAGCCATTCAAAAGTTCTCTGCTCACTTGAAAAGGGTGTCACCTTGGGCAGACCTCATGCTGCCTCGCACGGGGGATGCATCCACCCACCGCACTGGACCAGCACACCAGCTTGGGAAGCAGTTTGAGAGCTCCTGGGACCTGTCCTGGCTGTGCTGCCCACAGCCCCTCCTCCACTCCTCCTGGCAAGAGGAGACAGGGCAGCTCCTCCAGCCCAGACACAGTCAGAAGAAGCTGTCCCTTCTACGCGGACACACCTCAGAGGGAAAGCAATTCAATTAAGCCCTGGTTCACAGTGAGTGCTAAAAACCTCCCTCCGGAGAACCATTTTCTGCTATAGATTTTTAAGACCAGCAGCTGGAGAATCACTCTTCCTTTTTCTCTTTTGGTGCTGTGTCTCTAGTCAATAAATAAGTGGGAAATAAAGGATTTGCAAGAAAATAGAATGCAGTCAAAAGGTAAATTGTGGGCTTAAAAGCCCCTAAGAGACTGGCACAGACTTGCAAGTGTTTCCTAGTTTGACGCCTTTTGCTTCTTTCTAAGCCCAGCTTCTGGCTCTCCGGTTTGCATGTCTGAAAGGTGATCTTTAAAACTGATTTCCTTCAGTTGCATTTCATTGGTGTAGAAACTAAGCAGGCTGTTGCATTACAGTAATAACATCAACATTTCATCTACCTTGGCCTTAATTATTTTTCTGTCTTGCTGATGGAATCCATTTAATAAGATTTATAGGTGGCAAGGAGGTGGGGTGAGCTGGTGTGCGGCTCAGATAATCAGCCAAGCTGATTTCTCCCTCATTGGGTGTCACCAATATAAAAACATGAACTAAAAGCTTTGCAGTGCTTAAGTAATAATAATGTCAGCATTTCACCTGCCTCCCCTTAATTATTTTTCTCCCTCATTCTTGCCACCTGAACCTGTTTAGATAAGATTGCCACACAGATAGAAACCAAGGGCTCTCATTCTCTTGGATAAGCTGCTGTTTTTCTATGGTTTGGTGTGAAAAGGGAGTGCTGCTGGCAGAAAGGTTCTCTCTCAGATCTTCCTGGTGGGGGTGTCAGAGCCTGTGGATCCTGGGTGGACCAAAGGCAGCAATGGAGTAGGGGGCAGGAGGCTGTTAAGGTGGATGTGGGCACTCTGGTACGTACCCTGGCCTAGGAGCAGAGGAGGGACCATCTCTAAACATCTGCTCTCTCCCCTAGACGCCCCTAGGGGATCCAGGCCGAGGTGAATGGGTTTCATTTGTTGAGGGGAAGGGGTTCTGATTATACAGCACAAGGCAAGTCCCCGGTTTAGTGTAAAAAACGTTTGGGTAGCCCTAGCTTTACAACTAGTTAGCTGGGTGGCCATGGGGAAAGAACCCAGCCCTTCTGAGCCATAGTTGCCTAAAAGCAAAGAGGTGGGTTGCTATGGACTGAATGTTTGTGATGGCCCCCGGCTGCAGTTAATATGTTGCAACTCTAACCTCCATTGTGATGGTGTGGGAGGTAATTAAGCTCATCAGGGTGGAACCCTCCTGATGGAATTAGTGCCCTTAAAAGAGGAAGAGAGAGGATCTCCCTCTCTCTCTCTCTCTCCCTCCCTCTCCCTTTCTGTCTCTCTTTCTCCCTCTATCTCTCCATTCCTCTATCTCTCCCTCTATCTCTCTCTCCCTCTATCTCTCTCTCCCTCTATCTCTCTCTCCCTCTATCTCTCTCTCCCTCTATCTCTCTCTCCCTTCCTCCCTCTCTCCCTCCCTCTCTCCCTCCCTCCCTCTCTCCCTC
>NW_012107097.1:171970-172729 GCF_000951045.1 Mandrillus leucophaeus | reverse complement strand
AAAAAAAAAAAAAAAAAAAAAAAGAATTAAACTTGTAAAACTTATAGGAGAAAATTTTTGTGACCTTTGATTAGGCAGAGTTCTTAGAGACAATATCAAAAACACAATCTATAAGGAAAAAATTATCAAATTGAACTTGATTAAATTAAAAGTTTTTGTGCTTCATAAGACACCATTAAGTAAAGGAAAAGGCAAGCTACAAACTGAGAGAAAATATTTGCAAGTCATATATCTGGTCAAGGACTTATATCCAAGCTATAAAGAACTCCTATAACGTAGTAAGACATATGATGCAATTTAAAAATGGGCAATATATTTGAATAGACATTTCACCAAAGAAGATATACAAATGGATAATTATCACATCAAAAGATGCTCAATATCATTATTCATTAGGGGAATGCAAATTAAAACCATAATGGAACACCGCTTCAAACCTGTAACAGTGTTGGCAAGGACGTAGAGAAACTGGAATGCTCATTTATTGCTGGTGGGAATGGATGCAGCCACTTTGGAAAACAGCATGGCAGTTTCTTAACAAGCTGAGCATAAACTTTCCATATTATGTAGCCATTCCACTACTAGGAATCTACTCATGAAAAGTGAAAACATACACCCACACACAGACTTGTTTGAGAATGTTCATAGCAACATTTTTGTTTCTTTTTTTTTTTTTTTTTTTGGTATTTTTAGTAGAGATGGGATTTTGCCATGTTGGCCAAACTGGTCGTGAACTCCTGGCCTCAAGTGATCCACCGG
>NW_012107097.1:166677-169169 GCF_000951045.1 Mandrillus leucophaeus | reverse complement strand
CTCCCTCCCTCTCTCCCTCCCTCCGTCTCTCCCTCCCTCCGTCTCTCTCTCTCCCTCTATCTGCCTTTTTCTCTTTCTCCCTCTCCCTCTTTCTGTCATGCTGGCACTGAACTCAAACTTCCAGGCTCCAGACCGAGTCTGGAGAAATAAATGTTTGTTGTTTAAGCCGCCTAGTCTATAGCATTTGTTAGAGCAGCCTGAGCTAAGACACTGGTCTGGAATATCTTAAATTTTAAGCTTGAAACTTTTGGGGCCTTACTGAATGACTCCTTTGAGAATGTGAAATCTCTCCCCAGAAATGTGCACATATATTCTGAATATTGCATCCAACTTTGTAGCGATAAAAGGCCCCACACCAAAAACCTTGGCATCCTCTGTGACCCCTCTCTTCCTTTCACACTAGCTGTCCGCTATCTCTGCTGCTACTGTTCCAGCCTGAGTCCCTCCTCTCTTCTCTGTATTACTGCAAGAGCCTCTTAACAGAGGTTCTTGTCTTCCCTTGTCCTCTTACAGTCTCTTCTCAACCTAGCAGCCAGGGTGAGTCTTTTAAAATATCAGTCAGATCCCATCACTCCTATTTAGAACCCTTCCATGAGTGATTTTCTCTTTAAATAGAAATTTGGCTCTAAGATCCACGGCTGACTTCTTTACTTCTATAAGTCTTTGTTTACATGAAGTCAGCTTCTAGAGGAAAAATATGAATTGACCTATATCAAGTAAAGAGATTGAACTAATAAAAATCTTCCCATAAAAAAAACCCTAGGCCCATTATTTGATAGATGAATTCTATCAAATAATATCAATCCTTTATGAAATCTAGAAAATAGAGGAGGAATAAACACTTCCCTACTGATCCTACAAAACCAGTGTTACCTGATACTAAAGTCAGACAGACATTATAAGAAAAGAGAACTATAGATCATTGTCTATCATGAATTTAGACGAAAACCCTTTAAGATGTTAGCAAACTGAATCGAGCAACATATAAAAAAGATTATATGCCATGACCAAACGGGATTTTTATCCCAGGAATTCAAGGTTGGCTTAACATCTGAAAATCAATCAGTGTAAGACACTATATTAATAGAATAATAAATAAAACTACATTATCATCTCAGTAGATGTAGAAAAAACATTTCACAAAACCCAACACCATTCATAGTAAAAACTCTCAACAAAGTAGTAACAGATGAAAACTTCCCCAGCCTGATATAGGTCACCAGTGAAACATTTTCTGCTAACATTATACTTTATAGTGAAAGACTGGATGCTTTCCCCTAAGATTGGAAACAAACCCAGAATGTCTGCTCTCACCATTTCTATTCAGCATTTTACTGTAAGTTCTAGCCAGTGCAATAAGACAAAAATGTATTAGATTGAAAAAGACAAAGTAAAACTGTCTTTCTTCACAGACAAAATGCTCCTGTATGCAGAAAATCTTAAATTTACAAACAGCTATTAGGTTTAAAAAATGAGTTTATCAGCCAGGTGCGGTGGCTCACGCTTGTAATCACAGCACTTTGGGAGGCCTAGGTGGGCAGATCACTTGAGGCCAGAAGTTTGAGACCAGCCTGGCCAACATGGTGAAACCCCATCTCTACTAAAAATACAAAAAATTAGCCAGGCATGGTGGTGGATGCCTGTAATCCCAGCTACTCAGGAGGCTGAGACAGAAGGATCACTTGAACCCAGGAGGCAGAGATTGCAGTGAGCTGAGATTGTGCCATTGCACTTCAGCCTGGGCAACAAGAGTGAAACTCTATCTCTTAAAAAACAAAACAAAACAAAAAACAAAAAACAAAACAAACAAAAAAAACCAAAAAAGAGTTTAGCAAGATCTGAGAGTCATACACAAAAATTAATTGTGTGTGTACATAGATATACCATATATATAAAATCTTAGTGAATAATCTGAAAATGAAATTAAGAAAATTTCATTCACAGTAGCATCAAACAGAATAAAATGCTTAGGGATAAATTTATCAAAGGAAGTACAAGATATACACTGAAAACTAGAAAACACTGTTGAGAAAAATTGAAGACCTAAAAAAATAAAGAGGCATTCCATATTCATGAATGGGAATACTCAATATTGTTAAGGTGGCAATTAATCCTAAACTCATCTGTAGCTTTCATGCAATTCCTATCAAAATTCCAGCAACTATTTTTTTTTTGCAGATGTTGACAGACTAATCCTAAAATTCCTATAAAAATGCAAAGGACCTAAAATAGCTGGAACCATTTTGAAATTCACCGTGGGAAAGGACAGTCTTTTTAAACAAATGAGGTTGGAACAATTGGGTATCTGTATGCAAAAATGAATTTAGGGTCTTCACAAATATCACTAAAACTTAAAATGAATCAAGATTAAATATAAGAACTAAACTTGTGGCCGAGCGCAGTGGCTCACGCCTGTAATCCCAGCACTTTGGGAGGCCGAGACGGGCGGATCACGAGGTCAGGAGATCGAGACCATCCTGGCTAACACGGTG
>NW_012107097.1:162143-165947 GCF_000951045.1 Mandrillus leucophaeus | reverse complement strand
AATCTACTCATGAAAAGTGAAAACATACACCCACACACAGACTTGTTTGAGAATGTTCATAGCAACATTTTTGTTTCTTTTTTTTTTTTTTTTTTGGTATTTTTAGTAGAGATGGGATTTTGCCATGTTGGCCAAACTGGTCGTGAACTCCTGGCCTCAAGTGATCCACCGGTCTTGGCCTCCCAAAGTGCTGGGATTACAGGTGTAAGCCACCAAACCTGGCCAGCAACATTCTTTATAATAGCCCCAAACTGGAAACAATCTGACTGTCTGCCAACTAAGTGAACGGATAAACAGAATGTGGTATATCCATATAATGGAATACTATTCAGCAATAAAAAGAAGTGAACTACAGATACATGCTGCAACACAGAAAAATCTCAAACACGTTATTCCAAGAGAAAGGGGCTAGACACACAAGGCCACATACGATATGATTCTACTCATACCATATATCCAGAAAAGGCAAATCTAAGAAAGAAGCACTGCACTGGTTGCCTGAGACTGGGTGGAAGTGAGGATTGACAAGGGATCATTTTAGGGTGATGGACGTGTTCTAATACTGGATTGTGGGGGTGTTTGCACAACTCTATAAATTTATTAAAAATAATTGAGTTGTACACTTAAAATGGATGAATTTAATGATATGTAGCGTTTACCCAAATAAAGCTGTTAAAAAATAAGGGGAAAGAAAAAGGCCACTTCCCCGTGAAGTCTATTCCAACCTCTCAACACCTCCTTTCCCTAGGAAACCCAACCCCTCATACTGTGCTCTACTTTTTTGAATAGCATTGATCACCTTCTAATACATTATAAAGTTTTCTTTTTATGTTTTTCGTCTGACTCCCTCTGCTACAATATGTTTCACAGAGGTAGGAGTTTTAAGTCTGTTTTCATTGCTAATGCATATTCCCGGAGTCTAGAACAGTACCTGGCATGTGGAAGGTACATACATAGATGCTGAAAAATGAAATGAATGAAAATTCTTGACTAAAGGGCTCCTTCATCTCTAAAATTATCTAATCAAAGGTTTTTGAGGGTGTTTCTGGCATCTTGTGTTTCTTAGCAGAACTATTGCCCAGACCAAGTTGGCATTTTGGGCTGAACCTGGACACGAGACGGAGAAGTCCCAGGGGACCCTGGCTAGGGCTCGGCATTGTCTGGAAGAGTTAGAGGACTCGCTCTCCCTTGCCCATGCCGCGTGCAGCCTCTAGCTATTTCCTTTCTTTGTTGACCTCAGTTGACCCATGTTTAAAACGAGTTCTGTCCAGCAGCCTAGTGACTTCGTGTGTGTCTGTCTGTGTGCGACACAGGGGAAGGGGGCAGTGGGATTGGGGTTACGGCAGAGACAGTCCTTCCTAGGGGGTGGCTGTGTGGCCATCAGCCTTCTCCTCCCTTTCTTGCCTGCACCACTGAAGCTGCTGGGTGATCTCTCAGCTGCTAACGTTGTTTCTGACATATTTTCACATGAAAACCTCTTCCTTTGTATAAACATTTATAAACACCTGGATCAACTTGTAAAAGTGCGACACTTTTTTTGGAAACCGGTTTTTATGGGTCGTGGGACTAAGCTATTTATTTTTGTGAGATGGAGGCTTCCGGGTGCCTGTGAACCTCCCCCTTGCAAAAACCTCCTTCACACGGACAGAACAATTTAGAGGCTCAGAGTGATGGAGAAAGATGCAGCTGATGGCCGCCCAGAGGGTGATGCTGAATGGAAAGGCAAATAAATGCTGTGGGTCTCGGGGCTCCCCAGGTTCATCTGAGGAGGAGGGGCTGCCAGGAAGGGTTTTTGGAAGCCTTGACTTTGCTCTTCGAGCTGACTCCCCAATTCCGTGAGCCCTAGTTCGGTGGCAGGGTTCAAGCAGGGCTCCTGGAGTTCCCAGGGGCTAGAAAGAAACCTGTATTATAGTCCATGATTTTAGGGGGAGTCAGGCAGCAGAGAGAGTGGAGTTTGGGAAAGAGGAGGCGCATAACTGAGCATAAAGGGCAAGGGTTTCAGAGCCAGAAGCGCCTGCATTCAGATTCTGGTTCTTTACCTTTCTTGCGTGTGACCTTGGGCAAGTTAATGAGCCTCTGTGTCTCAGCTTCCCCATCCTTAAAAGGGGACATGGGACCTGCCTGGCAGAGTTGGTCAGAGGGCAGATGAAGGCACGCGAGTGGGTTCCCCAGCACAGTGCCTGCCATAGAGTGGCAGCTCACCAGCGTCACCCTCGCCCTTCTCTCTTCTCTGCACTCAAGCAACTCACCTACTGCCCTTTCTGTGCATAGAAGGTGTGACTGAACTTAGATCTTCTCATCCCTGCCTAGCGGGGCACATGCAGGGTGCAGCTCCTGGAGTTTGGGACCATCAGGATCTCTGAATGGGGGCTTTGGAGCTGTGTCCAGTCCCTGTCTTTCCTAGTACCTATCAGAACTTCTTGTGAGTGAAAACCAGTCTCCCAGGCATGGGCCTCTCATCTCTGATCAAGCCCCCAGCTTTTTGCTCTGATATCCTGCCACTGTTTCTCATCGTTCCATGGGACATACCTTCTGCTCCTGCTGGGGGCCCTCACTCACAAGCCCTGTTCTGCCTGGACTGATTTTCACCTTGCTGTTTCACCCAGGTGAACTCTCAGGCCTGGAATGCCCTCACCCCTCCTTCGTACTAAATCACGTCTCTGCCACCCTCCTAGGTTGGCTTCAGGTGGAGTTCCTCCAGGAAGGTAGTTGTGTTGAACACCCACTGCCTGACCTTTTCACGTTCTGTCCCAACTCTGAGACATTATTGTAGCTGGTATGTAGGTCATGAGGGTGACATTAGAAAGAACGTATCGGGTTCTCCAGCCTCTTTTTTCCTTTTTTCCCCCAGCCATTCTGTGTGTGTTCATAAATGTGACATTCCCATGATGGACCCAGATTTTGCCGGCAGTTTGCAGAATGGTTAAAGTTTTGAATCAAAGTCAACAGCTTCCAACTATCTGTCACTTTCCCGCCTTGTGGCATCCTGCCACCACAGAGGCACCAACATATCTCAGCACTCAAGCTGGGCCTGGTGTGGTAGCTCACACCTGTAATCCCAGCACTTTGGGAGGCCACGGTGGGGGAATCATCTGAGGTCAGGAGTTCAAGACCAGCCTGTCCAGCACGGTGAAAACTTGTGTCTACTAAAAATACAAAATATTAGCTGGGCATGGTAGTGCACTCCTGTAATCCCAGGAGCTTCGCAGGAGAATCACTTGAACCCGGGAGGCAGAAGTTGCAGTGAGCCAAGATTACACCACTGTACTCCAGCCTGGACTGGATGACAGAGTAAGACTCCGTCTCAAAAAAAAAAAAAAAAAAAACAAAGAAAGAAAAAAGAAAACACACCACTCAAATTGAGAACTTTGGATCTGGGCTAATATTTCACCTGGGGCTGAAATTGTCTTTGCAGAGCCTGCAACAAACTGTGCTCTGGGGACAGCTGGATAGGAAGGGAACATCTTTAAATGGTTCTGGCTCTCTTCTCTCTGAATCTTCCCCCCTCTCTTGGGCCAGCCCGTGACCTCACTCAGCTCCAGAACTGGCAGACTTGCTGCCATCATCTCGTCTCTGGAGAGGAATCCACTTCCTACCTATAGAAACAAGCATGCAAGAAAACTCAACTTCTGCTTGACAACTCCCAGAGACAGGAAGCTTACTACTTAACTGAACTCTGTTAGTTTTAATTGTTGAGATAAGAAACGTCCTCCCCGGTGTTTTTCCTTTCCCTCCCTCCCTCCCTTCCTTCCTCGCTTCCTTCCTTCCTTCCTTCCTTCCTTCCTTCCTTCCTTCCTTCCTTCC
>NW_012107097.1:58499-162093 GCF_000951045.1 Mandrillus leucophaeus | reverse complement strand
TCCTTCCTTCCTTCCTTCCTTCCTTCCTTCCTTCCTTCTTTCCTTCTTTCCTTTTTTTTTTGAGATAGGGGTCTCACTGTTGACCAGACACTGCACCCTTTGCCTCTTGGGTTCAGGCAATCCACCCGCCTCAGCCTCTCAAAGTGCTGGGATTACAGGTGTGAGCCACTGTGCCCAGGTAACTTGGCTCTGTTTCCATCTTCTGGAGCCCCAGAGTAAATCTAATGTGCTGCTTTAGATATTTGGGAGGGACCCTATTCCCCTACATCTTCTCTTTAGTGAGCTGAACCTCCTCATTTTAAAAAATTGTGTACACAGTATCTCTCTTGTGTCTTTTATAGGTGCTGCGTCCCTGTTAGACTTCAGGGACTTTGCACTGGCCATGGTGCTGACTGATTACAGGCTGCCTGGACCAAGGATTGGGTCTGGTGCTGCTGGAGATACTGACTGCTCAACTCTCTCTCTGCTGTTTCTCCTCTTCATCTACTCGCATCTCCCATGGCCTGAGTTAAATCATGACAGTTCTCTTGGTGCCTCCTGGGCTAGTGCACATAGGGAAGTAAATGGCTGAAGTTGGGAGGAGAGGAACACACAAGGGCCAATGCTGGGCTCCCTGGAGATCTGCAGTGCTGCGTGTATATATGTGTGTGTGTGTGTGTGTGTGTGTTTGTGTTGGAGCAGAACAGAGAGTTGTTGGTTGTGCCTCCATCTCTAGAGTCTGCAGGGATGTCGCCAGGTATGCCACGATGAGAAGAGTGGTTTCAAGAGCTACACAGGCCAGGCGCAGTGGCTCACGCCTGTAGTCCCAGCTACTTGGGAGGCTGAGGCAGGAGAATTGCTTGAACCTGGGAGGTGGAGGTTGCAGTGAGCTGAGATCGCGCCCCTGTTCTCCATGCTGGGCGACAGAGGGAGACTCTGTCTCAAAAAAAAAAAAAAAAAAAAAAAAAAGAGCTACACGAAGAATGGACTCCCCAGGCTGCCTGGAGAGGCAGTGGGTCATGGGTCCCCAAACACCTCTCTCCACTGGACCTACAACACAGGTCCCATCACAGCAGCAAGATAACAAAGCTGTGGCCATTCCCACTCCGAAGGCAGCAACGCATCTTTCCTCTGCAGAACACTGACCACAGCTGTCAGTCCCGGCTCCCGGTTCACGGGCATCGCTCCTCTGCTTCTGTGGTGTCCTATCCTGCCCCGAAACAGTGGGGGCGCCCTTAGGCTCTGGCCCCTGCCCATCTTCCGGGACCTCTCTTTCTCCCAGGCTTGGCCTCTGCGAGTCTACTTTGGGTTGTGTGACTTCTTCTCTAAACTCCCTCTAAGGATGACACCCCTCCCTCACCCTGCTGGCTGCTGGGGGAAGGTTTCCATTTAGTGGCATTTTCCTTTCTCATTTCATGCTGTAATGGAGATTCATTGCCAGTTTTAAATCCATAATTTGCCGTGAAACCCTTGTTTTGGGCCCGGGCTGAGGTCGGAGCGGAGAAGTGGGTTATTTTTAGCCCTCAGGGGCTCCCTTTGCAGCTGCAGCTCCCCTGGGCTTCCCTCAGGGCAGGCCTCAGACAGCGTCCTGGGTCTGACACTCAGGATACCCAGGGAGCTAGAGCCGGGACGGGGGTGAACACTCAGTGGAACTGGCTGGCCTGCCCCTCCCTCAGTTGGCTCTGGTTCTCTTCCTCCTCCGTTTCATGAGATGAGGGGGAATCAGTAGAGAAATAGGGCCTCACGCCGGTGAGTCTGTTCTTCCATTACCCCCCTCTTTCCTGGGCCTGACAAGGAGTGAGGGTCAGTACTTCAGTCCTCCAAGAATGTGTCCATTTCCTAACAGTGACTGATTCCCCTGGCCGAATGTTCTTGTGTCTTTCTATGCGGACAACACTGATGATTTGGCTCTGAGGCGTGTGTGTAAGTGTCCACGTGCGCCAGTGCATTTGTCCTTGAGGTGAAGCTGTCCATGTGTATATCCATATGATTGACGCATACATAGGGAATCCTGTCAATGGCCAGTGGCCAGTGGCGCTTCCTGACTGAGGACCCCGGTAGGGCGCCAGGACATAGGTGGGCTCTTGTCTGTGCTGTTGCAGGCTTGTGGGGGATGTTGAAAGAGATCCCCAGGCCGGAGGAGCAGCCGTATGAGGGGTAAGTGGGTAAGGGCCTCCTCCAGGCAGCTGCCCCTGCATGTTACAGGAAGGTGGCTTAGATGTCACTTGCAGCCCTGGAGCTGATGGTTCCATGTCGAATGGCAGACACCCGAGGATGAGGTCCTGACGTTTGCAAATCTCCACAGTCTGAGCTTACTCTTTGCTGAGCTGTTGAGCCTGCTCAGCATCTCCCAGGGTCACGCTTGGTTCCAGCAGTGGAAGGGTATATTATCCTTGCTCTCAGGAGGAAGGGAAGAGGCACTCAGGGAACGATGCACCTCATGCCCCACCCCCAAACCACGAGCAAATGAGAGAGAATCACGGTCAACCTGCGAAATGCGTTTATACTTCATCTCTCCTGCTACTGGCTCCACTAGGGAGAGGGCGGGCCCTGAGAGATTAAGCATCATCAGCCCATGTCTCACAGCTGGACGGTGGCAGGACCGGGGCAGGGGGGAATGTGTCCCAGCTCCCCAGCGAGGGCCCTTTGTCCTGCTTGGTTCTGGAGAATTTCCAATGCCCTGGGGATGGTGGTGACACACTCCAGGACTGCCCTGGGCTGTCCTGAAGAGCCTGTCTCTTGGTGATGGGGGTGCGGACACTGGGGCCAGGCAACAGCAGGAGGCTGAGCCCCTTCCATGAGCAGTAGACCCCGAGTGGGCTCCTAAGAACCTCCCTGCCTTCCCTTGTCCTGGTGTTGGGAGAAAAAGATCCTGGGGGGTGTGGGTGGCTGGCCCTGGGGATGGTCATTTGGGACACTACCCCCAGATTTCAGTGGCGAGCGAGCACTTGGATAGGCAGTGTCGAGCTTCTGGGCTCCTCCAGAAATCACCCATGGTGGCCCCGGCTGGGATGGGTGGGGCTGTGTGTTCCTTGCATCAGGTCTTCTTCTTGGAGAGGCCCCTGCCTGCCCCTCTCCACACTCAGGCAGGGAAGGGAAAAGATGCGCTGAGTTTACCTCCATCCCTGAGGGATCCTTGCTTCCTCCAGGCCTTGGAAGTCATTTAATGTTTGAGTCTCCTGCCCCCACCTCATTTCCCAACATGAGGGATGGCCCCAGGCTGGGGAGAGTTTTGACATCCAGCCAGGCTGTGATGAGGATGGGAGATGGGGTGGGTAAAGAGACAGAGGCCATGCTTGCCCATGGCAACATGCATATTATGGGGACAGGCAGACTGGGGGGGGGTGGTGACCTTGGAGTGCAGCAGGAGGGTAGGGCTGGGGCAACCTGCACACCTCAACTCAACAGCTGCAAGACCTCCAGGGAGACCTTCTATCTCATCTGGCCCCCAACAGCAACTACTCAGCATGGCATTATGGCATTGAACCCACAGGGTGGACCTCAGGGAGCTATAATGTAACTTAGAGGTGAGAGACTATATGTCAGCCTCAGATACCCTTGATGGCCCCCAGCTCTGCTCACTTTGTCACCCACCCAGCAGGTGAGCTCCGAGTTAGATGGGAGGCTAAGGGGTGTCAGTGGCCAAAGGGAGAAGGAGGAGGGGAATCTGCTTCTGGCCCAGGGGATATGGGGGGGTGGTCTGGGCTGCCAGGAAGGGAGCTGGGAGCGAGTTGGTGGCAGGGGTGGGGTGTGTGGGGAGAGCGAGAGGTCCAATAGGTCTGACACAGCTCCCGTGTGGAACCTCAGGAGATAAGGATGTTTTCTGCTCCTGTCTTCCGTCTCCGGCTTGTTTGTTACCCCTATTTGGGGATTATTGCAGGGTAATGAATGTGGCAGGAAACAGCCACACAGCACAAATGAGATACGGCACCTAAGACCAGGCCAGGGCCCAGGCAAAACACGCTTAATAAGCAGATAAGGAAATCAATTCTGCCTTTCTTCCCAGGTGTGCTGCCTGCCGGGAGGGGCCTGCAGGAATCGCATCTTCCTGCCTTACTTGATGCATGGAAAAGCTTCTCTAGGATACAGGGTCTGATCCCCCGGGATGCAGGGTTGCTTGTTGGTGTCTCATAACATTGTGCAATAATAGCACAGTTATAATATGAAAACAGTTATAATACTAGCAGCCAATGCTCCTATGCCTTGCTGCATAACAGGCGCTATTCTGAGATGTGCTTTACATATATTATTTCATTAAATCCTCTCTATAACCCTGTGAAGGCAGTTATAATTATTTCCTTCATTTTACACAGAAAGAAGTAGGCACAGAGTGGTTAAATAACTTGCTCAAGGTCACACCACTGGCAAAGTGATACAGCTAGGCTTCAAGTGCAGACAACCTGGCTTCCAGAGGCTGGGTGCTTAGCCACAAAGCCACATTGCCTCTCCAACACAACACAACACAATTGTCATCCATGTTTGGGGTTTACTATCTGCCAGACTGTGTTCTCTGTGGTGAGGTTCAGTGTAAACTCCCCCTAAATTTCCCCTAAGCTTTGTTGTTTCAATTGCCATGAGGAACATTTACTGAACACCCAGTACGTGATTCTAGGCTGTGCTAGGCGTGAAGGATGAAAGATGCTCCCAAGAGACCCAGTGGGAGAAACAGACATGAAAACAGTTACTATCAGCATAGCACGTTGAGACCTGTGATCAAGGTGCATAAGGAGGCTGGGTGTCATGGCTCACGCCTGTAATCTCAGCACTTTAGGAGGCCGAGGTGGGTGGATCCCTTGAGCCCAGGAGTTCAAGACCGGCCTGAGCAAAATGGCGAAACCCTGTTCCTACAAAAACAAAACAAAACGAAACAAACAAACAAAAATTAGCTGGGTGAGGTGGTGCCTGCCTGTGGTCTCAGCTACTCGGGAGGCTGAGGTGGGAGGATCGCTTGAGCCAGGGAGGTTGAGGCTGCAGTGAGCTGTAATAGTGCCACCGCACTTTGGTCTGGATGACAGAGCAAGACCCTGTCTCAACAAAAAAGATGCCTAAGGAAGTGAAAAGGACCACAAGGGGACACGCAGGCCATGTGGGCTCCAGAGAAGCTCCAGAGAAGGCTTCCTGGAGGAGGAGATGTCTAAGGTGAATCTTGACAGCTGAACACAAGTTAGCCAAGGGAAGAAAGGTAGGAAGGGCACTCCAGGAAGAAACACAGTGTGAACGAGGGCCCAGAGGCTTGGTGAGTGGAGGGAGATGCCAGGTGCTTGTTAGTGCGGGAGCAGGTTGGTGGTGGGTCTGAGGCTGGGGACACAGCTGGGGGCTGGCCTCGGGGGGCCTTGTTCGGCCTGGCAGGGAACTTGGGTTTTGTTCTGTGGGGGCACTTTCTCGCCCCTGAAGAACCCCTCAGACTGTCTCCTACTGATTTGCCTTTTTATGTCAGGGTGACTATGGATGGGTTTCTTGCAACCAGTTTCTGGAAGAATGGTTTAGAAGCCAGCACCCTCGGGGTCTGTTTCAGCTCTGCCTTCCCTTGCTGGCAGACTCTGAGTTATTTACCACTGTTCTCTGGACCCATCTCCCCAGAAGATTCATGGATGGGAGACTGGGGGAGGCTGCCAGTGCGGTGGGCTGAGGAGGCCCTGCAGCTCCGCTCGTAGAGCTGTGGCCAAGGGAGCTTGCGGTTTTGAAAAACAAACTAGCTAAGGACACATCACAGATTGGACCTTATCTGTTTTCCTCTCCCAGTTTTGGGGCTTGACATCATTTAAAAAGATGCCCTCTTTATTTGAATTGACTTAGTCTCCTTCTTAAATAATTCATGTTGATTTAGGAAGCTTTATTTCTAACGGGAGCCACAAGACAGCAGAGTTAATATTAGAACGCGCCAGGAAGAAGAGGGAAATGGGGAGGGAGACTGGGAAAAATGGCTCTCTTAATAATTAATCTGATGCCAGCACCCCCTCCTCCCACTTCTGATCCCCCCATCGTGCTCCACTTTTTCCTTTCCATAGCATTTATTACCACCTCGCATCCGGCACAGTAATGCAATTTACGGTTTAATCTGTGCATCACTTATCGACCGCCTGCTCTCTGCCAGAATGCAAGCTCCACCAAGGCAAGGATGGTTTTCTCTTTCGTTTCCTGATGAATCCCACGTGTCTAGACTAGTGCTTGGCATATAACAGGTACTCAGTAAACATTTGTTGATCGAATCCTTGGTACCCATTTGCTGCCTGCCTGGGATGTCCCAACACCTTGCTTCCCAAGTGTAATGCCACCCTTACAACTCTGGCCCTGGGACAATTTCCATATTTTTCAACCCTGGGATTCCTGCAGGTAGAAAAAGGAGCCGTCTGTGTGTATATGTGTGTATGCACAACTTTAAAATACAGGCGTGGTGGCTCACGCCTATAATCCCAGAACTTTGGGAGGCCAAGACGGGTGGATCACTTGAGGTCAGGTGTTCAAGACCAGCCTGGGCAACATGGCTAAAAATGCAAAAATTAGCCAGGTGTGGTGACACACGCCTGTAATCCCAGCTACTCGGGAGGCTGGAGCAGGAGACCCCAGGAGGCGGAGGTTGCGGTGAGCTGAGAATGTGCCACTGCACTCCAGCCTGGGTGAGAGAGCCAGATTCCATCTCAAAAGACAAAAAAACAAACAAAAAAGTGTATGACACTTCACTGTTAGTGATTGAGAGAAAGAGAGAGACAGAGTGTTTAATGCTTACAGCAATTCTATGACTTTGGTATTTTTAACCCTCTATCTTATAGATGAAGAACCAGAAACTTCATTCATTCATTCATTCATTCATTCAAAAAATTCTGCTCTGTGGTAAGGGCTTGTTATAGAGGCTTGAGCCAAAGAGGCCCAGTTCCAGCCTTAAGGACCTTGCCCAAGGTCACACAGTCAGTGAACAGCAAGAGCATATCCTACTTCCTGGCCCAGGGCTCTTCCTACCCCATCACAGCTCTCTCTGCGCAGGTGCACCGGGGTCCTCTGATGCCCAACCAAGCTGAGTCTTTGGAGAGGGCTAGGTCTATGTGGAAGCTGGCTACAGAGGGGCAGTGGGGTGGGGTGGGGGGTGTCCTTTGCAGGGAGGACTAGGGTTGAGGTCCACAGCCAGGGCCAGGACCCCAGGGCTGAACAGGACTTGGAGAGGTCCCATCTCCCAGCCTTGAAGTGGGATGCTGTTTAAACCACCGTAATCAGTTTCCTTCTATGCCTTAGTTACCGTGCCGGTCTCGGTTCCAGGGAGGGCTGGCCCAGTTTCCTGAAATAGTTGGTACAGCCTGTTGGACCCCTTACAGTGGAAGTCATGGCCTTTTGGGAGCGAGATAGCTCTCAGTGATCATCTTATTTACCACCACCTCTCATTCTACAGATGAGGAAACTGAGACCCAGGTTGAGAAACAAGGGCCACCGTCACACAGCTGGATACTGGTAGAACCAAGACCACTGCCTCTAAGTCTAATGCTGTTTCCGTGGCGCCGTGATTCTCCAGATGTTCTGCAGGTGGAAAGACGCCTGTCTTGACCCGAGCTGAGTCAAGGCAGAGTCCTTGGCAGCTGGCTGGGCCGCAGAGGTCATGCAGCCTGACCGTTGATTGACCTGACCTAAAATCCCCAGTCTTTGCCTCTCTCAGCTTTGCAAACTCAACGCCTTCCCCCGTCTTTCTCTTCTCATTTCCTAGCTCCCTCCCTCTGCCTCCCGAGGTAGCAAATGCTCAGATCCGAAGTTGCTCCTTGCCTGATTGCATCTGAGAGCTGGAAACACAACGCTAATTAATGTGTCTGTGACTCTAGGCTTGGCTGCCAGGCCGAGTCCCCTGCCCTCCCTAGGGCCCGGCGGCTCTGCGAGCTGGCCCTCTGGCTTCATCTGAGCACGCGGCCGGCAGATGCATATTTTAACAATGCACATCTGTTGGCTATATAATCTCTCGTATTTGCCCTCCTCACTTGGTACTTTGATGGAAGACCCCCGGGGGCCTCCCTCTGTTCTAGCCAAAGTGTTTGCTTTGCAATTTTGCCGGAATACCATCTGATTCTGCTCTCGCATCTTCCGCAGGTTCTAATCAGGCTCTTACTTTATTTAATTAAAAATCTATCTCAGGCAAATACAGACTAAATTAGGAAGCTCTCTCATTCCTGGAACACAGGGAAAGCAGCCCCCCTTGGGGAACTGGCTGGGACATTTTCCCGGGCTGAGATGTCACAGCAAAGCAGATGGGGTCTTGGTAGGGAACGTGGCTGGACCAAGGGGCAGAAACACCTCTCCCCCATCTGTGGGAACAGCCGCTCTGTCCATCTACCTTCCCCAGACCAGGGGTCCCTTTCCAGCGGGCTGGGTCGACTGCTGCATTGGGGGCCTCCTTGCAGAGCAGTAGGTGGGGCGCTATACCCCAGGACACTCAGCCAGGCGGAGCCCTACAAGACCAGCTGGGGTGGGGACCTGGGAGTGTCCCAGGGAGTCAGGGAGGACCACAGGCAGAGTGCTGGGAAGCACTGTCTTGCCTGGGGTTTTAGTTCGTTCAGGATGAATGGTTTTTGTGGAGCTGCCTGAAAGGCTGATGGACAAGATGCTGGCTCGGGCTCCCTTTCTGGCTCTCAGGAATTTCATGGAGGGGACCCTGCTGGGGCACCATGGAAACTTCCTCTGCCCTCCTTCGGCTGATCTCCAGACTTGAATAAAACATCTCCCCCACATAAACCCAGCTCTGTGCCCAGAGGGCGGTGTCAGGCCATGCCACTGGAGAGGAAAGGGGAGCGAATGCCTTTTAGACATGACCTAAGACAAAATCGGGTCTGTTCAGATTGGATCCTGAGGCCCTGCTTTGAGAAACCTGGCCCCTCACCAGCCAGACAGATGAGGCGCTGCTGACATCTGGGAACAGAAGGCTAGGCAAAGAGCTTGGAGCTGAAAAATCTGGAGTTGATTTTGAAGGTTAATTAAGCTGTGTCACCTCTTGTGAGTGCCTTTGCCTTTCTGAGTTTCCATTCTCTCATCTGTAAAACATTTGAAATAATCTGGACTTTTAATACCTTGGACTTTGTTACCTAACATAGAGCAGAGAGGAAAGGACGTGTAGTGATCACGTCAGGACTGGGGAAGTCGATACAGCCTTAAGGATGAGATGTGGCTCCATCTATTTTTGGTCCCTGTGAAGTCAGAGGAGTGGACAATGCTCACGTTCCTGTGGTTCCAGCATCCTCTGGCCCCTCTAGAAGGTGTATGAGTCCGTAGAGGCAGATTCTTCTGAGGAGGGAGGGGCTGAACCATCTCTGAAGATGAGGAGCCTACAACTTAGCAAATCTGTTCTGGCATTTTGCAACCCTCAAAATCAGAAACAATATGAGGCCCTAATTCTTCCTCCTCTCCTCCCACAACCCCCATACCACATGGCAGACTCATTCTCATTTTAGTCACCATCTTGGGAGAAATGAGAACGGCGCTGCTGCCTTTAATACCCCAATTACTCCTCAGAAGGCCCGCTTCCTGGCCATGGAATCCCAACTTATTTACCCCCGCCGGAACAGGTTGATTTTCTCATTCCTTTCATCGCGGGCCAGGGGAGATTTCAAAGGTTGCAGAAGGTTTCTGAGGCTGGCCCCAAGTTCTTCCCCTGTGTCTCAAGAAGCCAAGCTCCGAGCTTGGTAAGTGGTCCTCCAGGGCCTGTCTGCTGCACTGCTTGGAATAATCTGCCCTGGTGTCTTTGGCCGTGTAGATCTGAAGATAACCTGACATGCTTTTAAATATTTCATCTCTGAGCAGCCGCGTGCTTTAGCTGCCAGGAGAGGAGGCAGCACCCCAGCTGCTGACCCTGTTGTTGAACCTTCACAACAGCTGCTAAGGGGTGGGCCCGGGCTTTCCCACTTCCCTCCTGTATGCGTGCCTGGCACAGACTCTCATGTAAGGGGGCAGCGAGGTGAAGCCCTGGAGCCCTGGCCAAGAGCCCATGGGCCAAGCCCTTTGCATCTGTGGGCCTTGGTTTCTCACCTGGGGTAACAGTCCCTGTCCCACCGAGTAGCGTCAGGAACAGTGGAGGTCAAGTGCGTGAAAGAGCCTGGAGAGCTACGGTGAACTGCTTGGCAAATGTGAGCTCTCATGACTTACGTGCAAGGCCTGGTTCTCAGCAGCCTCGATCCTCAGTAACCTTTGGCCAGAGGAGGGAGACTCCCAGGACTGACCTCTAAATCAGAACTAGGTGGTTGAAGAGGTCACTGAGCCCAATCCCCTGCCTTCAGGTAGGATGATCCAGGAACGCTGGGCTCCTGGGAACATAAGATGAAGAAAGACCAAGGGGAAAAGTAGGATTTGGAATAAGGACCTGAGATGAATTTTCCTAGGAAGGCCTGGTCAGCCAGGATTCCCAGGGAGCAGTGAGGGGTGGAGAAGTCACGGAGGTCACTGGTGTCCACATGGATACTAGAATCATGGGGAGACTCTCGCGCTGATTCTACAGAGAAGGTGGACACATAGGGCTTTGTTAGCACCGGAGTGGGGGTCAGTGCAGAAAGAAGGGACCCACGGCCTGTGCCACATTCTTCCTGGCAAGGAGCCTGGCCTAGATAACGTGTGCAAAGCATGCTTTCTGATGGAATAAATAAGCACGTAGGAGCCCTAATTAGCTGCCTAAGGTACCATCAAACACACTGGAGTTGGACTGAGTCCGCTGGCACTGGCTGTCTGGTTTCCTAGGGAAAGAGCCGTCGCCTGTCCCGTTTGGGTGGGAAGGTGGGCATGGACCTTGTGGAAGCAGCAGTGTCTGGAGCCCTGTGGGATGATCCCCAGAGGGGAGTCTCTCCATGTCTGACCAAAAAAATACCCTCTTGGAGCTGAGCCCTTGGTGCTTCACGTAGTGTCCCTGCCCCGTGTGCAGATGGTTCTTACCCAGGACCGTGAGGCGTGCGGGGCGGGAGCGGATGGCGGCCTGGATGGCCTGACACTCGTACACCGCATCATCTTGCAGCTCGGCCCGCAGGATCTTCAGGTGGTGCTCCCCCGACAGGTGGTTCCCCACCACCAGGTACTGTGGGTAACCTGTGGAGACAACAGGCAGGTCAGGGAGCTGGGGCGGGGTGGAGGGGACTCCCATGACAAAGAGGCACAGAGTGGGGGACCCAAGCAGGGGCCATTCTATAAGGCTGGCAGAGCAGGTGATTGCTCAGGGCTCTGATCTCAGTTCAAGGAGCACAAATGCAAGAGCTTTCCCAAGGCATTGGCGCTCTCTCTCTCTCTCTCTCTCTGTGTGTGTGTGTGTATAAGGGCATTTTGTTTGTTTTTGAAACAGGGTCTTGCTGTGTCACTCAGGTTGAAGTATAGTGGCAGGATCATAGCTCTCTGCAGCCTCCACCTCCCAGACTCAAGTGATCCTCCCACCTCAGCCTCCCAAGTAACTGGGACTACAGGCATGCACCACCACGTTGGCTAATTTTTTTTTTTTTTAATCTTTTGTAGAGATGGGATCTCACTATGTCACCCTGGCTGGTCTTGAACTCCTGGACTTAGGCAGTTCTCCCTCCTCAACCTCCCAAAGTTCTAGGATTATAGGCATGAGCCACCATGCCCGGCCATGTAAGGGTCTTGTTGGTTTCAAGTTCAGGAAAATCGGAGGAGCCACTGTTAGAGAGGAAAGAGGGAGAAGAGATGGAAACGCTAAGTGTGGACAGACAGCGCTGGGTTATTATTCTGGAAAGTGGTGGGCTCAGCACTGTGGTCTACCGAGCAGACATGCATTTTGATAAGATAGAGTGGAGAGAGAGAGAGACAGACAGAGAGACCCAGGCTGAGAATTACAGAGAGAAGACAGTCAGAGAGAGAAGGAAGGAAAAAGAGAAATATTTAGAAAAGGATCAAGAGTGACTTTGCAAAAAGTTTCGTTTCAGGACGGACAGGAAGTAGAAATCTAGGCCCACCCTCCCAGTGTCTAGGAACCTCGGGTCACTTGGAGCCACAGTGGCCCCGTCTCATCATTCCTCATGCCCCGTCTCATCATTCCTCATGTCCCGCCACAAACCCCAGGGCCTGGTGACGCACTTAAGTGCTCAGGACACTTCAGAATTGGGGGCCCCTTGTACCATGGGCAATGAATAAGAGAGAAATAAAAGTTTGAGAATATAAATCATTAATCAGCGCTCCTACTGCTGTGTAGGGTTGAAAATAAATGCCGACTGAAGTCGTGGCTGGCCACTTTGGGCAGATCCTCTTTTTCCCGGGTCTCAGGACCCAAACCTCCCTACTTTCTCCCAGTAGGATCCACTTTCCATCCATCTCCTCACCCAGCTCTGCCCTCCCCTGAGTCCCTCACTGTGTGGATTTACAACTGCATCCCAATCCCCGCCATTCTTCATCTCTGTCCTCCTTCCCTTCTCTCCTCAGAGGCTGCCCTCAGCTTCCACTCCCCTCTGGCAGCCCTAGGCCGCTCCTGCTTTTGAAGGACCCTCACGAGCACAGGGAGCGTTCTCAGACGGGTGCTGTGGGAGGATGAGACGGGACACATTCAGCCTTTTAAAGAGAAGATGAGGGCTTCAGCTAGTGAGAGACAGAAACAAAGACAGACAGGGAGACCTGCAAGAGCTTGCCTCAAGTATTTCAAACAGTCTCTCGTGTGGGTTAGATGTGTTCCTGAGCTTCCAAGGGCAACACTAGCACCAACAGGCAGAATTAACATGTGGTGGGGGGCGGGATACATTAGAATATTCTCAAGTATTTGAGGTATCCAACAAGGATCTGGGCTGCCAGAGACGGTAGTGAGGTCCCCATCACTGGCTGTATTCAAGCAGAGGTTGGATGATCGCCTCTCAGGAATGTTGCAGAGGTGATTTCTACACAAGGTGAAAGATCAGGCTAGATGAGCTTGAAGGCTCCTCTCACCATCATAAGTGAAGCGTCTTCTGGAGGTGGGGCAGGTCTCCCTGGGGGTGGGCTGGACAAGGGGCCACCAGCACTCGTTCCTGGTCGGGGGAGGTAGCCGTGATGATCCTCTGCCAGGCATGCTCTGGAGTGCTTCCTGTGCGGCAGGGCCCTTCAGACTCATGTTTTCATGGCTCCCATCCTCATCATGCAATAAAATGGCCCTGTCATCCCCCGCTGTGCAGGCCTCGGCTGCACCCCTGAGAGCACGGCCTCTCCTCTTGCCCACACTTCCTGCCTTCTGCTGGGCTTTGGGAAGGAGCCCAGGTGAGTTAAGCTGTCTTCCTCTGAGGGCCAGGAGAGGGGCTGGAAATGGGTTCTAGCCCTATCCTCTCCCTGCTGCTGCTGCCTTCGTTGTAGCTGCCTGGCCACCCCCAGCCCCTCCAGCCCAGCCTCTGGATCCCACTATCCTGTGGTTAGTCTCTGGTCTCCTGCAGGCATTTTGGCTGGAGCTTCTGTTTCTGTTGTCTTGCAAGCTATCAACAGCGGGATTTTGCTCTCACGAGCTGCTGAAAACATCAGTGATGGGTTTGTTTGTATTTGCCTAATTAGGCAGCGAGCTGTGATGCTATCCCAAGGACTGGCAGCATCTTTGAAAAACAGACTCGGAAGCATGGATTCTGAGAAAGTTCTAGCTCCTTCCACAGTATCATTACTCTCTCTTGCTACTCCCAAAGGAAGCAAAATGACTTAGAGTCTGGGTTCTGCAGTCGAGTTGCCTGGGTTCCAGTGCCAGCTGGATCACTTCCTAGCTCTGCTGTCTTGGGTGAGTTACTTTAACTTCTTTGTGCCTCATAGACTACTTACTATGTGCCAGTCCCCATTTTATGGGGACAATATCAGTACCTTATAAGGTTATGGTGAAGGTTAAATAGGATAATCTATGTAAAGTGCCTGGCACATTGTAAGTGGTCTATAAATGCCAATTTAAATGAAGAGAAAGGTAAGTCATGAGGTCAGGTGGCCACACAGGTCTTCATCTTTAGAAGGGAGAGCATACAGCGTATCTGGGCCCTTTGGGTTTAACAGGCAGGTCTCATGCACTGGGATTGGTTATAGAGTTGAGTCAATTTCTTTCTCAGTTGTGACTTTGTTTACCTGTCCAACAAACGGGAAAATCCTTCTTTTCTCCCTCCGGATCACTGTAGATTTATGAGATAATGTCTGTGAAGTACTTGAGCTTCTTAGAAGAAAAATGTTCTATCAATATGAGGAAGTGCGTTTATAAATCATTTTCTTTGACTGTTTTTTCCAGCTTCAGTGACTAGAAAAACATTTAGGTCTTCAGGGAGGGTGTCATTTCTGGGAGATTCGGGGGGGCCACACGGTTACAGTGGGAGAGGACAGAGATGTAGCAGGCTGAAATCCCACAACCCTGGGCCTCAGTTTCCCTGTAAGAGAGCTTTCGCAGTGTTAAGTGCTCTACAAGTACTTGCTGAATTGAGTTGAGGGCTGTCCTGCCTGTTTCCACATCAGGCAAGCGAGCAGAGTTAATTGAGCATGTAAGTATCTGTCATGATTGCCATGATGCTGTTTTTGGGACAAGTGATAACATACAGGGCAAGTATTTTATCAGGAGTTTAAGGTCGTTGGCTCTGTACGGAGAGGCAAACCAAGTCAAGCTGCAGAGGACACAGGCCCCAGTTAGTCAGAGGCCGTTGTCCTGCAGCCCTGAGCAGGTACCAGTCCTGGATCCCAGAAAGCCATTCATGCCAGTGGATGCTAGAGGGTCAGTTATCCATGCTGGGATGACCACCCTCTGCACCATCCCTGCTGACCTGAGCCTTCTCTTGGCCACTGACCCAACAAGACCCCAGTCCCTGACGGAAGTTGGAGACCCACTGACAGCGACCTCAGACAACCTCCTTAACTAGCGGCAGCGCTCACGCCAACTCAGAGCCATCCAGTGCACCAACTATTCTAGTTTGGGAAGGTTGTATCACTCCCCGAGTTTCTCTAGGGTAAAGGCGTTCGGAGTCTCTGAAATTGACTGGTTCCCATAACAGTTAAACTTTATGGCAGCACAGTATATTTTGGAGATATTTTTGTGTATTTTATCCATGCTCAGCTGGGCTGCAGCATTCAAACCTTGTGCCTGCTATTGACCATTGCTATAATGTTTCAATATACATTTTTGGCAAGACATAACTCACATTTTAAAATATTAATTTCCCAGCCATCATGTTCCTGAGTACACTTCGATTTTTATTTTCCTGCAGCCGTACACCACGCGAGACGCAAAGTTTCTTCTCAGTTGAATAATATTTTTCTCTCCTCCTCCACCCTCAGCTCTTCCCAAATCACAGGGGAATGACACCCAGGGGTCACTCCTTCTGAATTTTACTGTGTATGCCAAGCCTAACAAACAACCACTGCCTACCTGCAGGACAGAATAATGATAGCTGAAGGGTGTGTGACCAGGGGCAGGAGCCATTGTTTTTTTCCTCCAGGGAAGAGGATGGATTGGAAAAGCATCTGTATAGTCTTACTGGGTCGCTATTCACAATAGTTAACAAATGATCTGTTGTCGGCACTGGCCAGTGAGTTCACGTGTCAGCCATCAACAACCACCGGAACCCTCACTGCCTGCCCCAGGGTAGCTTTGCTGAACACCAGCCTGCCCAAGCCGAACATGGTTTGAAATTTATTTTTAATACTTCCTGTCTTTTCTTCCCATCTCGTGATGGCTCCTAAGATCAACCAGGTGTCTTTGTGAATTTTCAGTTTACTTGGTTCCCTTTAATGGGTGAGAAGCCTGGAAGAACCAGGTTGTGACTTGTATTTTCTTAATAATCATGCCTTAATAAATGCGGGGGTGCATCTTGGGCCAAGACACAGGAACACTTGATTTCTGGAAACTGGACTTTACATGAATCATGTTTGACTTTGGAGTAGATGCTCGAGGGCATTGTCGAGTTAGGTTAGGACCCACCGCTAGACTGAGGGTTTGCTCATGGTTCATTATGCATATCCGAGGCCCTCAGAGTCTAGGGATGCTGGGTGCAGTGCTTGTCTAACCTCATTCTGCCTGAGGAGTTGCAGTGAAAGCTGGAGATTTGATACCCAGATGCCTGGGAAGATGGGTGCTCCCTAGGAAGGCGGATGGGTTAGTAAGGGAGTGACAGCCCCAGGCCCGCCCCAGGAGGTCTGGAGGTACTCACTTGAGAGGTCCCTGCCCACACCCAGAGCCAAGCCGTCCTTGATCCACAGAACGAAGCCATCGTATTCAGGGATGGCGCACAGTAGCGTCACTGGCTGTCCCGACACCACCACTTGGTCCTGGGGCTGCTGGCTGAAGGAATAGACTTGACCTGGGAAGGAGACAAACACAACGGTCAGTTACCTGCTGGCTGCAGGGGTGAGAAGGCTCCCCTCCAGCTATGGAAGTAGAGCAGCAGAGCAGGGCTGGCCCAGGAGACTGAGCCTCCTGAATCACCTGGCTTTTCTGCTGGGGGTCTGGTAGAACTTCCTAACTGGTCTCAGCCCCAGCTCTATTCCCTCCTGTGAGGAGCTGGCTCCCAGCTCCGGCCCCTCTGCCCATGAGTCCCTAACACATGGATTGGTCTAGCCACACCCCAGCTCCCTATGGGCCATCTCCTTCCACCGTTGGGACGTGCCACTTCCCATGCATTGGTGAGTTCCTACTTAATGCCATGTGCTGGGCACACAGTTCCACAGGGCAGAAACAGGAGAGAGAGAGAGACCTCTAGCTAGAAGCATTCTGTGGTGGCTGTGTGTTAAGAAGGTGGGCGATGGAGGGTGGTGTGGCTTTGGTTAAACCTGAGAATTCAGGAAATCATTTTGTTGTTTCATTGGCTCCTGGGGTGGGCTGAGGGCCAAGTTCGGGGGGGGGGTGATGGTGCAGTGTGGCAGGAGGCGTGCTGAGGAGGTGTGCTGTCCCACCATGTCCTCCCTGTCCGTTTCTTTTCCGCAGCAGACCTTACTCCAGCCTCACAATCACTTGGGAAAAAATCATTAGGAACACCATGCCACGTCAAAATGAGATGGCCAGAACCATCGAAGAGAGTCAGTTGACAGTATTTTATTAAACAAACCCACCCACAATGCTTTTAAGATGCCATGCTCTATTTTGAGGCTTTAAAATATTAGTTCATTAATATTTTCATCCTCATAACAACCTAAAAACAGTAAGCACCATTTTTATCCCCATTTTCCAGATGGGGGAATGAGGCACAGGGAGGTGAAAAATAGTAACGGGAGTTGTGCTTGTGAATTGCTCACCAAATACAGCACATGCCCTGACTCTAGTTATCACTGTGGCAACACTCGTATGGGGCATTGTCAACCCCATTTTACAGGGCTTTAGGAAACGGAGGCTCAGGGTTAACTGAATTGCCCAGGGAACTGTCTAGTGGGAGTGGGGGTGGGGGGTGCTGTGAATCCAAGTCTTTCTGGCTCCAAAGACCGTGCTGTCTTCTACTGAGCTACATACACTATGTGCAGATCCTCATGCCTGGCCTTGGAGGGAGTTGCTGATGAGGAGGTGTGATGTGATCTGTGTCTCCTGGGAGTCCACAGTTGAATGGACATATGGGACGCTGACATTCACTGAGCCTCTGGCCCACAATACGACCAGTGCTTCACACAACCCCTTCTCCTGTGATCCACTTAATTATACTTCAGAGCAGAAATAGCCCCATTTTACAACAAAGAAACCAGGATCAGAGAGGCACAGTAACCTGCCCAAGGTCACACAGCTAATGAGTGGTAGAGTGGGGGTTTCAGCAGGGGCCCATCTGCATTCCAAGCCCTCCCTTTTTCCTTTATCCTACCTCCTGCTCTTCAGACCCAGACCTGATTGAGGCAAAATGGAACCTGGCGCGCCAGCTGCTGATGCTGTGGCCTCTCCTCCCCGGACCTGGGAGAGTCAGGGGCAGCCACAGAGGTCCTGGACACTGGCTACTGCCCATCTTGGGGACAAAAAGCCCCAGGCTTGGGCCACACCTAGGACTGAGCTCTCAGCAACAGATGACCCCAAGAGGGGGACGCTTGGTGTGTATCAACCCAGGGGAGCCTGGATGGCAGCAGAGCTTGGGGTGGAGGCTCCCCAGAAGGAGGGGTGAGTTTCACGGTGGAGAGCTGGGGGCAGGCAGGAAGGTGGCCGAGTTCACAACCTGATGAGAGCTTGGCAGGGTCTCTGAGGAGTCTCATTAAAAATCCAATTGGCCTTGAATTGTGGGAGTAACACTTTTTGTTCTGATTTGAGCTTTACAAATTAGATTTCATAGGACATTTTAATCAGCTATGTATGGTAGGGTTTTTTTTTTTTCCTCTCTGTCTCTTCAAGCTCTCTGTTGTAATTAGACTGTTTCTGGCACCAAAACGGTAGAAAAGGAGGGAAGAGATGAGAGAGGAGAAGAGGAGAGGAGGGAGGAACTGGAGAGAAAGCAGAGGAGTGAAGTGAGGATGTGGGAGAGAAAAGGTGAGGGAGAGGAAGAGAAGGAAGCAGGGGAGGAGCGTGAGGGGAAGCATGGAGAGGGAGGGCGTGGGCGGAAAGGGCTCCTTCTCTAGGCTCCTTTTACTCTAATGATGATTTCACAGCTCATCCTTTTATCTCAAAATCTTTCTTGCAAGAAGGACAGAGTCAAGACAGCCGCAGTGACTGCCGAAGATTGTGCTATCAGAGAGAATTATCAGGTTGTCAGCTGGACGCGGAGGGGGTTATAATGAGAGCGCCTTAAATGAAGCAGTGCCCGAGCCCTCTGAGGTGTCCATTATTAGGAAGCACCCACAATGGGTAACAGTCCCGGTCTCTCTCCATCCCGCATCCTCTTGGAGGAAGGTGTGGGAGGTACTGGGTGAGGGCCCCCGGGGAGGTGGGGTGCAGGAAGCATCTGAGGGCCAAGGGTAAGTTGTGGACTGGCTGGAGCCCCCAGGGAGAGGAGGGGGCCATCACCATGGAAACCAGACTCTGAAGGAAGGCAACGCTGGGAGGGGGGCCCAGTTACAGCAGGCCGTGGAGGTGGACTCTGAGTGGCCACAGACCCTTTTGGTGGGTGTCTCAGAGTCAGGGGTGGCAGCAGGCACAAGATCCCTGGAATAAGACCTGGGGTCTGCAAGAAAGGAACCTGACGGGATGGAGCTGAGTAGGACAGGGCCTTTCGAGGAGGAACATCGCCCGATGCCATCTGAGCAGGCTTGGAGGTGTAGAATCCCACAGGTTGCAGTGAGCCAAGATCGCCCCACTGCACTCCAGCCTGGGTGACGGAGTGAGACTTGGTCTAAAAAAAAAAAAAAAACAAAAATCCTTCCTAGAGCCTGTTACATTCTGTCTGCTTGGATCCACTAGCTTTTCTATGGAAAGACTGTTTCTAGGGCAGATGAGTTCACAGGAAAAATCCACCCAAAGGACATGATTTACAAACTATTATTTTTGGGGATGGGACACAGTACTCTGACAATTTCCCTTTTCAGTCTAATTTTAATTTTTGCACATTATATTTAAGTCACTATAATTACTTTTCTCTTTTAAACCAATGAGTTTTTTTTTTTAATGAATTTTAAACTGTTACTGAGTATCTAGAGTGGATAAAAGTTGAGGTGCCATGGATGAAGATGGAGATGGAGGGATGGAGCCCACTTTTTTTTCATCCATCTGACAGATCTTGAGGCCTCTCATTTGGGCTCAAGAGCCCCTCAGAGCACAGCTTTTGAGCCATGGCTGTAAGTTATTGCCAGAAGAATACTCCTCACCCACCAACTCTTTATTTTCTTTTGAGACTGAGTCTCACTCTGTCGCCCAAGTTGGAGTTCAGTGGGGCAATCTTGGCTCACTGCAACCTCCGCCTCCCGGGTTCAAGCGATTCTCCTGCCTCAGCCTCCTGAGTAGCTGGGGTTACAGGTGTGCACCACCATGCCCAGCTAATTTTTGTATTTTTAGTGGAGACAGGGTTTCACCATGTTGGCCATGTTGGCTGGTCTTGAACTTCTGACCTCAAGTGATCCTCCCACCTCGGACTCCCAAAGTGCTGGGATCACAGGCATGAGCCACCGTGCCTGGCTTCTACTTGCTTTATTTTCCTCATTTTCTTTTCTACTCTAAAGAAGTGAAATGCGAGTGAACCCAAGGTCATTTTCTGCAGCCTCCTGGGTAGTACCTTCAGTAGACAGTGAGCTTCTGGGAACCTGTTTCTTCCACACACGCTGACTGAACCCTGCAGTGAGGCAGGCACTGTGCTGTCTGGTGAGGAGCAGGGGAACAGGCCTGGTCACCCCTCCAGGAGCTCACAGCTATGCCCCCTCCTCATCACACCTGAGGGTCTCAGATGGAACACAGAGTAGGTGCCTCCCAGGCTCGGGTCCTGCTCTCGGTAGAGATGTGACACACCTAGCACCTTCCTCCGGCCCAAGACTTCCATCTTCTCTGCTTCCCATTTTCCCCGATGACGTTCCCCTGGTGTGAAGCCTTGGCGGTCGGTGCAACCTCCCCATCCCACACTTTTATTTTTATTTTATTATTTTTTTTAAGATGGAGTCTCACTCTGTTGCCCAGGCTGGAGTGCAGTGGCGCGATCTCCGCTTACTGCAACCCTTGCCTCCTGGGTTCAAGTGATTCTTCTGCCTCAGCCTATTGAGTAGCTGGGACTATAGGCACGCGCCACCACGCCTTCTAATTTTTGTAGTTTTAGTAGAGATGGGGTTTCACCGTATTAGCCAGGCTGGTCTCGAACTCCTGACCTCGTGATCCACCTGCCTCGACCTCCCAAAGTGCTGGGATTATGGGTATGAGCCACTGCGCCCGGTGCCATGCTTTGTTTTGAGTGTGTCACCATCACTGAGCCTAGCCCAGCAGGCTGCACATCTCTCAGACTTCCCCTTTCCTCTCTGTTCCCACTGCTACCACCCAGGTTCAAGCTCTCATTGCCCCAACCTGGGGTCTTGCCACAGACTCTGAATGTTCTCTTTGCCTGATCCATTAATGTGCTGAACCTGGATTTCCTTCTTAGTTCACCACTTGCTTTAGGGCTCCCCTCTTTTAAAGGGTGGGACCTCTCATGGCTCTCCACTCTCTCCGGGACAACGCCCAACCTTCCATGCTGGATTCTAATCTCCAAAATCCAGCTCCTTTTCTTCCTGGGAGCTCCACAGCACCCCTGTGCTGGCTGATCACTAAGGCCACCTGCCCCAAGTTCTCCTCGCTGTTTCATTGTCCTGGGATGCACCTCGCTCCCTGACCCTGCCCAAGGCACCCCCTCCCGCTAAGCAACCCCACCTTTCATTGAAGGCCCAGTTCTCTTCCTAGGCAGCTCCTGTGACCCACAGGGAATCTTCTTTTTTCTCATCTTCTCTCTAGTTTCTCATTTTGCCTCTTCTTCATCAACTTCTCCAAACCTTTATTGAGCATCTACTATATGTCAGATGCTGATGAAACAAATAAGGAAGAAACAGGGTACACTTCTTGAGGGCAGGGGCCACAGCTATCTTTTCTGTCTTGTGTTCGCAGCTGTGGGTGAGCGTCGGTTACATGTCTGTCACATGTGCCTTTGCACTTAGAGTTTGCCTGCTCTTGTTGGTCTGCTGAGATCGGTGGTCATTGCAGGAAAATTGCTTTTGCATTATAAACTCCTAACCCGGCAGATACTATGCAGAGCACACCACACAGGAGAAAGATGAGAAATCACAGGGTGGGCTGGAGTCTCAAGGAATCAGGCTTGACAGGAGAAAACAAGAATGCTGTTCATGGAAGATTTACTTGATGCCAGGTCTGTGACCGTATACGTTGTTTCTGGCATGCACATTAGCCATATTACCCACATTTTATAGATGAATCGAGGCTCACAGCAGGGACTTGCGCAAATTCACTTAGTTAGCTCAGGTGTTACTCAAACCCCAATGATCTGGGTTCAGCCCTGTTTTCTCACCACTATCCGATGTGGGTTGTTGAACCAAGGGTCTCAAACGCAGATTTTGATTCTCAAACAAGTACTCACCCCACCAACAAAGCAGCCTCCTCAGATCATCTATTTTTATTTATTTTTGAGATGGAGTCTTGCTCTTGTCGCCCAGGATGGAGTGCAATGGTATGATGTCAGCTCACTGCAACCTCTGCCTCCTGGGTTCAAGGGATTCTCCTGCCTCAGCCTCCCGAGTAGCTGAGACTACAGGTGTGCACCACTGTGCCTGGCTAATTTTTGTATTTTTAGTAGAGACAGGGTTTCACCATGTTGCCCAGGCCGGTCTTGAACTCCCGACCTCGAGTGATCTGCCCACTCTCAGCCTCCCAAAATGCTGGGATTACAGGCGTGAGCCATTGCACCCAACCCCTGTGCAATTCTCTTCCCATCCACGCTTGGAGGCAGTTCAGAGTCAATCAGGAGGTAGCTCAAGGGTGGGCTCACTCCCTGCCTCCCCTTTCTCCACTGGTCATTTGGCCTGGCCTTTGTTCCAGCAGCAGATTGAGGGGACATGGCCACTCCCCTTAGGATTAAACCCAGCCAGACCTGGACAGGAAGTGAGGGTCACTAATATAAGGTCAGAAATGATTGCCCTTGCTTCTAAGGAGCCTGGTGCTAACACATGCACACACCCGCCTGCATGCCTGTGAGTGTGGGCAGCCCAGCTGAAACGCTACCTGCCCCCCTCAGCTCTCAGGACATTCTGTGAAACTCGCTGAGAGCCTTGGATGGTCACGTTTGACCACAGGTCACTGGATTACAAGGGATAAAGTGGTCTCCTAGAGAAGTCATATAAAGCTTTTTGGGGGTTTAGGAGAGTCCTGCTTCAAGCAAGGGAGTTGCAGGGAGGAAGCAGAGAAGGCATCCTGGAGGAGGAATCATCATATGGGGAAAGTGATGGAGGAGAAATGTCATTCTGGGGTAGGAAAAAAAGATAAGCAAGACCATGAGTGATGGGTAACCCTCCGTCACCTGCCCGGAGTACCCAACCGATGGCTCACCTGTCGGAGCCTGGGTCCTGGACAGTAGGAAGAACACAGGGTCAGTCAGGCCTGGGAAGGAACTCTGACCTTGTCCCTAGCAGTGTGATCTGAGGCCAGTGCCTCACCCTTTCTGAGCCTCAGTTTCCTTATCTGAAAAATGGGGATGACACACCTCCCTGGCAAAGCTGCTGTGAGCATGAGAGGTTTTATATGTAAATGGTCTTGGTAGACAGGTGTTTTACAAAGGGTCATTCTTACTTTCATCACTATCCATGAGTCTTTCCTGTGCTTGGGACTATTAAAACAGGGACAAGAGGAGCACCTGTCTTGCGGAGTCCCCGAGCTGAGAACGGAGGCTTTGCAAATCTGAAGTTGCACCCATTAGAAAGCTGTGTGGGTGGTGCAGGAGACAGTGGGTGAGCCCTCCCATTGGCTCTGCCTCTTCTGCTCATCCCAGTTGGCTTCACAGTCTCCTGGAGTGCCGGGTCAGCCATGCAGAAAGGGCTCAGATGTCACTGTCTGCCTTTTATTAGTGACCAATTGGAAAAGGCTTAAGAATACTTATGCTGGGGATATTTATTGCTGACTTTCTCCCAGCCCGGAGCTTGCAAGTTGCCTCTTATGGGATTAAGGAAAGCTGCCCCTGTCCAGAGAAGCAAGCAGATAGGAAGAAGAGAAGGAGAGAAGAAGCCAGCTCAGTGGCTGCTGGTGACATCAGAACAACATCAGGTGGAATGGGAAAGACAAGGGCAGCATGATTCAGATCATACCTGGAAACCCAAGTCTTGAATTCTGCTGTGTTCCTGCTGCACAGTACAGGGCCAGCATCTAACACAGGAGGATCAGCTTTCAGACATTTCCAGAATGCCGTTGGTGACCTGCTCAGGGGAGCAGGATTGGAGGTGGTAGAGTATGTTCTGGCCCACTGATTGACTAATAAAATGGATTTTTATGGAGGGTCTAGGGAGTGTCAGTCATAGTGCCAGCTCTCAGGATGCCATGGTGGCCTCAGGCATGGGCAGGAGCTACCTTAGCAGTCTCCAAGTCCCCAGGTTGGGTGTGGGGTGTGCAGGAGGGGCCGATATGTCTTCTGCTGAGTAGGCTCTGACCTGTGGGGAGGCAAATATGTGCAGAAGAAACTAGAATAAAAAGTTCTACACTATAAGCATCAGAGTGAGGCACGAAGTCCCAAAGAAGGAGTCACAGAAGGGTTGGCTTCTGAAATGGCCAGGATGAAGACAAGGTGGGAATGTTACCTGGAATGGGGAACAGCTTACGTCAAGTGTGGAGAACAGATGTGTTCATGGAATAAAAGCAGCAGTGCCACATAGTCTGGGCTTGATCTCTGGCCCTGCCATTATGGCTGTAAGTTCCTGAGAAAATTGCTTAGTCCCTCTGAGTCTCAGTTTCCCTATTGGGTTAGCAATCAATACTTGTTGAGCTGTTTGTGAGAATGAAAGAGGTCATTCTGTGTGACGTGCACAGGGCCCTGCCTGCCTTCCACAATGGCAGCTGGCAGTATCATTGCAAGCCTAGCAGGCTGGGTGCACGGAGCATGTGTGTGCAGACGCTCTTAGTAGAATGTAAATCTAGAAAGTCCTGGTGGGTTGGACTGTGTGGGCCCTTGAACGTGTGCTGAGAAGTTCGCACTTCATGAGAAGTCATCAAAGGTTTTTGACCCACATGCTCAGATCTGAGTTCTAGAAAGATCACAGTGGTGACAGCAAGGAGGATGAATGAAGGAGGATAATCTGAAGACAGGGAGATTGATCAGCAAGCTTTTGCTGTCATGAGGGCTCAGGCTAACTGCATCCATGGAAAGAAGAAATGGATTTAGGAGCCATTTGTGGGTAGAACTGATAGCACTTGACTGGAGATGGGGAGATGAGGAAGATGAAGGCGTAAAGGCCCCAGTCTCTGGCTTGCAGGACAGGATGAATAGAGGACGGAGGAGCTATTTGCTGCTCAGGAGGAGAAGCGGGCTTGAGCTGAGGCAGTGAGTTCAGTTTTAAATGTGCTGATGGAGAGGGGTCCAGAATCCCTCAGGTGATGCTGTCCCAGATGTAGCTAGGTCAATGGTTCTGGAGCTGGGAAGGAGGTGTGAAGAACTCACACTGACTGAGCACTCTCTATGGGTCAGGCAGTAGGAGAAGTATTTTCAGGTGTCCTCTCACTTGATGTTGACCTGAGAATTCACCTCCAAATATGGAAAGTTAGAGATGTTGATGTGACTATCTAAGAGGGACAGGGTTCCTCCAGTCTGGGAGTGTTGGAAGTAGCTGCCTTGGGTGAAACATCTAACTCTTGTTGAGGTTTGCACAGGTTTTGAACCCTATTGGGATGGCAAGAGATCATCTAGCCTAATCTTCTCCCTTTAGACTGGGATTGGAAATATAAACAGAGAAACCAGAAGAACGAGGCAGGGGTGGAAGACAGCGTCTTTTCTCTATTGTCTGTTTCTCCTAAATTTCTACTGGGAGAGAGACAAAGAAACATTTTCCATCCCAGCATCGCCATTTGCAGCCACTGGTATCTTGATTCTGATACACGCGTGAGGAGAAGCTTGCCAGTCTCATGAACATTCCTGAAATTGCACTAGAATTTCACTTGGACTTACAAAAAAGAGGCTGACCGCTCTTCGCAGGGCTGGATGAGGGAGTGGGAAGTCTGAGGGCACATTCCCCTATGCTTGCTCCTCACACGGGTGGGCCAGCGTGGGCAGCCTGCGATTCTCCCGGCCTCACACATCTCTCCCCAGGACACAAAATCCACCAAGGTTGTCCTGGACAGTGTGGATCTTTAATGAAGAGCAATTGGGTTGGCCGAGGCAGGGTGAGTCCAAAGTCACTATAAATCCTTTGCCTACTGATGATCAGGCTGGCAGCCCCTGCCAGAGCCTGCACTGTGCTCATTAGTGGCAAGGAGAGGGATTCTTCCATCGATCCAGCCAAGGCCTGGATGCCACGAAGACACTGATAAGTGCTGCTGGAAATACGGGCTCTTCAGTGCCCGTGACGGAGCCCATCCATCCCTGCCCGAGGTCACCTGGAGGTCTAAATGAGACAGGATGGGCATAGCAGAGTGGGTTTATGGTGGGGGAGTGGAGATGGGAGACACTCCACAACGTATGAAGCAGAGACCCTGTCTGTGGTCTCAGGCCTCTTGCTGGCCAGCCATGGGACCCCAGCTAAGCCCCCTTTCTTCTCTGAGTCTCAGGCTCTTGTGTCTTCCGACTGGAATATGCCCTCACTGAGCCAGCACCTTGGGATGTGTTGGAGCAGCATGGAAGGAAGAGAGTGGCACTAAGGGGCAGGGATGGAACTATGCCATTGGCCCAAGAGGGAGCTGCAGACTCGGCTACAGGCAGGCTTGGCTGCAGGCAGAGAGAGTACCCATCAACCCTTCTCAGAGGGCATTGGCATGGGCACCACCAAGAGAGACTGGAGGTTAGGCCATGGATTGGCTGACTCCAAGATGCCCAGCACCTCTTGCTCCCATGTCTAAGGGGTACCATGTGGACACATAAAGCTTTGTCCTTGCCCTGAGCACCTGGGCCCAGAAGGTACCAGTTGGTGCTGCCTCTGCCACCTCTTAACTGTGTGCCCTTGGGCCTGACTCTTCCCTTAACTAAGGCTCAGATGCCTCATCTGTAAAATGCAGGGTTTAAGTCCCTTCCTCCCAACCCTGATGCTTGATGTTCTAATTTATCCAAACTCCTATTTCGGGGGGCGAGGGGTAGTCCTAAGGTTGAAAATAATAAAATCAAGGTGCAAGGAAGTCAAAGCAAGTCTCTCAAGGACACTTGGTCTTTTGGGGGTCAGATCTATATCCCAAACCTTAAAAAAAGTAAACAAAATAATCATTTCTGCTGCTGTAGCCTTGTCAGTCAGACATGGTTCGGAAACTTCCATGTACGTGAGGATCACCTGGGGGACTGGCTAAAAATAACAGTTTCCTGGGCTCCAACTCAGAGATTCTGGGAGAGTGGGTCTGAGCTGGGTCAAGGAATCTGCCTTTTAATAGCTTCTGGGTCATCCTTCTGCAGGTGGTTCCTGGACCACATCTGAAGGGCACTGTTGTGTGCCCGCAGCACAGGCCTGTGGGCCTGGGTTATTTCTAGTTCTGACTCTGTCACTGGGTGGCCTTGATCAAGTGACTGTCTCTCTCTCAGGGTGCTCTTTGGTGTTCCCACTGCACAGTGAAGGCATTTTCACACATTTTGAAAGTTCATGCAACCCTTTTTGTCAGTGAAATCTCACAGGGAACCCCAATGTATAAAATGGTGAAGGCAGAGCTGAGGCAGCACTGGAAGGACTAAGTCCTGCCCATGGCAGCCCTGAGAGGGCCCTGAGGACCTCAAGGGTTCCAAAGGCCCTGTGCAGTTCTGATGCTCTTCAGGTGTCCTGTGAAGGGCTACGTGGCCACATCCCACTGACAGTGTGAAACCTGGCCCACCCGGCATGCACTGTGTGGCTCAGGCAGGCCGGCCTAAAGCACAAGGCACCTTGTTCTTGCTCTCTGAACCTGCATGGAGAATCACAACTCAGACCTGGTGCTTATAGATGAGTCTTCTCATGGCTCCTGGAGTTGTTCCCAATTGGACACAGACCATCTTGGTGCAATGCCCTGGATTTCTCCCCTCTTGGAGACCAAATACAATCAACTCTTAATTATCTTTGTTAATGGAGAAGAGCAAGGGTGTGAATAATCTAAAATGATAGACAATCCAAAACAATGAATAATCCTAAGTTACATTCATTTTCGACTTTGGAATGCATTTTGATATTCACATTTCAATATGGATATGTTTGATGTTCTAGGAATTTTTAATACTTAAAAAAACAGTCAACCCAAGGATGGGGCTCCCTGTCTGCCTCCTACTGAGCTGAGGGGAGAACATCACCTCTGGGACTGGCCCAAAGCTAGAGTCAGGTGCTCTCCACCTTCCCCAACTCCTGTCTTTATGGCTCATACCTTATCTAGGAGGGGAGGGGGATATTAACAGATTTTGCCTTTGAAGGACTTTTATTCCCTTTGGACCTCATGCACATAAGAGCAAAATAAGAAGCTGTGAAATGTTAACAGAGGACTTCATTAAGCAAACTTGGTGATAGCATTTGCCAGGAATGGGGACAATTTGCCAACAGATAATTGAGTGCTGACTATATATGTGTCCTAATTAAAAAAGTGATTCTTCTTCTCACTGCCCTGGGATTGTGGGCTGTCTTCTGGTGGGTTTGGGATATTAACCACAACTAACTCCTATACAAAGCACTTCACATACATTATCTTACCTAATCCACCCTCACAGCACCCCGTGGAGCAGGTCCCGTCATCAGCCCCCCATGTAGAGATGTGAATATCACAGCTCCAAGCCTGATGTCCCCTGTGAATGCACCCTCCCAAGTCCTCCCTCTTCTACCCCACCCTGCCTCTCCTGTCACCCACCAAACAGGGGCCCTGCAAGGCCTCAGCTGGTCTGCATCAATCAAAGAGAACAAAGCAAAACTCACTTGCCATTACTGCCCCAGTCTCTCTGATTGTTGGAAGTAGAGATGTTCGTCAAGGAGAGGTTTTGTGCTGGAAGCCCCTTGAGAGGACGGAGAGGGAGTGTGAGGGCTGCCTGGGACGCCCAGCCTGGGAAGGGAAGTTTTCTGCTTTTTCAGTAGGACAGAGCTCCTTAGAAGCAGGGGTAGCCCCGGCTCACATCTACCATCCTGAGAGATGGAGAATCTTTCCCATTTTATGGACAAGGAAACTCAGAGAGGTTACATAGCCCATCCACGGTCACAGCGTGTGGTAGAGCTAGGGTTTGAGCCATTTGACTGCAGGCCTGGCTTTTTTTCCCCCAACAGTAGCAGGTCAGCAGAGGGTGCTTGATCTGTGTGGTTTCCTCTTCAGAAAGCAGAGACTCACTTCTGTGCCACCTACCTGTCCCCGGCTGAGCTCCAAAAACAGCTATAAAGCCGATGGGAAGCCGATAGGACAGTCCTTGCCCTACCTGAAGACCACGGAAACTTCTCCCATGGTGCCCTTGGGGCTGAAATCAGCTCTGTCAACAATATTTTAGGGCAAAAGTTGTCTGCACCACTTTTAACCCTAACCCTCTGTGGCCCTATTCAGAAGCCCTTTGCGGAGGCCGATCCCTGGCCATAGCTCTCTCTGCTCGGCCCTGGGCTGGGTGAATAATGACTTCCATTCCCTGCCCTGCTGGAGCCTTGGGCCTTTGCCACCGCCACCATGGTGCTGAGCCACTTATTTGTTGTGAGATGACCCAAGGAGGACCAGCCGGTACCTGCTAGACCGTTCTGCTGGGGCACAGGGTCAGGGGGCAGCACGTGGGCATGTGGCCCCACTCCTGTCTGCTCCCCAGGACAACTCTATTCTCCAGCCTGGAGTGCCCCTGGAGATGGCGACAGCTCCTCTAATAAGAGAGTTACTCATGGCTTCACTGGAGAGAAGAGAGCAGCTTTCAACCCCCCTCCCCTAAACACAACAATATTTGGTAACACTTGGCATCTTGGGGAGAGAATTCATGTCTGTAATTAGTTACTGTATATCACCGTTAGTACTCTGCTCAGAATTTACGGGGCAAATACCATTTAACTGCACAATAACTACAGGTCCTTGCTGCTTATTGGGTAATTTACTAAGGCTGGAAGAACGGGGCAGGAGGGATTCTGAATGGGAGGTATTGTAACCCCTTGAATCAAACTTTATGAGTTTGGGTTTGGCAGGGAGGCAGCTGCTTGCAGCCAGTTCTCTTCGCTTTGTTTTGCAGAGTTGGCTGGCAGACTGCTTCCTTCCCTTGATTTATTGCAGGATGATAGGTCTGGGACTAGGGGTGGGACTGCCCGGGGCTACCTAGGGCTATAGAAGGGACTTTCCATAGAGGGTCTTTGGCTGAGAGTCTGCAGCAGGAACCCGGATTCGGTGTCCTGGGGGCTCCATCCAGGACAGTAAATGGGCCCTGTCATTTACTCCCTCCACGGGGCTGCTTTTTGTATCTGGGCCAGTGGGTGGGGAGTGCAGGGAGCTGTCCTTGGTTGGCAGCATCAAGATAATCGCCTAAGCCCTTTCTTCTCTTGCAAGTCTGGTGCTGCTTGGGAAGCAGCCATTCCTGGACACTTGGCTGACATTCCTGGCCTTAATCTGCTTGAGCAAAGTCTGTCTTTGTTTGGCCGTGCACTGTCTAAACTCCTCTAACCTATTTAGGCCACGGAGAGGGGAAAAGACACAATAACGAAAAACTCAACGTGCAACACTGCCTTACGCAATCTAATAAATTACTCGGTACCCGGCTGCCAGCTCAGACTAAGCCCAATATTGCCTGCAGTAATTATTTGGATCAAATGCAGTTTATCTGCTTCATATTTGTGCTTCTGTGCTCAGTGGTAACTTATAAATGTCATTGTGGTGTTTATTTGTTATAATGCAACTTAATGGCATTGGAAGCCAACAGCAGAGCTGGTGGGGCGGCAGGTTTAAAACAATCTCTTCATCTCGGGAGAAGGAATGAGCCAAGATAACACGAAACTGCCCCACAGGGTAGAGATTTGCAGAGATGGCGGTGTCCTCGTGCTGTGTGGTGGGCGGGAGTGAGCCAGGAGCTTCGAGCTGGCGCCAAGGGGAGCCATCTTTGCCTCCAGAGACATCTCTCTGGAGCAGGGAGACATGGCTGAGCATGTTCACCCTGCACTGCCTGGTCTGTCCCTGCTGCTTTCAGGGGTGGGAGGTGTTCAGTCTTTACACCACCTGATGCCTGCCTGGGATAAGAGATGAATAGGGATGGAAATTACAGTCCCCAGGCCAGGCTCGGTGGCTCATGCCTGTAATCCCAGCACTTCGGGAGGCCACTGAGGGAGGATTGCTTGAGCCCAGGAGTTTGAGACCAGCCTAGGCAACATGGTGAGACCCCATCTCAATTTTTAAAAATAAAATAAAATAAAGAAATGAAATAAAAAAGAACCCCTGGATGACTGCATCATGGAGAACAGTCCTTCAAGGAGAAGGAAGGGAGCAGGGTTGGAGAACAAAGGAGGGCATCCTCAGGGCCCAGACAGAAGGTGGCAGGGCTTTCTCTTCTGGTTCCGGAGGGGCACTGGTGGTAGGAAGCACGGAGCATGAGCAGAACAGGGAGGAGCTGTCAAGGGTTGCAGGGCAGGGCCCCCACTGGCACTGCAGAAGCACTTGAGGCAAGGATGGGCCATTTAATGTAGAGCTCAGGGTTTTGGCTTCACACAGTCCTGGGCTCTGCCATTTCCTAGCTGTGTGGCTTTGGGCAAGCTATTTCTCTTTCCTAAGTTTCATTTTCTTTATGTGGAAAACGGGAGTGATAATAGATACCTCTCAAGATTCTGGTGATGATTAAATGGAGTGATGTGTGTAAAGTGATGACTGTGGTGTTTGGCACACAGGGTATATGATAAATAAGGGGCTGTGGCAGTGATTGGCACATAGTAGATGTTCAGTAAATGTTGAGTGTATACATGAATAATAACACTTCCCACTTACGTGCATTACAAAGCCCTCCTCCAAACAGCTGAGCTTGGATTTAGACCTCACAATTGTTCAGGGTTGATCTTCTCATTTTACAGTGTGGAAATGGAGGCCCAGTGAGGTGATGGTAACTCGCCCAAGGCTTTCCAGCTGGTAGAGGGAGTGGGGTCTTAGTTCTCCTACCTCCCAGGGCAAAGTTGCTACCACCAGTCCACCCTGGACAGCTCCCAGTCTGTGCTGGGAGGCTGAGCTCATCCTTCCAGACCAACTGCCCCGCTCCTTGGAGACCAGGCACAGAGTCTGTGCTGACCTCCCCAGCACAACCTGGAGGCAGAGGCAAGCGGGCCGCTTTCTGTGCATTTCATCTTAATACAGCATTCAGCGTTCACTCATAAAATATTCATTTTCTCTCCTCAGTGACATGCTCATACAAGGCTCCTAACATCATAAATATGGATGAAGATTATCAGTCATTTTTGTTTATGTCACTAGCCCCCTCCTCCCCAGCACCCCTTTTGTCTTGATCTCAACACAAATTGGACTGAATTGGGGGTATTAACCTGGATCTCTGATAATAACTTGCATTCTGCAGTACTTCATACTTTTTTTCAAAGCATCACACAATCGTGATGCATATTTTCTCCTTCCGACAAATACATGGAAGAAAGAGTGCTAGCATCATGAGTATGCCCATTTCGCAGATGAGAAAATATAGGTCAAGAGAGATCAAGGTCAAAGTCATATACTGAGACAGGAACAGAACTAATTTTTAAAAAACATTATTATTATTATTTGTTTGACCTCCAATGAAAGGTTCTCTAGGACACTGAGTGTGTTTGCTTTACACAAATAAATAATCTGTCTAGTATTTTACAAGTTTATAAAGAGTGTTCATCCATGTTACTTTGTGAGTCCTCACAAGGCAGGTATGATGTACTCTTGTTTGACGAAGCTCACACCACCAGTTAGTGGAAGATCTGGGCTCTAAAACACTAGTTTCCAAAGTGCATTCCAGGGAACACTAGTCCTGACACATGCTACAGGAAAAATGTTTTGTGGTCAAATGAGTTTGGGAACTTTGTGAGTTGTATCTCCTTTGGGCGGCTCACCATGGCCTTTGGTGTATTAGTGTCTCTGAGAAGTTCTGCAGGAAAGACTCATTTTGTTAGGTCTCATGTAGCTTCTCCCCACCGTGTCTAATCACGAAGGCTGCATCTGACAGAAAACCTATTAACATGCTGCAGAAATGCTGCCTGTGTGTACGCGTGATCCCTCCTCCCCCATGTTTTTGGAGGCAGTGAGGCTTAGAGTGCGGCTGGGAGAGGAGTGTGCAGGGGTAAGGACAGCGGAGGGGACCCACTGCTGGGGACTACTAGAGCTGAAGCTCCCCTCCCCAGGCTGTGTCCTCTCTTTTCCTCTGGGCAGTGCAGAAAATTCACTCAATATTAGGCACACTCAGCCCAGCCCATATCTGGGGCAGGATCAGAGGGGCCGCCTGAGTGGCTGAGGGGGGGGTCTGTGGTCAGTGTGTGGTGGGAGATTTGGGGACAGCAGTCCTTGACCATGGGGAAAAATCAACAGGGACCCACAACAGGGGCTCAGTCATGTCTGCCCTTGGTGATGATGGGGAAGTCACCCCATCCTCGTCGCCCAGACACAAAGCTCCGAGGCAGGGTGGAAGTAAGAAGGCCAGGCTTTGGCGCTCTGCTGGTTTACTCTAACATCTGTGTGCCTTTAGGTGATGACCTCGTCTTCTGAGCCTCTGTTTACTCCTCCTCTGAATGGGGGTGACACTACCCACTTTGTGACGTGGTGAGGATTAGATGGTGCAAGTGTGCAAAACGGTCCCCTTGGCCCTCGTCTTTGTGTGTCAGCTCCGTCTCTCTTCTCCTGCTTTTTTGGAGCCCCTCAGTCAGAACAAACAGCTTTCCACCTCCAGTTCTCCACGAGCCTGTCATCTCTACCTCCTTTTCGTTCTCCCATCACCCTGCCTTCTGCCATTTTATTATACGCCCATCTCCCCAATGGACCTGAAGTTCTCTGCAGGCTGCCGCCGACTCTGTCAGTGCCCACTTGTATCTGCAGGCCTGACCATCTCAAGTCTTCAGGCCAATCTCCCATTGCCGGTGCCTGGACCCCTTCTCTTGAGGGCTGTTTCTTTAGCTGCGGATGCTACTGTGCCCTCACACAGAGCAGGCCAGACCTGCTTGGAGGAACACCCTCACCCAGCAGCCCTCCACCCATGCCCCACAGGAGCTCCACTCAATACCCCACCCCTTGGGTGCCCTAGCTGTGAGGTGGTGTTCAATAGCACATCTCAGAGTTTCTCACTGGGACTGGGCTCTGACTGCCCACAGTGGTAGCAGGCTTGGGGTCCCCCCGTGCCGACGCCTCCTTTTCCATGTCAATTCCCAACCCTCCTGCTGGCACCTCTGCACCTTCATGAGGAATGACTTCACTCCAGCTCTTGCTTAGGGTCTGCTTCCAGGGGAGCCTGAGCTAAGATAAGGGCATCCTCCATGTGTCACTCATCTCTGTGTACACAGTGGGTGCTGATGAATCTCTGAATCCAGCAGTAATGAGCCATAGGAACAGCACAGGAGTGACTATCAATCAAGGCAATGACGTCCGTGGGCTCACCAAGCGGGTGGGCCCTGGGAGCAACGAGATAGAATGCCTGCTACCTTTCACACCTGGAAGCATCCACAGCCACACTCATGCCTCTGTACCTTCCCCACCTGATATTTGGTCAAACCTTGGCAGGCACAGAGGAGCTGAGGTCCAGGGTCCTTTCTCCATGAGCCGAGAGCAGGTTAGTGTCATGTTTTGAGATCCTTTCATGAAAAATGGTTGAGAAGTGCTGCTCTTTAGTACTAAGAATAGTGGTTATTCCTAGTGCATTTGACTCGGAGGTGGGGACTATTCCATTGCTCTATTTATCCCGCACTCGGTACACAGTTACTGAAACTGTCACTGTGTCCTATATTCCATAGGCCATTATGTGTATTTCAAACCATTATATAAATGGACTTGATTTGGCACTTCTGAATGTCATTAAACTCCTCCCATACCAGTAACAACACAGTTTCCATAGAAACGAATACATTTCAGAAAGGAAGGCACGGGGAAGAAAGCAGATGGAGTTGGGGGGAAAACGCGGCCCCCTGGTTCCTACTTGCAGAGCGCAGGGCCCAGCACTGTGACATGAGCACTCTGTGGAGGTGGGACACGCTCCTTCGGGTTTTTATTGACTCCCTTTGATAAAGGCCCTGGATCATTCATCTCAGCCTGAACCTGCTCATTCCAGTGCACAGCTCTAAAAACTTTATGGCACCGCAAGCCATTAAGCACCTTCATTTATTCCAACTTCTCTGGGGCTTTCTTCAGACCCTGGGGAGAGGGCTGGGGGAGGGTCTCAGCACTCAAAGAATTCTGTGATGAAGCCTTTGAGGCTGACTGGGGATGGAAGGAAGAAGCAGAGAGAAGAAAGGAGGCCTCCCTGGTGCAGTTGGCATAGTGGAGACCCCAGGATCTTGCCAGTGGCTGCTGTCCGAGTCACTGGGTCCCCCTGTCATCAATAAAGCTAGAATGAGAAAACTGCAGCCTCCTGGGGGGGAAGGGGTGTGGTGTTTGGAGAGCCTGGCTGAGGAGCTGCCCACCGCCTCGGCAGGCTGCAAGTTTCTTGTCTTTGGAGGGATTCAAGCATAGATTTCAACGGCCTTTTATAATAAAACATCTCACAGGGCTCAGGCAAATACCACTTTCTCCAGAAACCATGCTGGACACTCCTCTCCTGGCCAACGGTGTGATTGGATTCTCCTTTTCTGTTTCCATAGCTACTTATTCATACCCAGTTACCGCAACTGCGACATTGTATTGTAGTTGCTGACGTGTTTGTCTCTCCCCCCAAAAGACAGTGGTATTCTTGGGGGCAGGGACTGTGTTTTTACATGCACAGTGCCAGGCACAGAGCGGGCACTGGATGCATGGTTGGTGAATAAATCAACATGCAATACGGCCGTGTTCACAGTCTTTACCTACATTGGTGCTTGGCAGGGATATGGAACCAGATGACCTTGGTCTGTTCTGGCCTGGAGAATCTGTAATGATAGGGGTCTAAGCCTGCCCTGACTACACCTGGGATTTGAATCTAGATTTATTCTACTCCGAAGCCACAGGGTGTACATTAGGAATATTAGTTGCACGCCTGTAATCCCAGCACTTTGGGAGGCTGAGGCGGGCAGATCACCCGAGGTCAGGAGTTCGAGACCAGCCTGCACAACATAGTGAAACCCCATCTCTACTAAACATACAAAAAATCAGCCGGGTGAGGTGGCGGGTGCCTGTAATCCCAGCTACTCAGGAGGCTGAGGCAGGAGAATCGCTTGAACCCGGGAGGGGGAGCTTGCAGTGAGCCGAGATCATGCCATTGCACCCGAGCCTGGGCAACAAGAGTGAAACTCCGTCTTTGTCTCAAAACAAACAAACAAACAAACAAAAATTAGTCACAATGCTAAAAGGAAAACCAGAATCAAAACAGCCACAAAAACAGCTGGGTGTGAAATGTCGGAGAGAACTCTCCCCAACTGCATTTTTCCTCTACACTCACCACAACACTCAACACAGGAGACTTCTGTGACGGAACGGGTGGGAGCAGCGGACACCAGCTGGGTGTCCTCCAGTTCAATTCTGACACTGCCTACTGGACATAGTGTCAGATCGCCCAGGCTGGGGGCCCAGTCCCCAAGACTTCCCCCACACCCGGCACCTGTCGCAAGTTCAGGCTTCCAGAACTCCTGGCAGACCTGCTTCACGTTGGGGGTTCCCATGACCTCCTGTTTGGGTTTGATTAAGGTGCTGGAGTGGCACGGAGAGCTCAGGGAAACACTTGCCGATGTTTACGGTTTATTCTAAAGGATATTGCGAAGAATACAGAGGAAGAGATTGGGGGGAAGGGGCACGGAGCTTCCACGTCCTCCCTGGGTGCACGGTGCACCACCCTCCAGGAAGCTTTACATGCTCAGCTGCCCAGAAGATCCTGAAACTCAGTCCTCTTGGGTTTTTATAGAAGCACTCCTTCCCCCAGGATATGAGGCGGGACTCTCTCAGGGGAGGGTCTTAAGACCCACAGTCAGAAAGGTGGTGAAAGATCAGAGTCCTGTGATGGGGCAGGGGAAAGGAGGGCCAGAAAGAGATCCTGTTTCCCGAGGCCTGCCCGAAGCCTAACACACCCAACATATGACAAAAGATTGTAGCAAGGGCTATGGGAGTTATGAGCCAGGAACCGTGGATGAAATCCCCCCACCCCATGCCCCTCTATATAGAAACATTTCTAGATACATCATAACACCTCAGGCCATGCCCTGGTTTTCAACCACTGATCCCTTACGTCAAAAGAATATGCATTATCATTTAACAATTAGTCCAGTGCACTGTATTGCATGAATGTCTCCCAGGGTGAAGCCACTCAGGTTTGCAGGTTTTTTTTTTTTTTTGACACGAAGTCTCACTCTGTCTCTCAGGCTGGAGTGCAATGGCGTGACCTCGGCTCACTGCAACCTCTCCTGGGTTCAAGCGATTCTCCTGCCTCAGACTCCCGAGTAGCTGAGCTTACAGGTGTAGGCCACGATGCCTGACTAATTTTTATATTTTTAGTAGAGATGGGGTTTCACCATGTTGGTCAGGCTGGTCTTGAACTCCCAACCTCAGGTGATCCACCCGCCTCAGCCTCCCAAAGTGCTGGGATTACAGGCATGAGCCACTGTGCCCAGCCTGCAGGCCTTCTTTAGATTTGAAGAAAAGGTTCCAAAACCAGGAGTGGTCCCAGCAAACACAGCTTTCCCCTTCCAGGCATCTGGGGATACTAAGCTAAGAGACAATGTCCTCTTTTGGTTTGAGACTGTTTCCAGTTGTTAATGTAGTATTGGATTTCCTTCTTTTTATAACCCATTATTCATTTCTTTACCCTCAGGTACGATTCTTCATTTTCTCCACTAGTCATTTATTTTTACCTGCACTTTTCCACCTTTAGAAGGGACATTGGGTTTGGCCACTGTGTGGTCCAGATGGCTGCTGACAGCACTAGTCCAGCCAGTGCCTCCCCTCAGTCCATTCCCATTCATATCCGGGAAGGTTATGTAGGTTCCAAACTAGTGGATTATTTTTACCACGAGACACCCTAGTTGTATTTATTCTTAGCCCTAATTTTGCTAGACAGGGTGAAGGCACCTCCCACCCCCATCAGGGCCCTAGGAATTCTGACATAAGGTTTAAAAACACAGTGACAGTTTTTTGCTTGGAAATTATCTCTGCTTCCAGAACTTGTAGTTGCAGCCCTGATCCTGGGATCACTGCATCAGGTAGGGGACAAAAGTTTTTTTTTTTTTTTTTTTTTTTTTTTGGAGACGAAGTTTCGCTGTTGCCCAGGCTGGAGTAGAATGGCGTGATCTCGGCTCACTGTAACCTCCACCTCCCGGGTTCAAGTGATTCTCCTGCCTCAGCCTCCTGAGTAGCTGGGATTACAGGCACCTGTCACCATGCCCAGTTAATTTTTTTTGTATTTTTAGTAGAGATGGGGTTTCACCATGTTGGCCAGGCTGATCTCAAACTCCTGACCCCAGGTGATCCATCCACCTCAGCCTCCCGAAGTGCTGGGATTACAGGCGTGAGCCACCGTGCCCGGCCAAGAAAAGTTTTTTTTTTAAACTGAGTTGGGAAAGAAAGAAAAAAAATAGTCATTATACCAGTGTACTCCTTCCTTGGCAAGAATTGCATAGTTATCTAGCATCCTTCCCACCTCCTCGTCCCCAGATCAGCCAGAAAAACAGAGGGAAAATCTAGTGGGGACACTAGTACCACTCATGGTGCGTGTGAGCACACACTCGTGAAGGCGTGCAAGTCAGCCCTTCATGCTTTTGTCTCCCCATTTTAGACAACAAATGTTTCAATTGCCTGTTGCATTTCTCTACCAAATTCTTACTCTAAGGAGATCTCTCTGTCCATTGCTGGACGTTATGGGCTTACAGTGTGTCCCTTGGTCTGAAGAAATAATGGTCAACTGTCCAAATGCATACACTATCTTCTGTTTTTTTTTTTTAAAATGACACTCTGAGCACTTCTATCTTCTACTGAGTAAGGAAAACCCACTCCAGAGTCAGGTCAGTGTCTATTCTAGACAAGACCCACTTGTAGACCCTCAGCATCAGTCTCACTTGCCAGCTATGTTTAGAGCCTTCCCACCAGGGAATCTTCCACATAGCCACTGGCAGTCTCTGTCTCTCTTGCTGGCAGACAGAATAGCTCTTGTTGGAATTATGTGTCTGAGAGGGTGCAAAGGGAACATGTCTAGATTCAGCCCATCTCTACACTGCTGCTGTGCCTCCATATCTACCCATTTCATGAGCCCAGGTGGCCACCTCAAGGGAGAACCCGGGGCTATCTGTGTGTCGATTCCCGTCACCTTCTGAACCTCGAAGGGAGTTCTTCTGATGGGAACTGACTTGTTCAGCTTTAATGCACCCCTCAAATTTCCACAGGGCTCTGCTTCATGTGGGCATCCCATTAATAGGCCAGGTTTCCATTGCCCTTCTGCCTGGCCACATGGCCAGGCCATTGGTCACTGCCCATGATTCAGTAAAACCTAAACACAGAGGCTTCTACCATTGTTTGTTTTTCCCATCACTATTAGGAACACAGCATGCAATTCAGTTCATGTGCAGACCTGTTTTTACCTTCTCTGATCAAAGTAGTAACCTTCGGAGCAGGTTGGTGTCCATTCACACTGGAACTGCTGTCAACCAAACAGCTCCTGAGTCAATCAAGAGCTGTTCTTAATGCACTGTCCATGTGTAGATCAAATCCAGCAGCACCTCACACAGCTCCAGAGTCAGTTCTGGGGGAGAAGAAACTCCCTGCCTGAGAGTGTCTTGTCCTTGAATTCCACAGGCAGCTTGATCCTCTAGAAACCATTTCCATTTTATGTACTCTTCTGGGCACTGCTGTCCCCATTAGAATGTTTCTCTGACATCACCAAAGACAGGATGAGTATTTCAGGTGGGTCCTGTGCACCCACCTTCCAAGACAGCTAACATTTCATAGCAAGGGAGTAAATGCCCTCAGGTGGAAATTCTCTAGTCCGAAGTCCTGGCAGTTGTTGCTGGGAGGTGCTCAGAGGCGTTTGCCATAAGCCCCAGGAAACGCTCCACGGAAGTACGTTGAATCTCCCCACGTGGAGGTAAACTTTCTGGGGACCAAGACAATTGCCCGCTGCCTGTGTTACTTTGGATGAATCACATCCCTTTCCTGAGTCTCAGTTTTCTCCTCTCCAGCTGGCTGCCAGTGTTCCTTTAAAAAGTCTATGATTGTCAAATTATCCAGTCCCAGCATCTTGGAGCTACTGACTAGGGGCAGAGAAGGTCACTGTCCTCACTTTGCTGTCGACGTCTACTCTATTCAAACACTGTGCTGGGCTCCTTGGATCTAATGGAGACCAAACAGAGACAACGGACTGGTAGGGGAGACAGGTGTTACTGATACAGAACAACTGCGCTCCCAGCTAAACCCCACCCTTAAGCCTGGAACTGCAGCCCTTAGTGAAAACAGGTGACTCAATTTTTCTCCCAAATGTTGCTTGTTTGGCCTGCCACATCCCTATCCTGTGCCCATAAAAAGACTTCAGCTGGCAGAGTAACACAAGCAGCTGAGCATCGGGGATACAAGCGGCTGAGTGGTGAGCAGGGCAGCAACTGGGCGTCGGAGACTATGGATAGATGAGGTTAACTTCAGACAGTGCAGTGTCAGGGAACGATTGCCTTCTTCCTGCACCATCCCCTTTCCAACTCCCCATTCTGCCAAGAGCCCCCGTTCATCGCCCAATACATTCCTCTGCATACACTACCCTTCAATCCATTCATGTGACCTGATTCTTCCTGACGCTGGACAAGAACCTGGATGCCGAGAGGGCAGGAGCTTGGACACTGCTGTGGGGCCGCACAGAGCCTGCTCCTGCCAGAGAGGAGCAACTGGCTGGTTCCTGCATTCATTCCTTCTGGTTCCTGCACTTGCTCACATGCTCCCTCTCTCAAGGAGTGGCCAGAGGGAGGCTGAGTGAAAGGAGCCACTCCAGTTCCCACCCATAAAGAGGGTCAAGGGAATTATCCCATCTCATTAGTAAATAATTGCAGTATGAATGTGTATGTACAAACTGAGCTCAGAGCTCTGAAAGGAAGGATCTTGTTTTACAGGACCATGTAACACAGGAACTGGATCTTGACCGAGGAGGGGTGGGTCAGAGGAGGCGTCACTGGAGCAGAGACTTGAGCTGTGATTTGAAGGATGAGCAGGAATTACCATGTGAAGGGTTTGGGGACGGGGTGAATGTGGCAAGCACCCCAAGAAGAGGGAGCAGGGTAGACAGACCCTATGACAGGGGCCCTGCTTGAGGAGCAGTGGGAAGGCCCATGTGACTGGAGCACAGGGTGTTTAAGGGGGTAGGATGAGGTCAGATGTAGGTAGGAACCAGATCACATGGCACCTTGTAGAACATGCTAACAATTTGAGAATTTTTTTTTTTTTTTGAGATGGAGTCTCTCTCTGTCATCCAGGCTGGAGTGCAATGGCATGATCTCAGCTCACTGCAACCTCTGCCTCCCAGGTTCAGGCGACTCTCCTATCTCGGCCTCCCGAGTGGTTGGGTTTACAGGTGCATGCCACCATGCCCAGCTAATATTTTGTATTTTTAGTAGAGGTGTGGTTTCGCTATGTAGGCCAGGCTGGTCTTGAACTCCTGACCTCAGGTGATCCACCTGCCTCAGTCTTTCAAAGTGCCGGGATTATAGACATGAGCCACTGTGCCTAGACTTGAATATATATTTTTTAAAGCCATTAAAATATTTTCAAAAAGAACATGACATGGTCCAGTTTGCATTTTGAAACACTGCTCTGACTAAAGTGTGGAAAACGACCTGGGCATGGGGATTGGGCATGACAGATGCAAGGAGCCAGGTAGGAGAGCCCTGATGCAGTGCAGGGGAGAGAGGCTGGGGACAGGGACTAGGGTGGTGGCATGAGATGGAGAGAGGAGGGTGGGTACAGGAGGCACTCAGGAAATAACATCCGTAGGACTTGGTGAGGATTGGGTATGAGTGTGAGGGAAAGGGAAGTTTAAAAAGGAACTTTGGCTGGGTGCAGTGGCTCATGTCTGTAATCCTAGCATTTTGGGAGGCCCAGGTGGGAGGATTGCTTGAGTCAGGGGTTTGAGACCAGTCTGGGCAACATAGTGAGGCACTGTCTCTACAAAAATTTAAAAAATTAGCTGGGCCTGGTGGTGCATGCTTGTTCTTCTAGCTACTTGGGAGGCTGGGGTGAGATGATTGCTTGAGCTTAGGAATTGGAAGCTATAGTGACCGTGATGGTTCCACTGTCCTCTAGCGGAATGAAGCCTTGTTTCAGTAAGAAAAAAAAAAGGAACTTGGCAGGGTCTGTAGCACAGGCATCCACAGTCTAAGAGAGGCAGGACTCCTGGTAGGAAAGGTGGCTGGAGGAATGGGCTGAGAAAAAGCTTTGGAATGTTCCCTCAGATCCTGGCTGGAGAGTGGAAACGGCAGGTCTCTTGTTCCAAGACACCAAGCGAATTAAATAACAATCATAAAGCGCCCTGGAAATCTGAGTCTTGCCATAAATAATAAACAGGGACGTTATACAAATAACGGGCTTTGCAGCCCCAGTGGAAGAAAACACATCAGTAAGAAAAATGGAGTTAGAAAAAAATGCACCCCAAAGCCCCAGCTAACAAAATGACGGTATTAGCCAACATCCCGGGGGCTCGGCAGGCAGTGGAGGAATGGGCTCAGGAAAATGACTGCGGCCCTTAGCGTGAGCCAGACTGTACGGCTGCAACAGAGTGAGAAGAGCTGCCGGCAGCAGGGAAGCCCGCTCACCGCTGGGTCTGGTCCCCAGGCCAAGGACCCTGGCCTCCTGCTTCCCCTCTGCCCTGAAAAAAGCACAGCTCATCCCGCAGGCCTGCCAGACTCTTGCCCTGCCACCCAGCGTACAGCTGATATGACCTGAGTTCACCCTTAGTGACAGATGGGAGAAAGAAACACGGATCCACCTTCAGAGGCTCCCAAGGAAAGCCAGTTCATTGACTTTTTTCTACTGGTTCCTTTGGTGACCAAGACATTTAAAATTATGGGATGGGCTGTGAGAACAGGGTGTGGGCTGGGTGTTGAGAGCCAAGATAGATTTTTGAATCATCACATTTTAGAGACATACAGGTCATCTTATGCAACATGATTCCATTTTGCATATGAGAAGGTTGAGATCTGAGTGTCTGGGGACTTGTCCAAGCTCACACAGCCTGCTCCTCACTCTTAGGTGCTCCTCCCACTACACATCCCAGCTGAGAGGCACCTCTCTTTCTATAGGCAGGAAACAGTAGATGCTTTAGACTCATTTTTTTTTTAAGTTAGTGTATAAGGGTGCAGAAAGAACAGGCTCTCACGCCATCATAAAGAATTTTAGAGCTGTCGAAGAAGCCAGATTCCCAACCTCCCAGGGCTCTGACTCCCCTGTAAGGCTTGGAGGTGAGGACAGGTGCTGCTGGTGAGGGGCATTTGCACACAGAGCCTGGACTGGGACCACGGTGCTGTTCAGGAGCTGTGGGCCATACAAGAGGCTGCTAGTTATTTATGGAACCAGCCTTCCCCTTCCTGGGTGCACCAGTTCTTCCCACAGAGGGCTAGAGGTCTCCAGCAAGCAGAAGCTGCCTTTGCTAATCACTCACAAGTGTTTCGCCCTGAAAGATGAAAGGGACAGCGCCCAGAGGCATTTCTGCTCTCCTTTGCTCTCTTGAAGCAGCCATCATTGCAATGCTGAAAGTCCAGGGAAACTGACACCCACCTTGATGGGCAGCCCGAGAGGGCACCAGTGTGAGGGAGGAGAACCCTCCTGTGCAGGCCCCCCTTGGCCCCAGGGGGATGGCTGAAGGGGAGGTCGAAACTTGGGTGCCTCTGCTTCTTCCCTCCTTTAAACATCCTCTTCCTTATTTCCCTTCTCAGGACTCCTGTGGCCTGCCAGCTTTTCGGGTTCCCTAGGAATGGCCTTCTCTCTCTGTGTCCCTCACTCCAGGTCTTCCCTGATCTTCTGCATGTCAACTCAAGTTTTCCCTGTGTTCTGCCCTCTCTTCTCCCTGCCTTGCCACTTTCTCTCTTTCCAACCACCCTGAAAAATGAAACCAAGCTAAAGTGTTAGAGGCTTCCCCTCTGCTCATGGTCTCAGCCTCCTCTTCCTGAATTCCAAGACCCCTGGGTGCCTGGAGCCCTGGGCTGTGGTCCTGGCTCTTCCAGCCACTTCCCATGGGCCCTGGGCAAGTTGCTGCATGCTCTTGGGCCATGCTGAGTTATTGGGTTGCACTGTTATCTCTAGGGTTGTTGACAGTTCTAACAGAGGAGGTCTGAGCCCTCTGAGACAGGCAGAGCCCCTTTCCTGATACATGTGACAGCTTTCTACTTGGCCTGGGAATAGGATCAGGTCTGGGGAAGCCATGTGCTTTGAGAAGGTGAGTGGTCTGGATCTCCAGGAGGGAAACATCATAAAGGGGGAGGGCCAGTAAGGGGAGGTGAAGGGTGTGTTCATGTGTGCACACATGTGGGTGTATATGTGCATGTGTATATATGTGTGCATGTGTGTGCATGCATGTGTGCATGTATGCATGTGCATGCAGGTGTGTGCATGTGTGTGTGCATGCTCATGTGTGTGTTGGAGATGTGACTGAGGAACCAGTGAGAGCAGGCCGGATCTACTTAAAGATTCCCTAAGAGCATGGGCTGGCAGTAGGTGGGGTTAGGAAGGAGAGCTGGTACAGAAAGAAGGGTAACTGCCCCTGGGGAAGGCCTCCCCACCCAGCCCTCCTTCCGTGGCTTGCCTGGACCCTGCCTCCCAGGAAGGGGCTGTAGCACTGGAACTGGAAGAAAGCCTGAGAGTGAGCACCAAGGTAGACTCTAGGAATCACCTAGAACAGGGAGACCATTTTGTGGAGCGTTCCACATTTGTCTGCTCTGTCTGAGGTGTTCCTTTTCAAGACCTACCTGACACCTGCGGGGGACTTTGTACATTCCTCCATTGTCACTCAGGGCCCTAGTTAATTACCTAAATGAAAGTTGAGCGACTACTCCCTATGTACAAGACACTGGGCGAAGGCCCAGGGAGAGGAGAGGAAGGAACAGGAGTCCTTGCCCTCCTCCAGCTGATTCTCTAGGTGAGACTGACAGCACCTGAGGAAGCAGTCCAATAAATAATCACACGTCATAATAGCTGCCACTCGATACACACACTGGCTGCCGTGATGAGCACAGGGTGCAGGGAGAGGGGTGCCTGTGTAATTTAGGTAGGTAGAAGGCAGGATCTCTTTGTGGAGGTGACACACACTGAGATGTATTTTTACTGTGAGCTCTTTGAGGGCAGGAAATATGTCATACTGTACTTCTTCTTCTTCTTCTATTTTTTTTTAGATGGAGCCTCACTCTGTTACCCAGGCTGGGGTGCAACGGCAGGATCTCGGCTCACTGTGGCCTCTGCCTCCTGTGTTCAAGCAATTCTCCTGCCTCAGCTTCCTGAGTAACTGGGACTACAGGTGTGGGCCACCATGCCTGGCTGATTTTTTTTTGTGTGTGTGTTTTTAGTAGAGACAGGGTTTCACCATGTTGGCCAGGCTGGTCTTGAACTCCTGACCTCAAGTGATCTGCCTGCCTTGGCCTCTCAGAGTGCTGGGATTACAGGCATGAGCCATTGTGCCTGGCTTGTGTCTTACTTCTTTTATAGCTCCAGTGCTTAGAACAATGTCTGGCACTTGTGAGAAATTGGTATTATTTTTATGGTATTCAATAAATGTTTGATGAATAACTGAATGATCACTCATCAGCAGTTCCTATATAAAGCACATGTGCTTAATCACAGGCAGACAATGATCTCAAGCAAATGTGATATTGTTATGGCTAGTCTGTCTTTACTTCCTCCTTTCTTGCCTGCCCTTTGTTGATTTTTGCTCATATCTCCTTTTGATGGCTTAGTTGTGTTGAGTCCACACAGTAGAGAACACACACGCACACCCACACATACACTCTCCATATATTACCAACCACCTCCATTCCTGCAAAGACTGCAGATTCTATCCACGAAGCTATTAAGCACTCCCAAATAGAGCAAACCTCTCATTGACTATCACATGCCTCCTTAAATGATCTTTGAATAGCATTTTCTTTTTATTGCTTTGTGTAGTTTAACGGCACCAATTGCGATTACTCTAACTTATGATAAACCCCAGATCTATAAAGCTCCTGTTCATTCATTATTTTCCTCTCGCTCCTTCTCAAGCTGTTATTTTTTGGAATGTAGTGAGGAGGGAGGAGTGGAGAGAGAAGAAAATAAAAGGACACCAAATTAACAGGAAAACAAATAAAATAGGGAAGCACTTCTCCCTGGGTGACAGGCACCCTATTAGATGCTGTTAAACAGAACAAATATGCTTTAATACAGCACAAGTAGGTCTTTTATATTTATTCTAAATGGGAAATATAATGATCACCAACTTATCTTTAAGGGAAGAAGAAGCTAGTTGTTCTAATATCTCACTAATCCTAGCAACTGGGAGAAAAATAATTGTTTTTCACTATTATACCAATTGTTCAATTTATACCAAGGTGTGTCGTGTAGCATGGACAGAGATTTCTATTTCTTGATCTATGTCATGGCTGCTATTCCATTTTAATTATTAATATGTGGAAATTATAATTATTTTGAGTATTGGTATGAGATAATTATAAATATAAAACAGCTTCATATGCTTTCTGGTGCTCTTTCTTATCTGCAGACGTGCTGGAGTTTGGGTGCATGAGCTTTAGAGGGAGAGAAACGTATAATGTGGTCCTTAGGGTAGCAAGGCTGGCTGGAGTGGAAGCAGAGGAGCCTCCTTCCTCCAGGGCCCTCCCTCTCCTTCACCTCTGCCTTCCAGCCCTCCAGAGCCAAAGTTGACCCACCTGTGTGTCTCTCCTCTGCCTCACTGCCTCACCCTCCTCCTACCCTGTCTGAGTTGTTAGTTGAGATTTCTAACTCATCACACATGTTGGCTCAGCTTGCATCCCAACCCCTCATCTCCTCAGCCGTCCAGAAGCTGAGGTCAGACACCTGGAGCTTTGGGTTTCAAATCCAGCCCAGCTCCTGACTTTTTTGGCTTCCCCAATCCCTACAAACCTCTTTCGAGTTTCTTTAATGAGCTTTGCCAGCAAGAGAACATGTCTATTCAGCACCACGGACAGAGGCACGCTGTCAGTTCCCACAAATTAGAAGTGACTGCCCAGCAGTCTTGTCAAGGCAGTGGTGTTGGGGAGGGAAGGGGAGGCTGAGAAAGAGAAAAGTCAGTAAAGGCAACTGACTGGCAGGACACAGAAAATGCGGCCCCCAACTCTGGCTGTACTCAGTCATGGGGTTCCTACAAATGGGAAGTAGCTTTTTGATGCTGTTGGCTTCTTTCAGGCAGGCAGCAAATGGGGAAGGTGATCACTTCCTGTGCTTAATTGTGTTGGCCTAACTCTTGTCAGATTGTCACCATGATGGGTGCTGGAAACAGGCCCACAGCTGGCAAAGTCTCAGGCATGGGGAACGCATGGGGATGTAGGTGTCGTGGTCGGGGTTGGGAGGAGAGACACCTGAGGAGCTTAGAAAGAGGGCACTGAGACCATGCTATGGTCGTGCTCTGGGGGTAGAGATGGTAGAAAGGAGCTGCCTCCTTCACACTGGAAGGGGGAATGAGGAGACATGGGCCCCGGGCCCTGGAAGGGGAGGGGTCCAGCTCATGGCAAGCATGGCTGGTGGGATCCAAGGCTTCATTTGTCTGACTTTAATGAATAAATGGCATCCCCAGCCATTGTTTATCTACTTTTGAATCCTGACAAACAGCCTGTGGTATCTGATGGAAAGGGTTATTAGCTGCATGGAGACAGATGGCTAGGGATGGAGAGGATTGGTTCTTTATTACAGCAGACCCGTAAGTGACAGCACTCCTTCTCCCAGCCTCCATGCCAATGTCAATATGTTTCTCAAGCCTTCAGTGACCCAGTGAAGCCAGTGCAAGAGGAAGACAGAATGGCCTGTGAGTAAGAGTGAGAAGTAGGGTCAGCAGAGTTGGGAAAAGGGGCAGGTTTCCAAGGGTAAGTTCTTTGGGAGTAAAGACATTGCCTTATTCTTCTTTAGTATTCTCCTAAGTGCCTGTATAGTGCTGTTTATTCAACAGGCATTCAAGAAACATGAGTGATGGAGGAGGCAGGTAGAGAGGTCCGGATTAGAAATGAGAATAGGAGCAGATTTAATTGGGCTGGCTGTGGGGTGGGGTGAGGAAGAAATGGTAGGAAAGAGAGAGGAAGAGAAGTAGGGGACACAAAGGGAGAAGGGAAGATTGCATAAAGAAAATGCTCCTGAATAAGCATCCTGTGTTTTAGGCATTCACTATGCTTCCCCACATTATTGAACAAATGGCTTCATGGAAACCAAACTGGTCTTCCCACTGTCCCCTTCGGGGAGGTCCCAGGTTCTTATTCCTGGTTCCTCTGTCCTGTGGCTGTAGGGGATAACTTCCTCCCTCCAGATTACCCCCGGGACGATGGGGAGGTTCTCACTGACCTTCATTCATTCTCCGAAACTTGTCCTTGGCCATGTAGCCCAGCACCAGACAGCATCCTCTCTTCTGGAGGCCCAGCTCTGGAAGAGAAGCACAGGTGGGTGAGTTGGGAATGGGAACAGATCAGGCATTAGGAGATGCCCCTCTGCAGGGGCCTGTGGAGCTTGTTGCTCTTATAAACAGAGGTACTTTTTGTTTAGCCAACATTTATATGGAACTTATTAGGTTGCGGGCATAATTTTAAGCCAGCAATTCTTCATTTTGATTTTTCATAACAACCCTGTTTCCCCATTTTCTATCATCCCCATTTACAGATATATGAAGTTAGTGGCATTGGATGAAAGAGCTAGCAGGTGGTAAAGCAAGAGCTTTGAACCTAGGCAGTCTGGCTCTGAGTCCATGCTCATAACCATAACTCTGGGTTTTTGAGGCCCTTTGTATCTCAGGCTTGGGGACTATGCTCAGATCAACTTGGGACTGTGGCCAGACCTGCCAGGGATGATGCAAAATCTACCCAGTGGTGCTAGGATGAAACAGTGCAAGCAGACACAGTGGGTGACTCAGGAGGATGAAGAAGTGATCATGTGAGTTTAGGGCAGCAAGGTGACAGAGAAGTTAAGGTATAGGCAGAAGAACTCTTTCTACCTTTTAGAGAGGGTGCATTTCTGGTGCTAGAGATTCCTGTGCCTTCCCATATCAAGGCCCAATTTAGCACCATCATCAAGCACTTATGAAGTGTAGACTTAGAGCACAGGGGTCGAGATAGCTGAGAGACACAGACTCCACAGGGCTTTGACCCAATTGGAAAAACAAGATGGAATAACAATTCCAGGTAGCAAATGCAAGATACAATTTTTTAAATTTGTGCAGTATTTTGTAAATAGTGTCCATTGTGTGTGTGTGAGCATTAAATTGGAGTCCATCTGCCTTACAAGAAGGCAAGCTTTCCTCTCTGGTATTTGTGCTTTTATCCTGATTTGTCTTAAGCACTTTATGGGTTCTGAAGCAATGGCCCACTCATTTTTTTGACCCCCTCTACCCCCAAACAACCCCCTGAGGTGGGCAGGTGGGCCACTGCAACTGATATTATGCAGATGGGAACACTGAGGTTCAACCATGTTAAATGACTTCCCATGATTGTATTAGACCTCCACCCCACCTTGTAGCATTCAAGTCATACAAATGTGACAGCTGCCACAAACTTGGTAAATAGATAAGGAATTTGGTTTCTAGAAGAGGGAATGTGACTGCAGCTCTACCAGGCCCTTGCCAGGATTTCTGGGCTCCTGCCTGCTCCTTCCTTTGGTTTCTCAGAGAAAGAGGGTCCCAATGAGTGATGCATCACAGCACCTTCTCCCACAACACTGAGTGTCTCCCTGAACCCAGCCAGTCAGTGTCCAGGCTCGAGAGGTTAGACAGAGCGGGTCATTCCTCTTTCTCCTTCTCCATCCACCATCTGCAGCCCAGGTCCACCTGCCAAGCATAGCAGGATGAAAGGGAGTGCAGGGCCCATGAGACACAGATAAGTCAAGCTCAGGGGCTCCTGCCCTAGAGAAAAACAAAGCATGGCAGGAGGTGGCAGAACGCCATGGCCCAGGGAGGTCGCTGGCTTTGATCTCCTGATTCTTTAAAGGGGTTTATTGACTATCAGTAAAGAGCAGAGAAGCAGATCTGAGGGCACCATTTCCAAAGGCACTCACTTCTCTTCCTTCCCCTCCACACTGGCGTCTGAAGGCTCAGCCAAACCGCCCTCACTTCAAACGGCCTTACATCTTAGGCGCCCAAATTGACGATGTTAAGTTCCCTCATTCAAGGCCTTGGCCCTTTCTTCAGGGGCTCCTGCTCTGTCGCGGGCCTCGTGGATCAAAGCCCCTTTGATGTTTACTTACTATATTTGTGGATTCTTTCTGACTGACAACCACCTTCAAGAGGCAGGAATGCAGCCTGCCAGGAGGGGGCCAGCGGAAGTACAAGCTGCGAGGAGGTGCTGAGCTCCCTGTAACAATAGCCTCTTGAGGGAGACTGTATTGAAACCTCAACACGCTGACGACAGGCAGAGTTAACCAGCCCATTATAATTGCACACGCATTGTTCATCATTAGAATGATACAATTGCTGACGATTCCCATTATATTTTTGCCATTGACTTCTTATGCCCATCTAAAGCACATCAGCAATGGCTCCTAATAAGAAAAGGAGTTTGGGCTCCTGGACTAAGCCCCAACTCAATCCAGGAGCCTGGGAGGGAGGCAGGGGAGTGCTGAGTAGGAAGGGCAGAAGATGCTGGATGGATTTAGGCCAATGCTCCAGCTGGTCTACTGGACTGTCACTGAACGCTCAGGCAAATGGAAAGGCGAACAATTCTTCTACAGATTTAGAGAGTGTGAGCAATCTGTTGAATCTGGATTATCTCAGTTGGGTAGAGAACTCAATCTCTCCTATGCCACATACTAGGACACCCCCAGGGCAACTGCTTGAGGAGAGGCTGTGTGGACAAGCGGTTATGATATAATAACTAAGAGTCTCACTGACTATGTTTGATTTTTACAAATGAGCAGGAAAAGAAGTTTTAAAAAACTGATTAATAAAAGAAACTGAGAATGAGGCAATTTCTCAATGTATTTGGCTCATTTAATTTGACACGTGTGGGTTAGTCTTAATTATTTAGGCTGCTACATTACAAGGCGCTAATAAGCACACTGCAGAAATTTATTAAGTGCGAGGGCTCTCTGACTGAGCCTTTGTAGAGAAGTGGGGAGAAGCTACTGGGATCTTTGCAAGAACGAGCAGGTTGGAGGATGAGTGAAGTGAGAATTAGTTAGTTGTCCCTATTTGAAAATCTGGGATGTCCTTTGGAGAGATTTGCAGAGCTAAATGAGAAGTCATTTGGTTCACATGAGGAAGTGTGCCAGCAGGGAGTGAAGTGGGGGAAGGGAGGAGAGGCTGGAAACCCAAGTGGAGAGGTGAATATTGTCCAAGGTACTAACAATAGACAGAACCAGGAGGAAGCTGGAGGCAATTGCTTTGGCTTGGGGAGACTCCACCAAGCCAAACTAGGTTATTAGGAGAGAGATGATAGAACATGACAGAAAGAACAGGAATCTCTCTTTTTGAGGTAGACCAGCCACCATCAGACTGTCACCTTCCTTGTCCCATAGCATGGAGATGAATGGGAGAGTCAGATCACAGATGCCCATTTTGGAACTGTAAGATGATGGGGTCTTTTCCAAGTAGGCTTTGGGGGTGCGGTCTTTGGCTTTATCAGTGGCAGAACCACCCAGATACTCTAAAAGTGGCTATGGAAAAATAATTACCATGAAAGGAGTTGGTCCTGGCTTAAAAGGACAAAGAAGTCCACAGTCACCTGCAGATGGGGTAGTGGAGGGCAGTGTCCCAGGAACAAGGAAGGTTTAGGAATACTGCCTGTGCAAGGAAACATGGATTGGAGCAGGGCATGTTTCTTAGGGAGAAGAGAAGGTTGCGCCCTTGGGAAGTCCTGGTCTCTGGCCTCTAAGCAACAGAAGTGTTAGGACTGTGCCTTCTCCTGCTCTGAGCCCGTAGGACCAAGCACAGTGCCTGACACATGGCAAGTGCTCAGGAAAAGTCTGCTGACTTAATGAAAGGGCTGGTTACAAAATAAGGGGCAGCGAAGTGTTCCCTTTGACTCAGGTCAGAATGGAAATAAGTGGGCTTCACTGTAGTACAATGTTTTTAGGTTAGTGGAGGTTGGTTGTAGAGTGAATGAAACTTGTAGCTTAAAGAAAGAGAAGCCTAGAGAACATAGTGGGATTTCCTCCTGGGAGGAATAAAAGGGGATGGCTTTTTAAATGGGATGGGTTTTCTTCCATTTCAGAAGGTGCAGATGGGATGTTTTCTAGCCTTAGAATTTCTTCATTCTTACTAGTAATGTAGTGATACAGTGGTATTATTTCATATTTGTGGGATACTTATTTTTTAATGATGCTGTCATATTCCCGTTCTTTTTAGATGCTCACAGTAAGTAGTTCTGTGACATAGGCAAGTCAGAAATTATTTTCTCCATTTTGGTTTCACAAATTGAGGCTCAGAAGTAAAGTGACAGTTTAAGGCCAATGCACTAGTAGCAATAGTGCCCATGCTGGAACCCACGGCTGATTTCTGGCTTGGTTCTTAGGGTAAAGTACAGGGTCACAGGGCTGCAGATGCTGCAAATCAAGACAAACCAGAGACTAGAGCACAGATCAGTGGTGTGGGCTGGGATGGTGCTATGGGTCGAATTCCTCACTCTCCTAATAACCTAGTTCTGCGTTCCCCTCCTGCACCAAATTCATACATCGAAGTGCTAATCCCAGTCCCTCAGAGTGTGCCCTTATTTGGAGATAGGAACTTTGTAGAGGTGATCATGTTATAATGAGGTCATTAGGATGGACCTTTATCCTGTGACTGATGTCCTTATGAAGAGGAAAATCTAGGGATAGGCACATATACAGGGACACGCCATATAAACTTGAAGACAGCCATCTGCAAGCCAAAGAGGGTGCCTGGGACAGATCCTTCCCTCCCAGCCCTCAGAAGGAACCAACTCTACTGACTTTGGACCTCTAGGCTCCAGAACTGTGGGACAATACATTTCTGTTGTTTAAGCCCCACAGCTGGTGGTGCTTTGTAACAGCAGCCCTAGCAAATGAATACAGACAGGACAGGGAGGAGTGGGTCTTCTCTGAGGCCTGGCAATTTCCACTGGCCATGGTTCTCTGGAACCCACCCCCCAGGGCACAAAGCTGCCTTCGGGGAGCAGCATCACACCCTGCTAAGGAGACCCCAGGTGACTGGGGAGCGGCTACCAGGGTGGGTAAGATCTGATGGGGGTGGCGGCTACAAGAGACAGGAAAGAGGGAAGGTGGGGAGAGAAGGCTGGTTACGTGTCTCACGCCCAGCACCCAGTGGCAAGCTGGAATGCCATTAGTGTTCCTGCTTCCAGGGTGAGGACCGTGTTGGCCAGGACAGCAGTTGCTGGTTGCCCGGTTGCCCTGTTCAGACACTAATGTATCCTCAAGTAACTGCAGATGGAGCCAGTGACAACAGACAGGCACCAGCCTCTGCTACCGCACCATTTCTGAGGCCATCAAGTGCATCTGGATGGCTGCTTGTGGGAGGCCTTCCTGTCCTGTCCCCAACTTGCCCAGTCATAATAGTTCAGGTGTGCTTGCTAAAGACTAACCTCTTCCCACCTAAAGCTAGTAGACTTGAGCACATCCCGGGAAGCCTATCAAACAAGAAATAGAGAATTATTGGCAGGCAGTTTGGTGTGGCTGTAGCAGAAGAAAAAAGATGAGGCAGGAGATCTAGCCAGGGACCAGATCCTGGAGCAGCCAATGAGCCTCACCCAGGAGTTTGTGCTCTCTCTTAAAGGAGGTGGGGAGCCACGCAGAATGCTAGGCAGGGGAAAGACGGGTGAGACTTGCATTTCATAAAGATCCCTTCAGCACTGGTGCAGATGATGGATGGGAGGAGATGAGCTCAGAGAAGGGAGGCCGGCTGGGAGACTGTTGCCATATTCCAGGTGGGAGATGGTGGGCTTGCCTCTCCTGCTTCTTCCCGCTCTCCGAAGATGGCCAGAGATCAGAAAGCAGGGGAAGAACCCTGTTTTATCCTGACATTCATCCCTGCCATGCTGACGCAGAGAGCAGGGGAGGGGCTGAGAAAATAGCTCCCATTCCCCAGACAGTGCCTGAGATCATCTGGAGGAGACACCAACTGGACTTGGTTGGACTCACAGGGAGGCCACATGGGGCAGGGGAGGCTTCAGAACTAACAGAGCTGGCTGGAGCTGTGCTGCAGCACTGACCAGTGAGCAACTCTCAGGCTTCTCTGAGCTTTAGTTTCCTCACCTATAAAACATCGATTCTAATAGTAAGACCCTCCTCACATGATTCATGTGAAAAGCAAATGAGCCGACACATGGGCAGAAGTGCCCAGAATGAAGTACCTAATAAGGGTGAGTTCAATAAGTAGAAACAAAATGCCAAAGTGCGGTTTAGAGATCATCAAATTCTACCCCCCTCCTTTTTTCCTTTTTCGGGTATGAAAGTGGAGATGCAGAGAGGTGGAGTGAGTTCTCCACGGAGACATAATGAACTATTAGGTGGCATGCTTCCCAGGTTAGCATGTAGCTACCAGTGACATAGACTGGAAACGTGAGGCCAGTCAGGAAGACCAGCCACATGGGAGACACCAAGGGACCAGACGGCTTGGGAATGGAGAGGAAATGACGAATCAGAGACACTCCAGGAAGAGACAGTGGTGCTAAGTGACAGAGTGGGTGAAGCAGAGGAAGAGGGCAAGGATGACCCCAGTGTCTTTTGTTGGACATATTGGACAAAGAGTGATGTCTGTATCAGAGTGGGGTGATGACAAAGGAAGCCTATTAAGTCACAGGTGATAATGGTACATTTCTGGACTTCCTGTGTTCGAGGTGACAAGGTTCTAAAGTGAAGAGGACTTGGATGATCATGTGAGAAGGAGTTCCAGGCTGAAGAAATATTTTTAACCAGCTGCATTGACCTCAGAGGGTAAACATTTTGTTGGGGGAAACAGCAGTTGGATCCCATGGGTAGACTCTGCTACAAGCATTAATCCTACCCCTCTGGAACCAGGACATATTAATAAATGTGACTGGTATAAAGTTCAATGCACAGACACTCACAAAGAGGCCACTAAGTGCTAGGCACTATGTGCAAGAGAAAAAAATAGTAGGCAAACTTTCTAGCCCAAAGATACTATAATCCAGTTGGCTATACAAGACATATACTTGTGAAAAGGTAACTAAAAGTCAGAGACAGGTAATAGTTCGGTAAAGAAAGTCTTGAGGCAGCACGCAAGTTATTTCTGCACGAATGGCAATTCTTACTGTAGGAGTCCCAACGAGGAAAAGGGAGCTTCAGGCTGTGGGATGGTGTGGGAGGCCCTTGCAAAAGGCCTTGAAGGCTGGAGATTGTCCCTAGTTTCGTCTTTGTTTTGGGTGTCTACCAGTGGTCTCTCTCATTGGTTATTGTCTATCAACAGCCATCAGTAGCCATTCTGCCCAGCAATGCCATGCTGATTGCAGAATCCTGGGGTCTCCTGTTTGGAAAGTTTTCACTTTGATTGTGATAACTGCTTTCTGCATCGGTTCTGCCTACTCCTATTTTCAGTGTAATTACTCACATTCCAGGCAGTAATGATGTCCATACATCATGCAAAGATCATAATTTTCTGATCAACCTCTATCATAAAGAGGCCTGAAGAGTGGAGTAGCAAAGGTATATTAATCCTGACTAGTGCCTGGCCCTGGACCTCCAGGACAAGTGATAAATGTTTAATAGCCCAATAATACCTGTTTTATAATTTTTGGATCTCATTGCTTGCTAATTCTAAGTTTATTAAATAACTGTAAACTTTACGTTGTTGTAAAGACATAATTGTTACTTCATTGCTTATTTCATATGAGTTAATTATACTAGAACCAAGTTTTTCCCCATTCATATTAAGTATCAATTAGTTGTTTTAAACTATTGATTTGTATTTAATTAACTATGCTATTACATACCAATTAAATTCATATAAGAGGAATCTGAAACAGCTGTGGTCTTAAATTAAGTTTTTGAAATAATGAGTTCTATAACATTTCATGTCAAGTTATTGTCAGTTAGGAAGAGATGACAGTCATTTGTGATAATTCCAAAAAGTTGTTGTGACCCACCAGCCCATCTCACTAGCTCCCGCAGGTAGCAAGTTTCCCTCACACACCTGCTGATCACATGCCGATCAGCACCTTACAGCTTGGTAGGCAGTGGAAGTGCTTAACACTGTAACACTGGGGTAACCCTTTGCCAGCCCTGCCTTCTCCAGCCTGCTTCAGCCATGCCATTATTTGGCTGGCACAGCTCCATCCCCCATGCGGCCAAGGTACGCATTATTAGCAACTCCTCACCACCAGCTGTGGGGTCTAGAATTATCTGTGCTGTTATGTCTCAGATCCCGTGTGCCTGCAGGAAATCTACATGCCCGTGTGGTCATCTATCCTTTGGCTTCTTCGAATCTCTGCTTACTGGCTTAAGTCTGTACATCTCAGGTGGGAAAAAAGATGGCAGACGTCTGCTGAGCCACAATGGGCATTAACTTTTCTCATCTTATTTCACCCTCACAACACCTTTATGATCACAGATGTTATTGTCCTTGTTATTTCGCAAGAAACTGACATTTTAGAGGAGTGAGGAGTTTGTCCTGAGTCCCACAGCTGGTGAGTGGTGAGGCTTGCCATACACTTGCCTCTATGTTGGTGCTTGTTGGTGCGTCATGCCATGCTCTGTCTCCATTCTCTGTGAGATTTGACTCCTAACTAATTCGGAGTCTCAGCCCTTTGGGCTGGGTTTTCAACACCTTGCCTAGCTCTTGTCATCCTTCTCTCCTTGGAGGGCTGGGTTCCTCCCCTACCCTCAGACACTGACTGGGATCTTTCTCCCAACTGATGAATGGCCTGGAATTCCAACAGAGCCATCAGCTTTCTCTGGGGCACTTGGCCATCAACATGGGACCCAAGGTTGGCAGAGTTCACCCCACTCCTCCGTACACCGAAAGTGGGACACTGGTTACTCCCTTTGGAGGCTGGGTGCAGCCCAGCCTTGCCCCTCTCCCTTGGCCAGCATCACCAAGGGTCTGCCCACCTGGGACCAAGTTCAGGTAGTTGACCATCACAATGAAAGCTCCCATGTTCTGATTGTTATGCTTCATTAGTCTCTGGGCTAAGCACTTTACTTGCCTTACCTTCTTTATTCCTCATCAAAACTCTATAAGGTAAGTGCTGTTATTATTCCTATTTGACAGAAAGGAAACTGAGGATCCAAAAGGTTACATAACTTCCCCAAGGTCACATAACTAGTAAGTGCTGAGGTTAGTAAAGCTAATCATGAATGAGATTCTTTGGACTTCCAGTATAATCCCTTTGTGAGAGGGGTGGAGGGTGGGGGATGTTAAATAATGTTGGTTAAATAATTTTATGGCAAACAGTTTTATCCCATGTACAAGGATGCCTCAGCCCGTTTCTGACTTAAGGTGTCTAATCCCAGTGAGTTACTTGCTAGGTGGGGGAACAGAGAAACAGGATCGTGAAGGCCATTCTTGTCCTCCAGTCTGTCTTCCACTCACCCTGTGAGGAACAGGAGCTGCCAAAAGCCACATGCCTGAGGGCTGTTAGACTTTTCCTAAGAGCAAGTTGGAAGTCGTGACTAGTGTTTGAATGGGGCCAGATGCTTGACAGCTGTGTGTCCTACCCATGGGGAGGCTCAGCCTGGTCCATTCAGTCCGTCATAGCTGGGAGGCCACGCAGGAAAAGGCATATCTGTTTTCCTTATTTCTAGAAGGACCAAGAGTTCCCGAAAGACCAAGACTGAAGGCAAAAAGGAGGCAGGCAAAGTCCCGGCCTGCCTCCAAGTATTCCCTTCCCCAGCCCCTACAGTTCTTTTGAAGCCAAGATTTTGCAAAGCCAGAGACCCAATAAGAGGTTGTACATACAAGATTGATTCGTGAAATTAGTCTTTGCACAGATTGGCGAATGTATGGATTATTAGCTTTGCTGTACAGGTGAGGCTCAGGGAAGTCAAGCAATTTTCCTAAAGTCACACAACTGGGAAATGGAGGACCCAGGATTAGAACCCAGGCCCATTTGGTGCCAGAGCCCAGGCCTGCTGTGCCCTTCTTCCAGGATGCAGTCCCAATGTCATGCATACAGCCCAGCTGACCAGCAGAGACTCCAGTGGGAAGAGGGGAACCCCCAGCAGTGCTGCTGATGGAGTCATGGCATCACTGTCAGGTGGTCAGGAGCACTGAGAAGCCCTGTGGGCGTGAGGCCCCTGGAGAGCTCATTTCTCAGGGACTGGAGAGGCAGGGAGGTGGGGTGAAGTGGGGAAGCGTGGAGAGTGCCTGCCTACTTGGTGTGCGGGCAGCAGGGGTGGGGCTGCTGTTTAGTGATGGGCTTACAAACCTTCTTGTCACCTATTTACGGCCCACATAAAACTCTGAACACCGAGGATTAACTGAGAGGGTCCCAGAAGGGCCACACGCTGACTTTAAATAATTGATCACTGGAGTCAGGCAGGAAGGTCCAGCCCTTGCCCTCAGGCCCCTCACATGCTGCTGAATGAGTAGGGGTCGGGGGAGATGTCTGTTCTCACTTGGCACAAGGGAAGAGGGCAGAGAGAGAACAAAATGTCCTGCGAGTAGGGAGTGCAGGGTTTTTAGGGGTGGAGAGGGTGGGCTAAGGTCCAGTGGGCTGCGAATGCCCCCTCCACATTCTGGGTGGAAAAGCAGCACGGGAGAGAGGCCAGCGGACAGCACGTCCTTGCCCCCAGCCAAGACACAGTCACAGCTGCCTGGTTCACAGTCCAGTGGGCATGCCTTGCCTCGTGGGGTGGGTCCTGTTCATCCAGGAATGCTGCGCACCTTCACTGGGGTGGAAGGAGGGAGGGCTGTCCAGCTCTCCCTGCTGTCTCTCCTCTCCCACATGTTTCCGCAGAGAGGACTGTCCTCTAGGGCACTGTAACTTGGGCCACCTTGGGAGCTGAGGCCAGTGAGAAGCAGAGGACGAGGAACTGGTGCCATCTCCCCAACAGCAGAGCCAAGCCCAGGCAGCTACCCGCTTCCCCCACCCACTCCAGCCCACACAGCAAGGAGGGAAAGTAGGCGGTGGGGTTAGGAGAGGACCCAGAGGAAAAGGCGGGGAACCCCGCTGTCCTCCCATTACTGAAATCCTCCTTGAGCCTTACACACCCCATTACGACGCTGTATCTTATAATTAAATTGAATCTGCCAGTTACCTCTCAGCACGGCAGCAATTCAAGCTCATTGGAGGCTTTCTTTGTTTATTTTCATTTATTTATTTATATAGTAATTATTTATCTAGCTATCCAGATAGCTGGATGGAGGCCCTAGCCCAGTGTTTCTTTTGTCTTCAAAAACAAGAAAGCTCAAATGCAGTCTCTCCCACTTCAGGTCAAGACAGGAGAGGAATAACAGAGACCACAGGGTGGCAGCGGATCCACGGGGGGACCTCTTGCTGGGGGGATATCGCTGGGACAGGGTTAAGGTCAAGATTGCAGGGGAAGCTTTGTCTGCCTGCCAGGCGTGGCCTGGATCCTGCTCCTGATTCTACCCATTCTGTTCTTGTCAAAGATACTTTATGGAAACTCCACACATTCCAGAAATCTCCATGGAAGCCCCTTACAGGCCCCAGACCAGGAGCCTCATTCTGAGGGACTAGAACATGGGTTGCAGAATGTGGAAACCAGGTTAACTGAGTATTATCGGCAACTAACACACCTGCAGATCTTTGCAGTTGGAGAAGCAAGTACATGTTCTTCTTTAACCCTGAACATTCATGGAGGACACTGAGGATCAGAGAGGTGCCACAACCTCCCTTGCTCAAAATCACCCCGCTGCTAATGGCAGGGCTGGGATTTGACCACAACGCTTGGGGTAAAACCAAACTCCCCCACCTCCGTCAGAGCCCCAGATCCAAGCTGGTGGCCCAGCAACAAAAATCAAAGCTCCTTTCTTCTCTTTAATGATAACCTTTCAGCAGTGAGGGGGCAAAGGAGAGCATGATGGCTTTGAGCACGGAATCAACCTCAAACAGATCCAGGGGAGTGATTCGGAGCCACCAGCCATCACTCAATAAGAACATGAAAGTTTATTTACCACGAGGCCAGCCCAGTGGGAGGCAGATTGCTAATAGGCATGCCACAGACTGCACAGACCCTGCACGTCAATAGCTGAGCCCCAGAGAGCTGACTGCTTTTGGGGTTATCCGACCTAGCAGGCCCACCAGAGCAAAGGATGAGGGTGGCTGGGATAGTGTGTGCTTACATGTGTGCATGCATTTGGAGAATGGGAAGGAATTCCAGACTTGAGATGGCTCCTTAGACTTAAATCTCCCTTGAAGAGAAAATGCTGTTTATGCACCACTTCCACCCTTGCCTACATACTCCTGCCAACCCATTCATTTGGTTATTCATGAGCTGCTTAATACTTCTTGGAATAGGAAGGAATGGTACCAGAAAATACCTGGGTCCACACTGGCAATTCCTGGGTCTATTCAGGAACAATCATGCTTACGAGGTTTTCGGTGCACATGGGAGGTGGGGATCCGTGTGCCTCTGGGACCTATTTACCCAGATGAACCACTGGGGTTCTTGACTCAGGCTCTGTCAGTCCACAGGGGGTGGTCACGGCAATGTGGAGGAGGCCGGTGGCCCAGGGCCTGAGCTACAGGAGAATTTATATTTCTTGTTCATCTGGAGAAAGTTCTCTGGACAGAGGACACAGTGAGGGAACCTGGTTTAAAAGAAAGGGGCTTAAGCTAAGAAGCCCAGGGAGTAGGAAGTTCTATGCTACTCTGGCTTAAAGCTTTGGACAGTTGGGGCAGGTTCTCTCTTGGCTCCTGAGGCCAAGAGAAGCCAGCCTAGGAAGGTTGGACCATTGATCCCACAGCCCTGGGGCCTTCTCACACAGTAGTGTGGGCATCACAACCACCTCTTAGCTCTTGATCACAGATGTCCGCCTTCAGTCTCCTCAATGTGTACAATGGAGAGGTCTTGGGCTGCTATGAGGACTGGAGATAATACTGGGAGGTAAGGGTAAAGAGAAGTGTGTTCCTAAACCCTGTCTAAATGTATGGAACCAAGGCTGGACATGTCGTAAGCCCCTATAAATGGTACTTAGTTAGAAATATAACATAATATATTATTAGAAAGTACAGGGGTATGCTAAAAGTCCAGAAAATAATAAGATACTCTAAGATTAGCCTGAGAATTCCAGTTCTGTAGCTTGAATAGAGACTGATATGCTGTTGGAGTTAATACCCACAGCAGCTCAGGGAACAGCTTTGTTCAGCTCTCAGAGAAAGGGGCTGCCTGGTGGCTGTCCTACTGGGGCTGCTGTTCCTTCTATCGGGGATTCTCACACCCCTCTCAAGCATCACATTTCACTCACAGTTCAAGAGCCCCCAAGAAACTCCTCTGTGTGTGGCCTTCTCTACCCCTACCATTGCAGATGGGCATCCCGTCCTCTGGGCACCCCCCAACTGCCTTATTCATACCTCTTCATTCATTCATACCTTTGCTATGAGACTGCCTTATAGATGCAACCATGGTTTTGTATTTTTGCTCCACCCCTCCCAGACTGTGAGGTGGGAACCATCTCTATTAATCTCTAGAACCTGGCACAGGGCCTGGCACATCGTAGGCACTCAGTGCACATGTATATGTGACGAGTGACTCCACAGACAGGGATGATCTACTCTAATTCAACAGATTAATATTTGATTTGGCACTGTGTGCCCCTTCAAAATTCTGGGGGCCAAGGTGAGGGCTGAGGTCTGAGATCTTCTCTGCTGGTTTGAGAACGGGACTCTGAGCAGGGCTCCAGCCTTGCCCCTTCCTCCTACCTTCATTTGTCCTTCCTTTTACAGAACTGTAAGTCAGCCTCAGGTATGGGTCAGCTTTATGTAGTTAACCTTCCAGTCATTCAGGTTTTTATCTTTGAGTTTATTCATTCATTCATTCGTTCAAGGATAGCTCACTCTGCGTCAGTTCTGGCTGTTATGAATATTGTGATGAACAAGATAGACAAGAATTTTTGCCTTCCTGAGCTTCCATTTTAGACAGCCTCTATTTAGGTCCTTTCTCTTACACGTAATTTAGTTGTAAGAAGTTTCCTGTGGGCTTGGACAAATTATTAAACATCCCTGGACCTCAGCATCCCCAAAATGCTCTCACCAAACCCTATCTCAAGCTGGCAGTGTGCCACCCACCACAGCTTGGCCTTGCATGGCTGGTGCTCGGTACCTCTAGTTGGTTTGAATGTGGGTGCACATGCATGTACGAGTTCATTAATTTGCTTCCTTTCTTCTTGGGCACTTAGATTTTTGATGCACACTGAGAGGGTCCTTTTTAATCAGCTGAGGAGCAAGGGATTCCTGAGCCACAGATGAAGCTCTCCCTACTGGAATGCAAAAGGAAGGACAAGAGATGGGCCTTTACTGAGATGCTGCTACGTGCTGGGCACTTTACACACACGGAGTTCTGCCATTTAGTCCACACTGTAACTGGGCAGGGAGTTGTTGCTTCCTGTACTTCTCATACGAGAAGACTGAGGCTCAGAGAGGCTCAAGGGCTCCCATAACTGAGGACCTGTGCCTTTGCTGCTGATGGCCACTCAACCTCTGGGCGGGGGTGGGGGGAAGGGCGTTGGGGCTCAGTCCACGTGGAAGGAGGAGAGAAATAGAATGTCACAGAGCCCTCTTTCAATAAAGGGCTCAGCAAAATGTTTGTCTTGGCAGTGTTTCATATCGACCCAGTATGTGGCACATGGATTAAGTATGCAGTTTGGTGGTCTTTAAAGGATGAACATTTTCTCTAGGATCAATAAGCTGAGTGAGTTTGGGTCTGAATTCATCAAAATGTCACCGGAAACAAATTTAGTATCAGGACTTCTGCACTCAGGTCAGGTCGATGGGAGGGGCAGGGACAAAACCCAAGGAATACCAGGTCTCTGGGAAAAGGTCCAGGGCGCCTGTTGGACAAATTTGGGTGTGATAACTCAGAGTGGAGAGGGGGCCCTGCTGGCAACCAGCATCCTAGAAACTAACCGCTGGCCTGGCACAGTGGCTTATGCTTGTAATCCCAGCACTTTGGAAGGCCGAGGCAGGTGGATCACCTGAGGTCAGGAGATCGAGACCAGCCTGGCCAATGTGGCGAAACCCCATCTCTACCAAAAAAAAAAAAAAAAAAAAATTAGCCAGGTGTGGTGGCAGGTGCCTGTAACCCCAGTTATTTGGGAGGCTGAGGCAGAAGAATAGCTTGAACGCGGGAAGCGGAGCTTGCAGTGAGCTGAGATTGTGCCACTGTACTCCAGCCTAGGCAACAGAGCAAGACTCTGTCTCAATTAAATAAAAAAAGAAAAGAAGAAACTAACCGTCCTGCCTCTGGTCTAGATGTCATCCTTACCTTCAGAGAGAATAGCTGAGTGAGAGGCTGTGTGATGACCGCCCAGTTCTACATTCATTGAACAAAAAGGGTCTTTGAGGTTAATCAGTGCCGTTCTCACACCCAGTGCTAAAGGATTCCCTTGTTAGCACCTTGGAGAAGTAGTCACATGGGTTTCCCTTGGATCGTTCTGAAGACAGGGAGCTCATTACTTTGGAAGCTATGCTTTTCATTTTTGGAGAGTTTAAATAATTTTAGAGTTCTTCTATGTTGAGTTTAAATATTCCCTACAGCCTTGCGACTTTGCCTCATTAGTCCCAAATCTGCACCGTGAGGCAACACAGAATGAGACTAATCCCTCTTCCACTCAACTACTGAGAAGTTTAACAGACAATCTTTTCTTTTCCAAAATAAACAACCCCGAGGCTGTTTGGGTCCTGGGGCGCTTGCAGCCCAGGAAATGCTCCCTCCCTCTCCCCTTAGACTCTGGCTTCATTCCCTGATCCTTCCTCAGCATCTCACAAAGAAAGAGGAGGGCAAAATGGGAATTCATTGGAAGAGAGCCTTCGTTCACATACTAGGAAAGAAAAGGGATGATCGTGGGCTTGGCGTGAACTTCCACATGAGCGCGACTCGGTGCCTACCTGCTAATAGGAGCGGGAGTGTGTACTGTGCACACAGGTGGGGATGGGGTGAGAACTTGGGGTGTGGCATGTCCCTGTGGGTGGGCACATTGTGAACAGTAAGTATCATGAATGTGTGACAGCATGTGGAGCACGTGGGTGAGCGGTATGCGTATACACATGCTTAGGTCCTGGGGGAGGGACTCAGAATCCGCCTCACACCATGGACAGTTCTGGCAATGGGTATGGCAAACTATTCCTGACCAACAGGCTTCCGGACTTCTGACTCAGCACCAGTCCTGCTCCTTCTGTCTCAATGACTGTCCCCTGTCCCTGGAGATGTAAGAGTTCCAGGCTCTCCTATCACACCTAGTCTGGACTTACTGATTCCAAGGTGAAAATGAGCCACCACGTATTGGCCATCTATGAGCAAGTATCTTCCCTGCAAAACGCTTTTCACACACTCTCTCACTTAGCCTCATCATGCCTAGAGAAAGGACTTTCTGTGACTTATGAAGACCACGAGGACCGGCAAGGCGAGACAACTGTCTGAGGCCACACAGCAACAGAACGAGACTGGATCAAACCCAAAGCCCATGCTCTGTCTGTGTGCTGCCTCCAAGAAGCCATGGCCAAGAAAGCCATGCACCAGAGCTCACCAATGTCGCAGAGAGGCCCTCCCTTCCTGCCAGCCATCGACGGTCCTGGAGGATGAATGGGTCGTCTGAAACAGATGATGGTGGTCCGGGCCCCAGGGAGTTCCACCAAGAGCCTTAGGATTTATCATGTGGGAGGGCAGTTAGCTCCCAAACGCAGGTGAGTATAAAATCCAGTTTCTTAAATTGCATCCAGGGCCAGGGGGTGCGAGCTGCTCTGTCAGTTATGACTTCCTTGGGTACCTGAGAGTGCAGCTCCTCATTTCCTAAATCCTCCTGCTTGTTGTCTGAGCTTTTATCTCTCTGATTTACTTATTAGATTTCTACTAAGTCTTTTCTGTGCAGAGTGCTCAGTGTCCCTGGGATCCACTCTCTAATTTAACGAATAACTTCTCCCAGGAACAAACGGGGCCCAGGTTCATGCAGGAAGCCAGTGGAAGAGGAGAACTGGGGAGACAGTGAGAAGAGGGGCAGGAAAAACAGGGTGGGGTACAAAGGAGGCAAATGCACCTGTGGCCCTAGAGTGGGGAGCCCTGAGGGGGATGGCATTTGTATCTGGAGTTGTACCTGGATCTGGACAATGCTTCCAGGTTACCACTGCTGGTAAGCAATGTGCCCAAACACCCTCTCTGGTCTCATGACCCCCTGTCTCTCTCCACGTCTGTGTGATGTTTTTCTGTTCACCTGTCTGTCTCCTTGAATTGTGAGGTCCTTAAAAGAGGAAGCCAAGTCATTTTTTTTTTTTTTTTTTTTTTTTTTTTGAGGAAAAGTCTTGCTCTGTCCAGGCTGGAGTACAGTGGTGCGATCTTGGCTCACCGCAATCTCCGCCTTCCGGGTTCATGCCATTCTCCTTCCTCAGTCTCCCGAGTAGCTGGGACTACACGCCACCATGCCTGGCTAATTTTTACTAATTTTTTGTAGAGATGGGGTTTCACTGTGTTAGCCAGGATGGTCTCAATCTCCTGACCTTGTGATCCACCCGCCTCTGCCTCCCAAAGTGCTGGGATTACAGACATGAGTTACTGTGCCCGGCCCCAAGTCATCTTTTAACACTTGGCACTTGTCACTGTGTCTGGTCCACAGTAGGAATTTGACACATACTGGCTGGAGGGGCCAGTTATGGGGCACAGCTGAAAGCATAAAGATGCACTGGATGGCACTGCAGCCCCCAGAGGACCCGCAGTTGGGGAGACAGGGTGTGTACACAAAAGACAGCCAAAGACACCATGGCTGGGCTGGCCAGGGAGGTCTTTGTGGAGGAGGTTGGACTAGACCGGGCCACCTGTAGTGCTGGGGACTGGTCAGCCAGAGAACAGGAGAGCATTCTAGGAGGAGGAATGGCTTGAGCCAAGGGTTCAGGTAGCGATGGGCAAGGGTGGCCCTGAGTGGAAGGCAGGACCTTCCACTGTGTAGGGAAGTCTAGAAAGGTCAGTGGGGGTATACTGTGGAGGGCTTTGAGCACAGAGGGTGGAGCCTGGAATTTCTTCTCCTGTGTTGGAGCCTCTTGTTCGCCCTGGCTCAGCCCTGTGTGCTGTCAGGCACATTTGTTCACTGCCTTCCTGCAGGAGGGGGCCTGGCACAGTTTCTGTGCACCCTGGACAAGCAGGGCCACATGTGGTCCAGGACTGCTCTGCCCTGTCTTCCCCTCTGATTCAGGAAGGAAGAACTTGCCCTGGACTCTGTCTGTCTAAAATAACCTCCCTCCCCAGCCCCACCTGGCCCTACCTGTTCTAGGAGTTTCTAGTTTTTTTTTTTTCTCTTCTTCTTCCTTGACGTTACAGTCTCTGGGTTGCACTTAAACCTCAATGGCATCCCCTTTCAGTCTTTGCATGTGCTTCATAAATAAATGACTCTTTTGTGCGGATCCACTGCCTATGGTGAAGTAGGTGCTCACATAAATGCCAGGTCCTAGCTCTGGAAAGGGTTAGACAGCCCTTCTCAAACCATGCCTGCAATGCCAGTTTAAAGAACATGGAGGAGGGACAGCAGCCATGGGAATGAAGAGTGGCAGATAAAATCAGCGCCCCAGAAGCTCTGGGGCCTCCCCTCATTGCTTAGATTTTCAAATATAATTTTGCTATAGTTTGGGGGTTTAGAGCTGGTCACATTATTTATTTATTTACTTATTTTTGAGACAGAGTCTCAGTCTGTTGCCCAGGCTGGAGTGCAGTTGTGCAATCTTAGCTCACTGCAACCTCTACCTCCCGGGTTCAAGCGATTTTCCTGCTTCAGGCTCCCGAGTAGCTGGGGTTACAGGCACCCACCATCATGCATGGCTAATTTTTGTATTTTTGTAGAGACAGGGTTTCACCATGTTGACCAGGCTGGCCTTGAACTCCTGACCTCAGGTGATCTGCCCTTCTCAGCCTCCCAAAGTGCTGGGATTACAGGCATGAGCCACCGCGCCCAGCCTGTATTCAATTTTAAAACTTGCATTTATTTTTAAAATTGAAGCTAAAAGTTGTAGATCTATTTATGGTATACGAGATGACGTTTTGATAAAAGCATACATTGTGGAATGAATAGATCAGTGAATTAACATATCCATTACCTCACATACATATCATTTTTTTTTGGTGCATGGTGAGAACATTTAAAACCTATTCTCTGAGCAATTTCCAATTATAAAATCCATTGTTATTAACTATAATCACCATGTCCTGCAATAGACAGGAGTCTCCTCTTAAACCAGGGTTATGTCTCAGAACCGGAGTAGGAGGCGAAGCACCTCACACGAGAGCCTCTGCTGTCCTGACGCGGCAGGGAAGTGAGTGACAGGGACAAGGGGAAGGTGCTGGAAAGGGGCCAGCTATGAACTGAGCACAGGTAACAGACCACACCCGGCCTCCTGGATCCCTGCTTACACAAGGGTGTGTATTCATTGTTCCATTCCACAGATGGGAATGGAACAATAAATACAGAGACTCCTGGAGCTTAAGCAGCTTGCCCAGGGTCACACGGCTATGTGACAGAAGGGCTGGAACCTAGATCCTCCCACCCCAAAGCCAGGCTCCTCCCTGTGATCTGGCCCTGGTTTTGCCTGTGTGATCCCTCTGGCCTTACTGGGTGATATTGAGCCAATCGTGGAGCCTCTTTGGGCTTCTGTCTTCTCATCTCTCAAGCGAGGGGTGTACTCTCAACTGAGCGTCCTCTGCACAGCCTGTCCTCCCACTCAGGCCAGACCAGGACCGACTCCTGCCACTGTGCATTGCAAGGATGCACTGCTTGCTAGTGGGCCTGAGATTCACTAGCGGCAACACAGTGGTGCCTTCACCCGCCTTGCTGAACTCTGGATTGTGTTTCTGCCTTGGTGTTTGGTATCAGAACGCATTCCCCTGATGCTGCCGGAAGCAATAATCCAGACACGGTTCGGGGGTTTAGTGGAAATCCTCCGCTATAGTGGAAGAAAATGAAACTCAGTGAAGCAAGGATTTCGGCAGATGTGAGAATCTGCCCATTTACCTTCTCAATCTGAACTGCACGGCAGGGACAGCTGAGAAGCAGGCGGATGGGTGACCTGAGCTGCAGGTCAGGTAGGGGAGGGGTGAGAACTGAATTCAGAAGATTGGGGCTTCTGCAGGCCTAAAGCCCCATGAGGATGGGAAGGGAAGGTCACCAAGTATTTGCAAAAACGTTGTAAGATCAGCATTGACCTTAATTGAGTGTTGACTGTTAAAGGTCAGTGCTTCATGCAGCAACATATTTTCCTTTTAAGCTCTTGCAACACTGACGTATTGAAGAAGTACTAAAGAAGTATTATCCTTAATTATCTGACATACTGAAAAAGTATTATCCTGAATTATCTGACTTACTGAAGAAGTATTATCCTTAGTTTTGGTTTGAGGGCTTAGATAGCCTAAGTGACTTGCCCAAAGCTACACAGTCAGTAAATGGCAGAGCACAGCAGAGATGCTCATTGCTAACAGAGGGACACTGCTATCTGTTCTTGATACTCAGACCCTCCCATCTCTCCCATCCACACCAGTTACCCACCATCATGGAAAAATGTGGTTCCGGATGTGGACAGCTGGCTTCCCGGGCCCCATACCTCCTGTGTGCTTCTGGAGCCTCCTCTATCTGACACGCCATGTCAGATGTGGTCCTGGACCTTCCTGCTATCCTCAGCTCACTGTGGACTCTTTCTGAGCCAAGGGTATTGTGCGGCTACCAGGGAAAATATGCCCCCACTCTAGGCCTGCCAGCAGCTCTAGGGCAATAAGCCGTCTTTCTAAAATGAGATTTCCTATTTCAGGGACTCTGAAATCTCCAGTTCTGCCAAACCACAGGTCTCCTCCTCAGCTTAGGATAGCTGGGATCATGGCTGAGGTTGAGCTGATCACAGATCATCCCTCACTGAACCAATGATAACACCCTGCCAAGGGCCTCAGCACGAGCACCTGCAGCTTCTCTGTTCATACATTTACATATCAAGTTAGAAATGAATACACGAAGGAGTCTAGCATGAGGAGGACGGGATGCGCTGTGGAGTTAGACGCACTTAGGCTCAAATCCCAGTGTCATCACTTATTAGTTGTGCGACCCCGGGCAAGACATTTAACTCCTCTGTGAGCCTGCTTCCTTCTTTGTAAAATGCAAAGAATCATCCCACCTACCTCAAGGAGCTTCTATGGGGATAAACGAGAACAAGCCCTCAGTACGGTGCCTGGCACACAGCGAGGCTCCCGAAATGGAGGCTCCTGCTGTCACGACCCTGGCCCGGGGAAATGCCTGTCTCCTCCATTTAGAAAGTGACAGCTGACAGCAGGCCCAAGGCAGCCAGGTAGGGAGGCTGCCTGTGTGCAACCCGCTGTGGAGGCTGCTGGTGGCTGCAGGCTTTCAGAAGGCATTACAGGCCATTGTTTTAATCAATACTATATTATTTCCTCCACGGCAACTATCCCCATGTTTATTATGTGTAAATAGGGCTTTCAATGATGTGAATGTGTTAGCTTAATATAGCTGACATTCAGCGTGCACAATCTGGTGGCTGCCCCTCAGGACTTCCAGGAAAATGAGATGATGCATCCGTCACAAAGCCATCCTCGTGAGTAAAATTTGAGCAGTGGCGGCAGCCAGGGCACCCGACGAATTCTGCAGGTGTGGGCTGCTTGCTTGAGCAAGGAAAACAGACCATCACCATAGCCTGGGAGCACGGTCCGCAGGCAGTGTGGACGGTTGGTGCCCTGGAATGAGGGTGTTGGCATTCCCATCTCTTTGCTGCCATATCTAGATCCTATACAACTTATTCCAACACCTCTCCAATGTCTGATCAGCGCCTGTGGATGCGCTCCTCTGCGTGCCCCTGGAACTTGTCAAGGTTTGCCCTCTCTGATGGCAGCTCCTTACTCTCCTGAACTCTGGGATGGGCCCCTTCGTTCCCCATACAAAGCCCCCAGTAGTCTGAAAACTCATTTTGTCCATGCTCCTCAGCTCAGCCCAGGCCTGTGGGTATGATTGAGCCTGGCTGCAGAGGCAGGCAGAGGGGAGCAAAGGTGGCCTTTCTCCATGTCCCACGTGGGCTTAGCTCTCTTCCTCCTGGACCAGGGCACTCAGAATAACACCGCCAATGACACTACCAGCTTCTCTCCGACGTCTAACTGGACTGAAGCCGAAGCAGGAGGGGTGTCGTTTAGAGCTGGGGCAGAGCTTCCCCACTGTGACACCTTTGAAGTGGCAGGCCAGATGCCACTACCACACATGGGTCACTGTCAACAGGCCACAACCCCAATAATGGGCACTTAACTCAATAATATCAGATATCAGACAACTGTGACTTCATCCGTTAGCCAGACTGGAGTGCAATGGCACGATCTCAGCTCACTGCAACCTCTGCCTCTGGGATTCAAATAATTCTTGTGCCGCGCCTCCCCAGTAGCTGGGATTACAGGCACTCACCACCACGCCCATCTAAATTTTGTATTTTTAGTAGAGAGGGGTTTTCAACATGTCGGCCAGGCTACTCTCGAATTCCTGACCTCAGGTGATCCGCCCGCCTCAGCCTCCCAAAGTGTTGGAATTACAGGCATGAGCCACCGCTCCCGGCCAGGAATTAACCTTTACCAAGACAGTTTGTGGAATTTTATCAAGAGGCTTCACTCCCAGCCCCTGCTTTCTTAACAGAGTTTGGAAGCCGTGGACTGGATAGGAAAACTGCTTGGAGTTCCACCCTCATGCCAAGTGGCAGAGGCCCTGGGGGATGCGCCTCTGCGGAACGTGGGAACGAAGGGATGCGGTGCCTAGCACTCTACGCCGGTCTGTTTGTCTGTCCTGAAGCCTTGTCACACTCTGGGGGGCCATCTAGCTAAAAGGTACTCCATCAGTGTAAACGACCGTCGCTCTCGTTAAGTTCCGTCTGTGTCTTAAACCTAAGGCACGGAACGTGATTGGAGTTGGGCTTCGGCTTCCCTGAGCTGCCTGAGACAGAGGAGGGAGGTGTTTTTCTTGGCAAATAAAGATGATATCACAAGCCCTGGCAGGATTCCAGCCTGAGTAATGGCCGTCTGCCTTCCTAATTCCCTCAGCAGCTTGGAACAGGAACATTATTCTTTACTTCCTCTCTTTAAAAACAAACCCTCTATTGGAGAGCATTACTCAGCCACAGGATCCCTCCCCGGACGCGTTCAGATGATGGGAGGCGGGGATGAGCTCAGATTTCGGCGCACATTAGGGAAAACACAGCAAGACATTTGGTCCAGAAAAGGCACCTGAGGACCTTGAATTGGAGAGGCCTCTCCTCATGTGTCCTTGTTCATGAAGAACATAGAGCTAAAATCAATAAAAATCACATTGTCTAGCGCTGCTATTTCCCTGTTTAAATCATGAAGGAGTAAGTAGGTAACTAGGTAATCCAGCTCGGACTGGACAGTTACATCAAATAGGAAGCTGTCTTGCTGAGAGCCCCTCACTGAACTTGAGCGGGTGAAAGGGTCTCGCAGCCTCTCTACTGACGGGAGCACTGCTGCCTCTAAGCGCATAACCGCGCCCTCTTTCTGCTTGTCATTAGTTCTTCCTAACAATAGTTAGAGGCATCGGGTATTGTTACGTTCCATTTTATAAACCTCAGGCTCAGTGAGATTAATTAGGTAACTCGTTCAGGACCATAAACTGCACGTAGCAGAAATCAAGAGTTGAACTCGGGTCTTTTGGCTTCAGATTCAATGTTTACAACGGCACATCAAGCTTCGTCACTTTCTCTGGCTGTGAGGACTTGGGTGCTGCCTCTTGTCCCTGTTGAAGTAGCGGATACAAGGTGGCACTGTGAAGGCACTGGGTCAGGAGCTGGGACATGGCTTCCCATCACTTGGGCACTGTTCTGCTGGGGGCTCTTGGTGACCAACCATCCAGATAAGGATAAAGCCCGACCCAGCTCGTAGGGAGATCTGGAGGCAGGCATGCCGCAAGGGCCCTAAAAGTACTGGGAGAAGGGCAAGTCACTGTTCGAAGGCTTGGGGTGGTGAATTCAGTCAATGAACATCCATTGAACACCTACTATGGCTAAGCATGGGGGCACAACTGTAAACCAGAGAGAGTCCCTGCCTCAAGGAACTGGGAGTCAGTGGGAGAGATGCATCAACAGACAGCGACGATGCAGTGTGACGGATGCTCCAGTGGAAGAGCCCAGAGCATTGTGGTGTTGTGTAGGGAGAGCCACCCTCCAGGCATGGCAGCTCTTGGAAAACGTCCACTGGGGGCATGACAGCCAAGCTGAAACCCGACGGGCAAATAGGAGACAGGGAGATGAAGACGGGGCTGCAGAGTGTTCCAGGCTGTGGAGGCAGCATGTGCAAAGGCTGGAAGGTCAGAAAGAACACGCTCTGCTCTGGTGATGGCATGTTGGGTCTGGCCTGGAGCAGAGCTGCAGGGGAAGCTGTGAGGCGTGAGGCAGAGAGGTAAGCCAGGAGCAGTTCGCAGACCCTGGCTGGGCAGCTTTCCAATCAGGAGCAGTGGGTCATGAAGCCGTCACATTCCCAAACCCACAGCCCTTCCCTCTCCCCAACCCTGTAGCCTGCAGTCTTCATTGTGCTCTCCACTCCCCCAGCCTTTCACTGTGTGTGGAAGAGGAGCCAGAAATGCACCCACATTGAAAGAGGAGCAGGCAGCACCAATTCCTGAATTAAAAAAAAAAAAAAAAAAAAAATCTGGTTGCACTTTATCTCGCTAAAGGACTGTAATCTGGGAGATGTTCATTTAACATATTTCTGCCTCTGAATGGCTTTTACTTTTCACTAAATTGAAACCGCAGTACAATATATGTGAATGATTAGGTTGTGTAATACATTCCAGCAAATTTAGATTAGGAATGATTATGACTTAAGTAAAATAGTTGAACACAATTCTCATTGCCATCTATCTTTTCTCTTCTTTTCAGTTTTCGTGGGAGTGAGTGAATGCACGGAATGAATGACTCTAAGGGGAGCTGGGCCCTGGTAGAGGGAGGGGCAGAGGTCTGTCTTTGGAGGGCTTTAGGAAGAAGGGAGAGGTGGACTGCACGACTCAGATCTAGGGCTCAGCGGGAGAGCATTGGGCCATGTGGTAGATTGTGGACAAGTCCTATATCTGCCGTTTGCTAGTTGTGTGACCTTGGGCTAGTTACTTAAACTCTCTAGTCTTAGTTTCCCATCAGCAAAATAGGATTTATTGTTTCCGGCTCATGGAATCATTGTGGGATGCAATGAGATCATGGACGTGAGAGTAACACTGGCCGAGAGCTCAGATGGGGAGTCAAAGTCCTGATCAAGGTCTGGCTCTACCACTTATTAGAGATGTGTGGTGTTGCCCTTTGATACTCAGCTTCTCTGACCCCCAGCTTCCTAATCCACAAAATGAGAATAAGTGTACTTGGCCATGGGTGTCCTTGAAGAGGGGCTTAAATAGGATGTGTTTGCATGTTAAAAGTGCTTTGCAATATGCAAGTTACCTGGGAGGGCAATGCTGGCTGGTAGGGGTGGGAATAGGAATTGGGGACTCCAGTGGAATCTGGGGACTCCCCTTCCCTGGAACAGCAACCTGGAGGGGTTTGGGTGGAGCCTTGCTGGGGGCCCTGAGGCAGGGAGGGGAAAGAGAGGAGGAGTCCTTGCTGGAATTTCCCTTTGGAGTCCAAACCTTGCACCTGCCCTGGGCACTCCAATCCTCCTCACTCCCCTGCTCTATTTTCCCCATAGCATTGAACATGCTATAACATTCTATATAATTTACCAATTTATTATGCTTTTGTTTAGAGTCTGTCTCCCTGGTTCAAAGGTAAGGCCTACAAGGACAGGGAGCTGTTTTATTCCCTGATAAATCCCAAGCACCTAGAGCACAGCTTGGCAATTAGGAGGTGTGCTCAGGAAATATACGTCAAATGAATGGATTTATGAGTGGAGCTGGAATTCTGTCTCCTGAGAACAAGTGAGCTGAGGTGGGAAGAAGGTGGTGCTGGTGGGGGACCAGGGGAAGACCGAGGGCATCAGTCATTCCAGCAGGGAGCTTGCTGCAGGGAGAAAGAGAGGACAGCAATTTGGGCTGTGGAGCCTGGCACTCATTCTTCAATGGGGCTGCAAGCCCCCAGGATTTTCCTGGAACCCAGGGCATCCACGCACTAGCTGCCTCTCCCAGTCCCTTCCAGCAACCTGAGGAAACGCCTTCCAATCAGAGCAATTACTGCTGCCCTGGAGCTGCTGCCTCTCGAGGTGTCTGCCTCCAGCGGCTCTGGCTGGAGACAATATTTCTCCTCTGTTCATCACGACAACAGGGACAACAAATAACACAATGGCAGATGAAGGGCCCTCCAAGCCCTCCAGAGCTGAAGGAGTCTGGGCTGTCGGCAGCGTCTGAGTGCAGGGGAACAGAAGCTACAGCCTGATGGGGTGTGGGGATGCCCTCTGACTCCTCCTGGATGGGGGCACTGTGGCCAACTTTGTCCCGGAACTGTGCTGCTCCTGGTCAAGGCAGGCAGGGCTGTAGCAGCCGCCCTCCGCCCGCCCACCAGCAGGCTGGGACTCAGGGCCCCATGGGCTTGGGAAACTGAGGGAGAGCTATGCGTGTCAGTTGTCTTAAGTTTTTTCCCCTTGGTCTTAACCCTGTAGGTACTCTTGTGTTCAAAGGAGGAAATGGAATCTCAGAGAGGCTGAGTCACTGGTGCATAGTAACACGGCTCATCACATAGCAGTGCTGGGACAAACACTCCCACGTTTCTGAACTCAAAGCACATCCCGTCTCTCCGGCACGGAGTCATCCATGACACAGAGGTCCCTACAGGGCGTGAGTGCAGCCCCTTACCCCCCAGCCTCAGTTTCTCGACGAGTGCACCAGTCATTGAAGCTTGGGAGTGTGCCAGGCTTTATCCTGCCACTTTATCCTGCCGCCTCACCTGACCTTGCTGGCATTTCATCCCTGCCTCCTGGGGCTGGGGCTAGACCTTGCCTAGTGTCTCAGCTGCTGGCTGAGGCTCTGCTCAGCCACTCCTGAACACTCCTTTTTCTGCTGTGCCCCATCCTTAGGAGCAGGGGCTCCCTCTGAACCAGCCAGGGCCACTACAGCAGCGCATGCCACCGTCCTTTGGAAGCTGATCTCAGCACCAGTCTGGACACTAACTCTGGCTTACATTGTTGAGCATTTGTTGAGCTCAAATGTAAACCCAGGAACCGGACTCGGAGGTCTGCCTACCTAACCATTATACAGACTTGCCTCTTCCTCATTTGATATGGTTTTTTGACCTTAACTACCTTGGTTATTCTGTTTTGTTAATATCTCCTTTCAAAATGATTTTTAGAACTGAACCCAAAATTCCAGATGTAGCCCGACCAAGCAAAGCCCAGAAGAACATTACCTCCCTCTGTTTCAAAAATTGCTTTGCAATTAATGCAGTCCAAGATGACACCCACTTTCCTGGGCCCCCAGTTCCCAGAGTCGACTCCTATGGGGCTCTTCAGCCAGCCCTGTCTGCAGGGCTCTGCCTTAACTCCCTAAGTCTTCCAGAAATTAGATGCTGTGGCAGACCTTTTGTGTGGCTGAGGTCTGCCACACCCCAGCGGTCCCCACCTCAAGGGCTGTGTCTGCCATGGCTACATGCGGCCCTGCTGTGGCTCACTGTGGACGCGGCAGAGGAAAGAGAACATGGTCTCAGGTAAGCAGGGGGCTGGAAGGAGGAGAAATGGTCTGTGAAGGTCACTGCCACGGCACGGTGAGCGATCTGCCCCAATTTCAGCCTCAGTGGGAAAGTGATGGAGGGTGTAATTAGGGCCTGAGCTGTGCCTCTGGGGGCTGCTGCACCAGGCTCAAGGAGGCTGGGGACGCAGCCTGTAGTCTCTGTCCTCCTAGATACCTTGGTAGCAGGAGCTGCCCTTCTTGGGATCATTCCCTCCCTGGCCATCCTACCCAGGTCTTCCATCCCTGTTCTCCCCACTCCTTCTTTCATCTAAATTTGTCCTGTATGTCTCATTTCACCCATTCCCTTGAGGATTTGCTTATTAGAAAGTGATCTGGCTGGGTGCGGTGGCTCACACCTGTAATCCCAGCACTTTGGGAGGCCGCTGAGGTGGGCAGATCACTTGAGCTCAGAAGTTGGAGACCAGCCTGGACTACATGGTAAAATTATGTCTCTACTAAAAATACAAAAATTAGCTGGGCATGGTGGTATGTGCCTGTAGTCACAGCTTCTTGGGAGTCTGAGGCAGGAGGATCGCTTGAGCCCAGGAGGTGGAGGTTGCAGTGAGCCGTTATTGCACCACTGTACTCCAGCCTGGGTGACAGAGGGAAATCCTGTCTCCCCCACACCTGCACCCCAAAAGTCATCTGATTTGAATGCTGTATTAAGGTGTTAACATCTAACAATTGGCTGGACGCTTGTAACCAGCTGTATTCCATAGGTAACAATCCTTCGCCAGAAGAATCCCTTAACCTAAAGGCATACATCCTTTAGGGCGAAATCCTGTGTGTTCTGGTGGGAAGTTTGTGCAAGGTTGGCCCCAGCTGGTCGTAACAGGCAGGGCATTACTGCACACATAACCTGCACTTTCCAGTGATGAGGAAATGGCAGCTTAGAGGGCTTCTACATCTTGCCCAAGATCTCACACATGCTCTTTCTGTCCAGCCTCGTGTATCCCTGCCATGCTCCGCCTTGCACCTGGACCTGAGGTGTGTATCCCAGCTATGCTCTGCCTTGCACCTGGACCTGAGGTCAGCTCTGGGGGCCCCATCAAGGTGGTAGTGCTTCTAGAAGAATCTGGCTATTCAGAGGAAGCTCTCTGTCCTGAAGGCCTGAAGTGGGTGAGGAACAGGAGAACTATAAACATCGCTACAATTTCTTCATCACCTGCCATGTCCTAGATACTAAGTCAGGCTCTTTACAGTTCATATCACATTGTCATATATATGACCATGCTCTGTTTTACCAGTGAGGAAACTAAAGTTCAGAAAGTTTAAGTAACTTATACTTGGCCACTAAGTAGGAAGTCCTGGCAGGAGGAAAGGCAGGCCTGAGTCAGCAGCTGGGCCCCTCACCACCCCTGGAGCCCAAGCAACACAGGCCTCTCATAGGGCCAACAGCTCCCACCCCATCACATCCTTCAGGGTGCAGTGCCAGGGCTGGGGGCTGCTTGCCTTTGGACTCTCCAGGGAGGAGTCCCTGGGACCACTGAGGACTTGCTCACAGCCCTAGGTGGACCGTGACATAACATTCCAGGACTTTTGGTTGAGCCCCTGGGATGGGGACTTGCGTGTACTGGGTGCCTGTGATGCCTCGGGCCTTGTTCTAGGTATTTTCCAGTTAGTGTCGTAATCCTTATAACAACACCATAACTTAATCCTTATAACAACACCACACTATAAAGGTATCATTGTTGCCTTTATACGGATGAGAAATACTATGTCTTAATCCTTATAATACTATGTCTTACTATACAATGCTATGTCTTAATCCTTATAACAACACAGTACTATAAAGGTACCATTGTTCCCTTTATATGAATGAGAAAAACAAGGCCAAGGGAAGTCTAAAGTTACCTAGCTAAGAAAGTGGAAGGAGCTGAGATTTGACAGTTTCCAGCGATTCCAAACTCACGCTCTTTCTCCTACACCCTGTAGCTTCTCCAACAAGATTGGGGTCTACAGGGGCAGAGTTTTCTCCAGGAGCTTCTGGTCCGTTGAGGGAGATGGAATACATCAGGATGGAAATGACCATGGCAAAAAACCCACACAGTACACCCTGTGTGCCTGCTGTGCAGGGAGCAGTGCACCTGGGGCCAGAGGGAAGGGAGGAGGTAGCCAGGGTGGGGAGCCCAGCAGGCACATCAGGGGAGGCCTTGGGGAAGATGTGAATTTGGCACCAGTCCCAGGTAAGGCCTTTTTCTGTGTGCTCTGGGAAGAGAAAGCTGCAGTATTGAGCTGGGTGTGGTCAGAGCAGGGAAGGGCTGGGAGCAAGACACTCTCAGCTCAGGCAGAAAAGGCCTGTTGTTGAGAGAACAGATGCAGGCTGTCGCTCATAGCAGAGGGCTAGACCTGGCATGCCTTTCTTTCCTGTGAGAGGACTAGGAGCCAGCTGGGGTGGGAGGGCTGAGGGGAGCAGGCACATGGTCCAGCCATGTTAGGAGGCTTGCACAAAGGGCTTCTAGGCCTGAAGCCTCCAGCTCCCATCCCTTCAGCTGACTTGCAGCTTGTCTGAATGGTTCTCCAATAGGAAAAATGCCAGGGCTTTGGAGAAACAAATGCTGTGGGCTTGGCTTCCCACGGAACCAGGATGCTGTCGTCTGCAGGTCACCCTTGTGTGGACGCAGACCATGGGCCAGGAGGCTCTTCAGAGCGTATCCCCCACAGCTTGCCCTGTAATTGACTGACTCATCGGTCACTGCTTGTGTGCTCAGCCATTGTTAACTGGTGACTTGAAAATTACCTTTATTTAGCACCGTTATCGGGAGGCTGCAGGGGCTCCAGCATTTCCACACCACCAGCTCTCTCTGGCTGATGGCAGCAAGCAGCCTCGTCACACTGTCCCCAGCTCCAAGCCACAGCCACTCTCCGCCCACTGTGGAGAGCAGGAAGGGGGCCTTGTGCTAATTGGATGCAGTAGGCAGGCCAGGCCAGCACCTCCCAACCTGCTGTAACCCCCTCTGGGTACAGGTGGGCAGTGAACACCCGGCTGGCCCTGTGGCCTGATGTCTGTTCTCCTCACCAACTTGCTTGCCTGCTGGTCATTTCTGCATGGCCACGTTGCTCTTTGTGCGTGAGACAATCTAGAACGGGGGTCATCCGTGGGGGTCTGGGCCTGCACAGAGTGGAATGATTTGCAGAACTTGTGCAATTCCTTAATTCTGAGTGAATGTGCATCTTAGCCTTAGGGAGAGAGAGCATTCATAGCTTTTAGTAGATTCTCAAGAGGATTTTTAAGCCCTAGGAAGCTGGGAAGCCAGGTTCTGAGTCATGGTTCTCAGATCACCTCTCCAGGAAGCTGCTCAGGTTAGCCCATTGCACCGTTGCCATCACTGCGAGACTCAGGGGATCCAGTGGTGCAATACAACTGTCCCTCCCCACCCAGAGGGCAAGGCCAGGTCTGGACTCTGTCCAGTGGTGGATGCAGATGAATGCTTTCAGACTGACAGATCATAAAGACAGAACAAAGGGACGACATTTGCCGAAACTCCTGCCTTTCACCTTCTGCTTTATTGGGGAAAAGAAATCACATCCCCAGGCGCCCTTCCCTCTGTCCATTGGCACAGACATCACATCCCCAGGCGCCCTTCCCTCTGTGCATTGGCACAGTGTATCCTCCCATCCTCGACCCCTGCCTCCTGGTCACAGGTCCTGCCTGAGATCTGAAGTAAGCTGTGGGACTCATCTACCTGGAGAAGAAGGCTGGCGGAAGAGGAAGGGAGGGAAGGATGGAGGAGTTGGTGACAACTAAGAGTAAGGTGCAGGGTAGGGCTGGGGACTGGATCGGAGCCACGGGATTCATGGCGTACTGTGATTTTTTTTTTTTTTTTTTTTTTTTGTGGTCCTTTCCACCTGGATGAATTCCATCTCCCTCATTGGACCAGAAGCTCCTCAAGGAAACTCTGCCCCCTTTAGACTCCAATCTTCTTGGAGAAGTTACAGGGAGTAGGAGAAAGAGCGTGAGTTTGGACTCGCTGGAAACTGTCAAATCTCAGCTCCTTCCACATTTTTAGCTGCGTAACTTTAGAATTCCTTTAGCCTCGTTTTCCCTTCTTTCTTTCCACACAGCACGGGGAACTGCTGGAGAGTTTGGGCGATCATTTATCCTTGCTGGGCCTCAGAGGCCTCATGAGTGGTGCCTTTAAGAGTGCAATGAGGCCACAGCAGAAACTATCTCTAAGGCCAGCTCTTAAATTCTCTAACCCACGCTCCTGGCCAACTCTCCTCTGTCCAGCTACAGGTCCTCATAGAAAGGCAGAGACTCTGAATAGAACATAGAAGGGGTCGTTGTCCTAAAGCTCATATAAAATTCTGAAGCCTCAGCGACAGAACCTGTGTTTAGGAGCCGCTCGATCTTTTCTGTTAGCGTTTCCGCCACGTGCGCTTTGCCCTAGTTGGCCTTCAGCCCCTGGGAGGGGGAACAGTGTCTCCTGGTGAAAGTCACCTTGCAGCTGCCCTGGGCCCTCTGACCCTCAGGGGCCTTCTGGGTTGTGAGGCGTGGAGCACCCCGTCCTAAGCGTGCCCCAAAGATGGGCACAGAGCTCCCCCAGCTGCCGTGGCTCTGTTTTCATGCAGCTGTGGGGATGGTGACAAGGCCTGTGGGCTGTCAGCCCGGCTGAGAGCACTCGAGAGCCACTTCACCGACCTTCTCTTCTCTTTCCAAGGCTCTTAACCCACTTGTGGAGGGGGTGGGGGTGGATGTCCACTTTGGGCAGACAAAGGAGCTGCAGTCAGCCTCCTCTCCAGCCTGGCTCCAGAGATCTGGAGCTGAGGGCAGTGTAGGAGCTGAGGGCAGTGTAGGAGATGAGGGCAGTGTAGGAGCTGGCAGGGCCCTTGGCAAAGTGGAGCCCAGCAGGCTAGTTGTCCCAGGAGGTTTATTGCCCAGGACTGGGGGGCTCTGTGTGGCTCCTGTCTTAGCTGATGACTCAGGTCTTGGACTATTTCTCCCTTATCAAGGTCTTCCTCATCCTAAACTTGGCCTTGATTTGAGCCTCTTTAGTTTACCAAGTGTTTACCTGAGTTATCCCATTTAATTTCACAACAACCAGTAAGGGATGCATTGTGAGTCCCATCTTACTGAGGACTCAGCTGCTACGACTCAGAGACTGTGTCCTTTGCTTAAGGCCACACAGCTAGTCAGTGGCATAGATAGGACTAGAATGAGTTCTTTTTCTTCCAGGGAGATCCAGTGGCCACCAGGCACCTGCAGCCAGGCCACACCACCCCCTTAGGAGTGATGGGGGACAGCAAGAACTGACAAGCCCTGATGACATAAAAGCCTCCAGGTGACCAGCAGTGACAGAAGCCAGCCAGGACATCCTTTCCAGAACCTTCTCTAGCTCTGCTGGCATAAACAGCATCTGGTTTTGCAAGGCTTTCTTTGGTATGTGTCTATGGTCATAAAGAATTGTAATCAACAATGATTAAGGGTCAGAATATAGGCTGGTGCTGTGTTTCATCACTTAGGAGCAGAGGAAAGTGGTTGAGGTCTCCAAGCAGGTGGGGAGCCCTTGGCCCCTAGGAAGGCAGGAAAGTCCCCCAGGATAAATCTCTCTGTTCTAGACTCTGGTGAACCCAGCGGAAAGCCCTATGGGCCTGGCTAGTGACTGAGCTGCCTTCTCCATAGGCTGTTCACCAGTCTTGAGAGTCACCTGCCCATGAAGTCCCAGGAGCTCTGACATCCGGTGTTCACGACCATGGAGCAACCAACAAGAATGCTCTGTTCGCTGCCTCATCCTTCGATCTAATGCAGCACCTGGCATATGGTAGATGCTGAGTACATTGTCAAACAAACGTAAGTGGAAGGAAACCTACAAGATCATCATCTGCAGATAAGCCACAAGGTATCAGCCCTATTTTTAGAGGTGGCAGTGAGGCCCAGAGAGGTAAAGTAACATGCCCAATGTCACACAGCCAGTTAGTGAGGGAAGTGCTAGACTCTAGGTCTCCTCTCACTATACTCTCTTCCTTCTGAAGAGGGGAAGGTAGGAATGTGATGACCTCGGCCCCAGGGCCAAGATCTGTTCTTGCCATGTTTCTTAGCTGCATTGAGTTGACAGTGATCTGATGTGGCCGGGTAAAGAAGAGATGGGTTTTCTCTGGAAAGTGACTCTGCTCCCTGACTTCTGGCAGGCATGCAGGAGTGGGGAGGAGGTGTCTCTGCATGGAGCTCTACATTCTGTCTTAGGAGCACAGAGCTCTTCACAGCTCACCTACGCATCTTGAGCCCAGCTTTCTTCTTCCAGGAAGGGAGAACGAATGCAACTATTAATAAGGTAATAAGAACCGAATCAACCACCCAGCCTGGTCTTCCAGACGAGTTTGATGGCTTCTGGTCCTGGGCAAGAAAGACAGAGCCCGTGCTGCAGTTTCCTGGCCTAGAGGATGAGTGTCTGCAGGTCCATCTACCAGTTTCTAGAATCTTTACAGCAGCAGGAGGAAGCAGGATGGGGCTTTATACGGGCTCTAGTCTCTTTACGAAATCACTCAGAGGAAAGCAGGGACCTAGGAGAATTTTGGAGTGTGGTAGCCAGACAGACCTCTGAGAAATTCCCTTGATCTACACTAGCCATCACCAATTTCCCTGTGCCTCCATTCGCTCCCTTTGGAGGGCCATTCCCGGCACGAGTTACCCAGAACTACCCGCCCAATCAGAGTCCTTGGCTTTCCATGGCAGGGGGTTCTCTCGCCAAGAGCAGCCTCACCGGTCCTGGAGCCTGGGCCAGAGCCTGCCTGTCACTCTGCAACTCCGCAATGTCGGGACACCAAAGGGCAGTGCTAGTAGCCCGCTGCAAGCTGACAAGGCTGAGTTCACATCAGTGCCGAGGAGTCGACAGGACCATCTGAATTAAGTGGCCAAGTTTAGTTTTTAATTAAGTCCCCGTGGTCTTTTAAAAAGGTCACTGACGACACCATCTTCTTTAAGGCCAATATGAAAAGACATTCAAAGTCAAAGTTCTGAGATGGGAGCCTTGTAACTTGAAATGTCACAGGAAGAAATTTGGAAACAGGGAGAGAGGAAGCTGGTGGGAAGGACAACCCTGTCACATTCTTTTGCTGTCAGCTTCACAGTTCCCACGTGGAGCTCCAAACTATTTCGGTCTCAAAGGGCAAGTGGTCCCAAGATTCTCTCGAGTGCCTTCCCTGACAGAGGATTGTGGAGCCCCTTGTTTGCTGTGCCAGTGAAAAATGGAGCCCTTGTGGTCCCTGACATGGAATAAATGTTGATAGCAATGGGGTAGAATGTGGCAACTTACCCCTGATGGCTGGGGAATTAACAAAAATGTATGCAATTGGTCACCATCCTCTGCACCCATTCCTGTGTTCACTTTTCTACTACCTCGGTCAATACTGTATCATTTGGAAATACAGTTCCGTCTAAAGCAGAGCATAGCAGCCACTTAAGTCACCCATAGCATCCTATGAGGATTGTACAGTGAGAACAAAGACCTGTGCCTGGCTTATACCCCTAAGAGAAGTAGAGACTTGAGGTAATTTGAGCAGAGTAGAACACACCTCCTAGAGAAGAGATTTGGACCAGCCAATAGCTAATGAGCAGGTGCAAGAATATTTTCCTGGAGTTCTTGGCTCACACCAATGTCTGGGCAGCGGGACTTTCTGAATGGTGAAGCATTCGGAGACTTTGCCAGGGTCAGAGGGTTTGGAAGTGCTCAGTAATCTGTGTCACATTTTGTTCATGGTTTCGATAGACCATATAGGAAGTGGAAAGAATTTTGGATTTAGATTCAGGAAATTTGGGTCTTGGGGCAAAAAGTGCTATTTGCCTACCTAATATACATTCTCCTATTTATTTACCATTACAATACTTTCATTGTTGGTGTGGCAAGTTACCCAAGTTAACCAAATAGGGATTTCCTAGCCTTCCTTAAGAAGCTAGAAGTGATTAATGAGAAATAATCAGAAATCACTGGTAGCCTTCTTTAAAGCTGGCTGATTCACCTGGGAGGTGCACCTCTTTTGTCCTTTCCTCTTCTTTCTTCTTCCGGCCTGAAATGTGGGGCTAATGACTGGCGCTTCAGCAGCCATTTTATGATCATGAGGTATGACCTAAGAATGGAAGCCAGTGCTAAGGCTGGTCTGCCCGCCTACCCCTAGGCTTCATTTTATGTGAGAGAAAAGCAAATCCCTAATTTGCTTATGCCACTCTTACTTTGGATCTCTGCTACACCCAGTTGAATGGCAAACTGATACACATTGATTGCCCACTCTGTCATTCACTCCTGAGGGACTTTGGGCAAGTCACTTAATTTCTCTGAGCTTCGGTTTCCTTACCTCTGCAGTGGGAATAATAATTCAAGCTTTGCCTTGCAAGCGTTACTTCTGACCTGTAGGGCCCACTCTTAGACTTCTTAGAATGTTCTCAACCCCGGTCTGAAGATCATGTGGTCTTTTGCCTGAGCAGTGGCTGCCTACCTCCCATTGTTTGGCCAGATAATTGTTCCCAAACTAAGGAATGTGCCTGCCTTCCGACTTCAATGGCTGTTATAAAGTCCCCTTGTGGGCTCCCATTTTCTAGAGACACAATAGCTTTTCCCTGGCTTGCCCAGGCCTCACCCCTCCTTGCTGGGTGCAGAGACATCTGCTGTTTCAAGCTGCTAAAAGGGAAGCTTCAAAGAGCCCCATATTGGCCCGTCTTAGGGCTCTGACTCATATAAATGTTTCTGGAAATCCTCAAAAGCCTTATTAATCTGTTAAGACATCCCAGAAGCAGGAGTCTGCACACCCAATTTCCAGGGCTTTTCAGCTGCTTCCATTGTCTCAGGCGCATTGTCCCTGCTCGGTGTCTTGGCCCCTAATGGACTCTCTCTGAGGCAGGCACGCTTTCGGCTGCACCTGCTATTCCATTGCCTGACTCTTTTCTTCTTCTTCTCTGTTCTTTTTAACTCTTAACATGAAAAGGTGACCAGCTCTTCCTGGGCTGTTTATTCCTCTAGCTCCCCTGTGCGGGTCTCTGCTTCACCCCCTTTCTCTTCTGGTATGTGGCTAGATCTGAGTCAGAGACATAGAGGCCCACATAGAAAGTAGGGGCCCATTTGTCTTTTCCATCAAATGGAAGCCACTAGGGGTCTGTCATGCCTCATGCCTAGCCAAGATACCTGGTATCCCCAAAAGCCTCTGAAGGGGACCTGTTTACAGCTCTTGCATATAGAAGCTCTAATCAGGCTTCTCCAGGAACCCCCCTGTCTCTGGTCCATACAGTAATGACCCTCTGATGTGTAACCTTCACTGTGATTGAAGGGCCCTGGAGAAAGAGCCAGAAGACCAAGGCTCTGTTCCTGGCTTGACCCCAGCTGGTTTCTGTTTTCTTAGTCTAGCATCAGAGGACTTAACTTGACAGCCAAGATCCCAATGTGGGCAGTTTGCCAATTACTCCTGCCTCCTGGTTTTCAGACCCCTGTGTGCTCCCTTCCCTTGAGTATGGGCTACACCTGGTGACTTGCTTCTAACCAATAGAACACAGCGAGAGTGATGGGCTATCACCTCTGCAGTCAAGTTATAAAAGACTGGTTTGCGCGTTCTGTCCTGTTGGCTCTCTTTTTCTCTCTGTCTCTGCTTCTCAGATGCTTGCTTTGATGAAGAAAGCTGCTGCATTGGAGAGGCCCACGTGACAAGAACTGAGTGTGGCCTGTAGCCAGTATCCAGTGGGCAACTGAGGCTCTCAATCCAACAGCCTGCAAAGAACTGAATCCAGCTGACAAGCATTGGAGTGAGTGAGCTTGGAAGCCAACCCTGCCCCAGGTAAGCCTTGAGATGGCAAAGCCCTGACTTACTCCTTGATTGTAGCCTTGGGAGCGACCTTGAAGCAGAGGGCCCATCTAAGCTGTGCCCAGATTCTTGACCCACATATATTTAAAGATAATAAATATCTGTTGTCCTAAGCTGCTAATTTTAATACAGCAAGAGATAACTAATATAGGTCCTTATTAGCTAAGAAGAAATGTGTTTCTTGCCTTGTTCCTCTGTACTTAAACTGTAGGTCCTTAAACCTTTCGTACCCACGAGCTAGCCACTTGGGTGGTGCATGTGCAACTCCATCAACCACCCCACTCCAACACTCAAATCTACGGGCTGTGCAAATCCCTTTACTCTTACTCCAAACACACATGATCAGAAAAAATGGAAGAAAGACATAGCTGAAATAGAGCTCCAATGAGATGATTCCTGGTTTCTACTAGGAAGATAAGTAAAATGTGAATTTTTGCCAGAATCCAAAGTATGCAACCAAGAGCTCCTTATACACCTCTGATCATTCACTTCCAAAACTTGGCTTAAACTTTCCTTCTCTGGGAAAAAAGACCCTGACTTCATCAGTTAGGGTTACTGTTCCCTCTCCCAGTCACCCATCAGTTTTGTCTATATCAGAGCATTCTATTTTAATTATTTGCATGTTCCCTTCTCTCTCTCACCCCTCCACGGATCTCCTACCCCAGGAAGGTCAGCAACCAGTGACCTCTTCAGGAAATTACTCACTATTTCACAACCCTAGTCAGAAGCGAAATTTAAAACCCTTTGTCCTCCCTCCTCCCCCAGCCCCACGATGTTCCAGGAAGCCAAAGCACACAGCAATCTTTCCAATCTAGGAAGCAATAAAGAAATGTATTTATGAACCAGCCTCTATCTAAGGGAGAGAATTTATGTCTCTTCATGCTCTTGTTGACAATAATAACTGATTGCTGCATCAATGTGATGCAATATAATTTTAAAACCCTCCAGAACAAGGATCAGAAAACAACTGGCAGAGAGACTGAGCGGCTGCCGTGGGCACCTTGGGTTTTGCAGCTCAGCCCTGGGCCTGCTAATGCCCTGAGGCGATGGGAACACAGCTCCGGGAGCACCTGCAATCTCATCTCGTTTCTTTCCAAGCACCGGGGAAGAAAAGCAATTTGTTTGCTCTCATACTCTAAAGATGAACTTCCCGTGCTCAATCAAACGTTATTATCCCAATGTAAGTCAATTTACCTTTGAATTTGAAGGCTATTTTCTTCCTAAATGGCTAATTATGGGAGATAGATGGCTGTAAACAGAAGCCTTCTACCTCAACACTCAGCCAGGTTTTCTCCTTATGGCACCTGAGAGAACCAGAGAAAGGAGGCCTCGCAGTGTCCCGGTCCCCTCTGCCCTCGTGCTGCCCTCTCCATTCTTCTCATGCATCCTGCGATGCCATTCTCCCTCCCCACCTACATTCCTGGACACCTATTTGGAGTTTCATCCCCCTGAATTCCGTCCCCTGCCGTGCCCATTTCTAGGAACTCCGTTCCCTCGTGCCATCTCCCCTTTTTAAGGACTGGACTACAGGTGGGGGTCTTGGCCTGAGAACCGTGCATACGGGACAGCATGAGTTTTAGGAGACAAGGGGTCCTGTGTGTGTTTGAGATGAAACAAGGTCACCTGAGGCTGCCTCTTTGATTTGCCTGGCGGAGTCACAGAAGCAGACTGCTGCGAGGCAGGGGCTGCGGCCTGTTCCCGTGGCGTGATCAACACCTCGCAGGAACTAATTGAATGGCTGAGTTTGTTTACTGAGAGGAGGAGCAGCCCCCTCCTTTCTTGCAAAACAAAGTCTTTCCCCAGGAGCGGCGGCGAAGAGGTCAGCCCTGGCGGCGCTTCCATTTGCCTTTTGATGAATGCCTATTCTGGCTGCTCTGAAGGGAGCTGCTCATTGTGTGCTCACTGTCAGAGGTGGCTCCCGCAGGGAGGCCACAGCCCTTGGAGCTTTTTGGGCCTTAGGGTTATGGAACCCGGCGTGTGGGGTTATCTACAGGGACTGAGCTTTCCAGTTCTTCTCCCAGAAGTCTGGCCTCTGGTCCTCTGCCCTTTCCACCTGGGCCCCAGAAGCCATAGTAATAGCAACCTGCCTTTGTCCGGTGCCTCGTGGTTTATGCGAGTCTACATACTTTATCTCACTTGATCCTCACAACCATCCTGTGGTGTCATCCTCCCCGACAGATGAGGGAGAGGCCCAGAGAGGTCAAGTGCTCTGCCTGAGGTCACATAGCTAGGAAGTGACATAACTGGGACCTGCCTCCAGGCTTTTTGGCTTGAACGCCTCTGATATCTCCCATCTGTCACAGTCCCATCACAGAAAGGCAGGCATGTGGCCCCTTGGTTGGAGTCCTGCCCCAGCTGTGGATCCGCGTCACCTGGGCCAGGCTTCCAATTTATGATCCTTACTGAGACCTTGGCACCACGGCCTTGATAAACCCCTCTTCTCCGAGTTTGAGCTTGCTGTTCTGTTGGGGGCAGTTTGCAGGGCTGGGAGGACAGGTAAGAAGGGAGGAGCTTTTCATCAACTGCTCTGGAAAAGTTTAAGGCTGTGGTAAGGTCAGCTCAGGAACGTACAGCAGGGCAAGGGGCAGCTCAGCTACGGATACAGAACTCTCAAGAAGTAATGATCGGAGGCCTGACTGAGGCATGGAGGCCAATAGGAGACACTCTTTCTCCTAGCTCAGACCAGGGAACCTAGAACATGCTCCTCCAAGTTCACCCACCGTCACCCTGCAGGGGAGGGGTCTGCCGCCCTCCAAAAAAGAATCCACTGTGCATTGTGTGGACTGTTATTCAGAGATCTCCCTACAGATTCCTGGAGCTGCTGGGCCCCATGCTGGGGTGAGAATCCCAGGACTCCCTGTTTAGCTTAGTACTTTGATTAAAACAATAAATCCCCATTGAATACCGATGGGCAGGCAAGTGGGGGTCTCATGCCAGCCTCGGCTCCCTCCTGGCATCATCTCACAGCAACTGGTTTGGGGAGAAATACCTCCCTCTCCTGTGATGAGAGCCCTCATTCCCAATGGGTGAGGGGGAGAAGCTGCCCGGGAGCCTCAGGAATGAGGGCAGCATGGGCAGGACGGGGTAGGACTGGGGCAGCTTCAGACAGCACTGAGGAGATGGGGGCCTTGACTAAGCAGGGAGGGGCAACAGAAGGGGAGAGAGGGAGCACATGGAAACCTCAGTGGCTGGCCCCTGTCTGGTCCTCACCTTCTGACCCTGTCTCCGCAGACATGCTGAAGCCGGAGGAACATGCTTGGGTCTTGGCCCCCTGAGCAGCTGTGCTGGAACCACGCCTCAGTGCCCAGCACTGCTGCTTCTGCTCTCCGGCAGCACATGGCTGCGTGTTTCTCTGGGCCCTGCCTGGTGCACAGCAGCCGTATCCTGGGCAGGTGTGCTGGGGCTGCTGCCTCACCTGGCCCTGGGTCGCTGGTAGCTCCAGATTGACCCGGGTTTCTGACGGGAAGGGCCGTGTGGGAGAAGCCAGGGAGTGGAAAGAGAACCCATGTTCCCTGGTACAAGGCTTTCACTCGTGTCTCCCCACATAGCCCCCCTCGTCCCACTGGCCTCGAGACTGGAGATCAGTATCACAGTCCCATCTTTAAAAGAAACCAGGATCTGTTTTGAGATGGCCGATCAGCCAAAGAAAACCATAATTCGCATTATCCATTCACTTTTCAGTTGACTTCCTTCCTTCCTTCCTGCTTTCCTTCCTCCCTATCTTTTTTCCTTCCTCCCTCCCTTCTATCCATTCAGTAATATTTACTGATAATCCTTCACATGAGGCCAGATGCTAGGCTGTGGAAATTGAAGATGAATAAGCAACAGCTTCTGTCCTTGTGCTGTCTCCTTCTGGTGTCCAGTATTATGACCACTGTATTTCTGAACGAAAACAAGGACACAGAGCTGACAGGGGTGAGTGTACACATGGGAACGGGCAGGGAGACCACCCTGAAGGTCTGAGGCATTCTGTTCCTAAGCTAGGATGAAACCAAGTATTCTATACATACAGGCCGCATTGCATTTTTGTCTAGCATCCTTTAATAAGTACAGTAAGAGCTGCCATTTGTTGAACATGTACCATGTGCCAGGCTTGTTCAAGATCATGTATATACCATATCTCATTTAGTCTTCACCACAGCCCTACAGAGAAATTCACTGTCCAGACAGGGCAACTGAGGACCAGGCTGTTCAGTCAGTGTCAGTACTGGCTACTCTTCTTGGCTACTCTAAATCCTCTGCTGCTCCTACGGCTGGAGGGTTCTGATCTGTTGGTGTATAGGTGTGTCCTGTGGGCCACATGGGGTGGGTGGGTGTCCACAGCACACGGCCTGGAGCCATGGTGCACACAGCAGGGTGTCTGAGGCTGTGCAGAAAGGCCCACTTCTAAACAATGTGTCTGAGCTTTGCCAGGTGTCCGCGTTTGGAACATAATAAAAGAGGAGGTCTTAGAAAGGAGGTGACTCAGAGAAGCAACGCTAGACTCACCCCAGAGCTGCAACCTGCTAACTTCACAGACCCTCACAGCAGAATTACTTAACACCCCCACCACCCCCTGAACACCTCTCCTCATGGGGACAAAAGAGAAATCAGGCTGATGCTATCTCCCTCACAGCAGGACTTAGGAGGAGCAAATGAAGCGGCATATGTAAAAGTGCATTGTAAATTGCAAAGTGGCAGATGAGATTATTATTACTGCTTCCTGCACCTCAGCAAAGACCCACAATCACAAACGATGCATTGAGCATGGCGTAGGGTGGCCTTTCTTGGCCCTGCCCTTTCTCCTTGGTTCCTCCCACCCTCTTGGCTTTTCTCCTGGATTCCCTGCTCTCCCATCTGCAGCAGGTTGGGGCCCCATGGATAACGATATCTAAGAACCGACTCCTGGGATCTTATCAAGTCACCTCTACAGTTGGTGCCTCCTTAGTCACTGCCAAGATCCCAGGCAGGTATAATGTGCCAATCAGGGGCCCAGTGGGCAGCTTCATCTTCAAGTGCAGGGAGTGGGAGCAATGGAGCACCTGTGGTCTCCAGGTCTCAGGCCACTCGGGTCTGGGACTCGAGGCTCAGAGGGAGAAGTCCTGTGGTGACTGCTGTGAGGGAGTGGTGTGGGGGCTTAGGATGGGACCTACTTCGTGGGACATGATGGATGAGACTCAGGATGCCAGAAGGGAGGCACAGCTCGCACTCAGCAGCTTGGCGCATGCGAGTAGGAGCTCTGCTCACAGCCTGTGCTGGGCACTTCATTTCCCAGAGACAACCAGCGCGTTTTAATAATGTCTACTTGGGTTAATGAAAGTTGTCAGTTTTGCTTAATAAATACATCGCCATTCTCGGCCATACATATCCGTCATGCTGGGCCTGGAGCTGTGTGTCCCGCCTGAGTTGAGTAGGGATGCTGGGAGTGGGAATGGGGTGGGAAAAGCATGGGGCATGTGGGTAGCGACTGAGGTCTGGAGGGCAGGGGACATGGTCCCTCTTGGGAGTTAAGCAGAGGGAGTCCTGTCATTGCATCTTTCCTCTGGGATCAAATCAGAGGCACAAAGGGCAGAAGGGAAGCTTGGAGGTTCCTCCTGTTCATTCTGGCTCAGGGAAAGGACACACAGACTGGCCCCTTTGGAAGGGAGCAGTGAGCCATGGTGTGGCCAAGAGAGATGCAGCCCATCTTGGGAAGGAATCCCAGTTGACCACTCATTATCTGTGTAACTAAGTCAGTTATTCAATCTCCCTGAGCCTCCGTTTCTCATCTGTAAAATGGAGATAATAATCATATTTGCTTCATAGAGCCTGTTTCGAGAATTCCAACATAAGCCATGGGAAGCTCTTAGCATGCACCCAGCATCTAAAGCACTCAAATCAGAGTCGGTAGTATTATTAATGGGAAAACATTATTTTTATGAAGGCACAGTTTACTATGGTGTTTATGAGTGTGGGTTTGGATTTCGGTTGTATCACTTACTAGCTGTGTCACTTTGGACAAGTTATTTAATCTTTCTGTGTTTCAGTTTCCAAGTCTGTAAAATATGGGGAAATAATACCTATCTTATGGAGTCGTGAGGATGGAGCAAATTAAGACATGTACATCCTTTGGACACAGACCCAGTAAATGTTAAGAATTATTAAGTTGTTGATTTCACAGGGCCATTGGGGAGGGAAATCCGGGCTCCCTGGGAACTGCCTTGCACATATCCCCACCAGACCACATCCCTGATGACCTTACACACCCCAGGGGCTGATGCCAGGCAGAGACCCTGGACCTTCCAGGGAGGGAACCGGAGGACTCCAGTCAGAGTTTCCAAGCTGCATAACTTGGTTCATGGCTGGCAGCGAGGGGAGAGACCCCAGGGAGGGAGCATGTTTCACATTCTGGGGACATTCTCCTTGAACTCTGCAGGGGCTTAAAACATCCCTGAGTGCCATACATCTACATGCTGGCCTTCTTCTGCACTATTTTTTTCTTTCTTTAAAAGCTTAGACTGATTAAAGATGGGAAGGGATTTGGGGGGTCAAGGGAGGACCTTGGATGGGAAGGGACGGAAGCTCAGATGACGTGGAGGGGTGGGGGTGGCCGGGCGGTGCTTTCTAGCTGAAGTAAGCAGCTTCGGAACCTGCCTACCACGCGGCCTGGTATTCCAGGGTTTGTAAACTGCATGCCACATGTTTATCCTTATTAAGCAGTTGTTCTCTTCCAAGGGGCTCTCTCTGGCAGCCAAGAAGCAACCACAGGGCTTGTCGTGGGGCTTATGAGTAGCTAGGGCCTCCCAGGAGGTCATCAGAGTGGATGGGGCGGGGTGGGGGGCAAAGCCAGGTAAATACCTGGAGGCTTCCACTCCCTAAACCCAGGGAAATGATGGAGTAGCTGAACCGAGATTGACCCACCTCCTCCTTGTACGGAAAGAAAAGCTGTGGCCAGAGGCGCAAGGCGAGGAAGTCGCCATAACACATTTGGTGTGGTTTTGGGCAGACAGAACGGGCTTTTTAGGGCTGGGGCTCCTTTCTAATGTGAATATGAGAACTCTTGGCTGGGAGGGGAAGGGCTGGAGGAGAGATCAGGAAGGAGAGATCCACATCTGACTCCGGGCTGGCTCTCGGTGACCATGACCACCTCCTTCCACTGGAGGGAGCAGCCTCTCCGCAGGTGGGGCGGTCCCTCAGGAGCAGGAACTGGGCTCCCGCTGGAGAGAAGCAGTGCTCCACGTTCAAAGACCATTGTTGCCATTATTAATTGATCGCTGTTATTATCATGTAGGCATTTAGTGGCTTCCTCTGCCCTTTGAGTTGTAACACTTAGGGCAGCTGCTAGTGAGGACAAAACGAAGCTTCCCTACTGCAAGAGCTTGATCTGGGTCCCTGCTGCTGTGTCCCTTCTGCAATGAGCCGTTTTACAGATGGAGAAACTTAGTCCTCAATGATTTGCTGAAGGGCCGAGTTGCTTAGCCCTGCAGGGTACACAGACGAATAGGGAGGGTCGCTGAGCACTTGCAGCCAAGACAGGGTTGCTACCCACTGCAAGGATGAAAATCACTACTGGGTCAGCTCTGCAGCTGCAAATCTGGGGAAAAGGGACCCACCCAGGCACTAGGGCAACTGCCCAGCTCCATTGCACCAGGGTCCCAAGGAACAAGCACGTCAGCTCTCTCCAGAGCCTTTCTCACCATCTCACGTGCCTGCCCTGCTGTGTCTTACCAACCCAGGAGGCAGAGCTGGTGGCTGCTGCTCCACCCTCACCCTTTGGACCTCCCCACGGGGTGGGACAGGGTGGGCCCAGGTGGAGTCTGAGCTGGGTGCCAATTCCAGGAATGCAGCTGGAGGTGGGGGTGGGCGGTGCTGGGCCTGGACAGGTAGGAGAGAAAGGCAGGAGGCAGCTGAAGGGGGCGGTCTCAGAAGCCCCCATGGGGAGCCTCCTATCCACCTGGCAGGCATTTGGAACAACGTGCTTAATAACAGCAGCATTTGTGAAATCTAATTAGTGCAGGCCCAACTTCTGACTTCCTGCGCAGGGGCTCCTCCTCTAGCCCTAGGCTATCGAGCTGAATTAAGCTGCCTAAGATCACCTCATTAAATTCACTAACCTTGCTTTTCCACCACGTTTAGCCCCTGGTGCCCTTCCTCTGTCTGTGGGAGGTGCGCGTCTGGCATTCCTCCAGTGCCTTCCCAGGCAGGTGTTTTGAGAAACTCCCCTCCTCTTCCCGCCTCTTCCCTCCCCAAACGGCTCCCTTAATCACGAGTTGCTTTCTTCTGAGCTCAATAATCACCCTGGACTAATCCGTCCACAAAATCCTGTGGCTGCAGTAGGAGCCCTCTTCCCAGCCCTCCCTGGCTAAGAGATGGTGGTCCCAGAGGGGCTGAGGACTCCTCCTGGAGGCAGGCAGGGGGCTGTCTGGAGGCAGAGCGTTGGGCCTGCTGGCAAACTGGTAACTGGCACATGTGACTTGCACTTCCTGGGGCCTTACTGCTGGGAGTGCACTTCTGGAGTAGAGATGGGCGATGGGGATGCCTGGTGAGAACGGTGTCCAGGATAAGAGGGGAGGGGATGGAGAAGCAGCTCTGGAGCCCAACTCGCCGTTAGTCCTGATAAACAAACGACTCCCTGTGGGTCAGAGTACAGGGTAGGTAGCAGAAACAATCAGGCCAGAGGGGTATTCGTTGCAGAAAAGAAATGTGATGCAATTAGTATGCTAGGGGAATGGAAAACTCTAACGTGGAGACAGGGCTAAAGTTACTGCCCACTCAACTCTGCGTGGAATTGTGCTGAATGGAGGAGCACTGCAGCAAGGACTGACCACCGCCCAGTCCAGGTTGGGTGCCTGTGCCCTGCTGTGAGACCGGACCTCAGGAAAGGGGTCGGGGGAAGGTTGGGTTGGGAAGGAGAGGCTCTGTAGCCACACCTGTGAAGCTCCAGGCAGCTTCCCTAATGTCTCTCCTTAGCCTCTTGCAGAGAGGGCTGATGCACGTCTTCCCCGCCCGGGCTGGTGTCTGGGTTAATTGGACCTTGTTTATATAGCATCTATTATTTATGATTTCCTTTCGTCTCTCCTGAGTGTGACAACCATGGTTAAACAACCAGAGTTATTCCTGCCTTGGGACATGTATGAGGACGGTCTCCTTTGCAGCCTACCTGAAGTGAATGTGAGGCCGAGAGGCTTCGTGAAAGGTTAGTGTGTGGGGGACCTGCTGGGAGAGAGGGGCAGGGGAATGTGCCTGAGACCAGACAGCCTTGCACTAAGCGCAGCTCCTTTCTGGGGGGACCTCTGATGCATGCTCACTCGTAAAAAATCCAGCTGGAACTGGGATCTTGGATTGCATCCCATTCTGGGGGGTCCGAACTTTGGCTGCATATTGGAATTATTTTAGAGGTTTGAAAACCTGACAGCCAGAGATTCCAACTTAATTGGTATGGGCATGTGACTACAAGGTTTTAGAGCTCTCCAGATAATCTAATATGCAGCAAAAGTTGAGAGCCACTCGCAGCTCCAACACATTCTTACTGTGTCAGGTTTTTTTTCTGTTAATTATGAACAATAGCAGCTAACTTTAATAGAACCCTGATGAGGCCGGGCGCGGTGGCTCGCTCCTGTAATCCCAGCACTTTGGGAGGCCGAGGCGGGCGGATCACGAGGTTAGGAGATCGAGACCATCCTGGCTAACACAGTGAAACCCCGTCTCTGCTAAAAACACAAAAAATTAGCCAGGCATGGTGGTGGGCACCTGTAGTCCCAGTTACTTGGGAGGCTGAGACAGAAGAATGGCGTGAACCTGGGAGGCGGAGCTTGCAGTGAGCCGAGATCGTGCCATACTAGGCATGCATGGGCGACGAGCCATACTCTATCTCAAAAAAAAAAAAAAAAAAAAAGAAAAAAGTAAAAATAGAAACCTGATGATGCAGTGGGCACAGAGAATTTTATGTAGATGGCTTCAACGAATCCTCAGAACAACCCAATGTTGTTGGAAGGTGCAATGATCATCTTCCCTTTACAGATGAAGAAACTGAGGCTCAGGGAGGTTAAGTAAATGAGGCCAAAGTCACACATTGTTTCAGTCACAAAGTTAGGCCTGACCTGACTCCAAAACCTGTGCTGTTAACTATTTTTTTTGAGACAGAGTTTTGCCCTTTCATCCAGACTGGAGTGCAGCAGCATTATCTCGGCTCACTGCAACCTTTGTCTCCCAGGTTCAAGCGATTCTCCTGCCTCAGCCTCCCGAGTAACTAGGATTACAGGCATGCACCACCACACCTGGCTAATTTTTGTATTTTTAGTAGAGACAGGGGTTTCGGCATGTTTGCTAGGCTGGTCTTGAACTCCTGGCCTCAAACGATCTGTCTGCCTTGGCCTCCCAAAGTGCTGGGATTACAGGCATGAGCCTCCTTGTCTGACCTGTAAGAGGATTTTAACAGTTTCCCAAGCGATGCTTCATATTCACAAATGAACACGTTAGGCTCAAGGACAGAAGGGACATACTTAGGATGATAGACTAACCTGGCCCAGCCTGCGACCTCATGGGAATGTGGGATGATGAGAGAGAATGTTTGCGTTGGAGTCTGTGGGGATAGAGCCCTCAACAAATGTCAAGCACTGGTGCTATAATCAAATGGGGAGAGGGAGCCAGCTATGCATGTCTGAAGCAGATATTCTCTTCCCTGCAGGTGCCAGGACTACAGACAGGGCAAGGGAGAGCAGGGGCTTGCTGGAGAAATCCATCCTTCTCTGAGATCTCTTGGAGGGCTCTCCATCTCTCTTAGAGCAGTTTCTTTCTGAGACAGTTGAAGCTGCCTCAGTGGTCTCCCCAGATCATGCAGGTTGGGGCAGAAGCTTCTCACTCAGAGAACTGAGAATATAATTTGTCACAGAAGCCTAAGGTGGAACTTAGACCAAGATGTTCTTGACCTTAGCAGTTTGACTTGGGTAGGGGTTTGGAAGCTGGAACTTTTCAACATATATCTCCAAGCTTCAGGAGGAAGCTAGACACATCTGAAAGCCTCTGAACAGCCTGTGATGAAGATTCTTGAAGAAAGAGACCGTTTGCGTTAGTGACTAAGAGTACAGGTGCAAGAGGCAGACCGCCCATGTTAAAATCTGGCTCCACTCCCGAGCTGTGTGACCTTGGGAAAGTTTTTCAACTGAAGCCACAAAGACCTAATCTGGGAGGTGGGAATAGTCATAGGGAAGGGTCGTGGGGAAATAAAATGAGAGAATGCATGTAATGTTCTTGGCTGACAGTGCCCGGTGAATATTAGCTGCTATTACGGTTGTTCCTACCACCACACCCTCTCCCATTCGTTTCCTTCTCAATTCTATTGACATTTTCAGTGTCTAACTCCTTTTGAGAGATCATGGCTTTTGTAGAACTAGGCTGCTTTCACTCTTCGAGGGTGGTCTTTCTGAGTGATCCATCAGTCTGCCTTCTCCTTGCCGTCCTTGGTATGCGCACACGTACATGGAAGCTATATTCCTCCTTCATACTGGACTTTGAGGACAACATTTTCATGTTTCACGTTTCCCACTTCATTCCTTTGTTTTCCACTTGCTTGGTTTCCTACTCTTCCCTTTATCCTGAGGTGTTGTGAGGGGAATGGCCTGCAGGGTCCAAAGGCGGCTGTTGTGTCATTTGTCCATGTTTGCATTCCCGTGCCCTCCCCACAGTTGGTTGATCTCTGGGCTGCACGCATGTTGGGTTCACTGATCGCAGAGCCTTTTTCTGGCTGCCAAGAGCACGGGGGCCTCCCAGAGGCTGTTGGCATGTGGATGCTGCCTCTGCGATCCACAACCCCACCAGGCTGATGCTTCAGGAACAGATCACACCTCAGCTGAACCCATCAGGCTGGAACACTGGATTCTTAACCAACCGTGGGTGCTACTGCCGCTCTAGGACCTGCCGATGCCCTCTGTCCTTCTCTGGTGCCTTTGTCCACATGAGTCTCCAGTTCCTTCAACATGCATGCTTGTGGCCCCTTGGAGCTCACCTCCTCAAGCAAGCCTTCCAGCCCAGTCAACCCCTGTGCACTCTCACGTTGCCTGTACGTCTCCTTCACAACTCACGTCACTGATGGACTTACACAGTTGGGTGTGTATTTGGAAACTTGTCTTCTTCATGCTGGAATATCAGCCCTAAGAGGGCAAGAAGTATGCCTATTTGTTCACTACAGTATTATATGAACACCCCTGGCATATAATAAATGCTCCCTCAGTAGTTGAGAATTATATGGACACCCCTGGCACAGAATAAATACTCCCTCAGTATTTGAATAAATAAATGTGTCAATTTAGATTAATTTTCTTGATCTCATACTTGCGTTCACTATGCAATCCTATCATCTGGCTCTGCTACTAGAACTGTCTCATGAACTTGGAAGTTTTAGGGGATAGTCTTTTTAAAGTACGTTCGTTAAAAAAGAGATATTATTCATATAACATGAAGTTTTCCCCTTTAAAATAGACAGTTCAGTAGTTTTTAAGTGTATTTACAGCATTTTGCAACCATGGCCATGACCTCATTTTGGAACATTTTCATCACCCCAAAATAAACTCCATACCCATCACTTGCCATTTCTGTCCCCCTGTCGGTAACTGTTAACCCACTTTCTGCCTCTACGGATTCGCCTATACTGGACACTCCAAATAAATGGAATCGTACAACATGTGGCCTTTTGTATCCGTCTCCTTTCACTTAAAATGCTTTCAAGGTTCCATCCCAGTTGCCGTATGCATCAGTAGTTTATTCCTTTGTAGGGGTGAATAATGTTCCATGGCGTGGCTATAAGCACATTTTGTTCATTCATCATCTGCTAGACATTTGGGCTGTTTCCACTTTTCAGCTATTGTGAATAATGCTGCTGTGAACATCTGTGTAAATTTTTTGTGTGAACATATTTTTTCAGTACTCTTGGGTAGATACTTAGAAGTGGAATCACTGGGTCATATGATAATTCTATGTTTAATTTTTTCAGAACTACCAAACTGCTTTCTGAGGAGTTTTTATTTGATTTTTTTTTTTTTTAAATGAAAGGGGTGGGCCAATTTAGTGTCCACCCCCTTACCTTTTAATTTTTATTTGATAAAGAACTCCTTTAGAAACATATTAAAAACCATGGAATCTCCAGATAAATGCATATGTGTGAATACGTATCATTTCAGGGGTCCCAGAACCATCAGAAACTGGCTATGGATCCCAGTGTTTCGTGATTACAGGCTCGCACACGGCAGTGTTTTAAGGTAAGATGATTTTCTCCAACACAGAACTTGGCTTTTTCACATGGATATTGGAGATGGATAATTTGGCTAATGAGTTCTGATCCATGTTCTGATTTGCATCTGGGATCAGAACATTCAGCAGCCATTTAGTTGCCTTAATTTTTTCCACCCACTCTGCAATCATTTGATTGATGTGCAATTACCTCCCCCTGCTTGGACACGCGCTTTCTCCTGCTCACGTGTGTTATCCAATGCCTGATAACCTTCATTTTTTCCCGTTTATTTTGTGTGTGCTGGCCACTGTTTGATGTAATTATTTTTGTAATCATCTTCTATTAGGTGAAAGAATATTGCAGTAGAGAAAGAAGGAAAAAGAAAATAAATGCCTTCCTGACAAGTTCTAATATTTTATGTTCACAAATCTCCCAATATCAGAGCAATAATATTATTTTCTCGATGTGCATTTATTAAAATGTAAAGTAGCTCCACACATAGGGAACGAAAACCCTTGCATTACCTTGGCCAGAAAATATCACTTATTTATTTCAGATTGCATTTCTGGAATGTTAATACTGTTGCTTTTTTTTTTTCCCCATAGCCTTTATCTAGCAGGGGAGTGAACCTGAAGGTCTGATTTCTAAACAGGCCTTGCTGAATGCACAGGACTTTAATTTGGTTTTAAGAATTGCTTTTGGCTCTTGATTGACGATGAGGTTCTTTTCTGTGTAATTCTTTTGGCTGAAAACTGAATAGAGTTCTCCCTTTGTGGATGGCATTTTGACATCACATTGTAAGACAGGGTACAGATGTAAACAGGGAGTAGGGAAGATTTATAAAAGAGAAGGGGGATTAACATGTGGACTTTAAGGGTTGGAAGAGTTTGATCTGTTATCGATTTCTCTACGGCATCAATGGCACACCCCTTAGATTCCAGTTCCTAAGTCAGAATGTTCATTTCCAGGTAGCCTAGTAAAAGAGATACTAGATTGGAAGTCAGAAGCCAGGAGTTCTAATTCTATTTTTCCCTCTAAGTAGTTTTGTGACCTTGGACAATTCACTTCCACTCTTTGGGCTGTTTTCTCAAGTGCAAAAGGAAATGTTGAACTAAGATGCATGGGTTTTAATCTTAGCTGCATATTAGAATGCCCTGGAGAACTTTGAAAACTATAGTGATACTCAGGCCCTTAGATCAATTAAATCAGACTTTCTCGTGAGGGTGCATGGACCTGGGCATTGGTGTCTCTACTAAACACCCCCCAGGTGGTTCTATCATCAAGCCAGAGATGAGGACCCCCGGTGCAGGTGATCTCAGATGTTCCTCCAGATTTCTGATTCCTCAGCGTTATGAGCTGGGCAGTGATGTCAGTCCAGCCAAGGTTGGTGAGATGTATTTGCAGACAAGTGGGCCACAATCACAGGATTGTGATTCTGTGCTGGGGTTTGAGGTGTCTCTGCTGGGAGACTCTGGGGAGATCCTGAATGGAATTGAATTTCTCTCAGTATCAGGTCTGGGTTGGGGCAGGTAAATCTTCCTTTCTTTGTGGGCTCTTGGTGCTGAGAAGATGGATGAGCTGGGGCCGTTAATATAGCTTTGTTCCTTGGAGAAAGGCATGTAGAGAGATAAGGTAGGCTTATTATTTTTAGAGTGGAACTGGGACTATTTAGCCTAGAAAAGAGGGGACTTGGGGAGAGGCATGATTTGCGGTCTTCAAGAGGCTGAAAGCCTGTCATGTGGAAGAGGGATTGGAGTGATTTGAGATGCTCTGGGGGGCTGAACTCAGGTCAGTGGGTAGAGAGTCAGGGAAAGACATTTTGGTGCATTATGAGGAAGAATTGTAAAGTAGAGCTGTGCTCCATATTCCCTATGCATACTTCTGTCTTAGCACCTGCTTTTATAACAGTCTTCTCTATAATGAGACAACGTCTTTCTCATCTCTGTATTCTCAGCACCTAATCCGGTTCCTGACACAGTCCTCAATAAATGTTTATTGTCATTCATATGATTATTAATTACTGTCATGAATGCCCACTATGCAGGTACTTTTCTTGCTTTATCTTGTTTAACCCTCCTAATGCTTTAAGAAGTAAGTATATTTATTACCCCACTCTACAGTTAAGGAAACCAGAGCTTTGGGAGGTTAAGGAATGGGCAGAATCACAGCCAGTATGTAGCAGAGGCTGGATGTGAACTTAGGTCTGTCTGACTAAAAAACCTGTGTTCCTAACCATCATGCAACCCTGCCCACCAGGACCCTGGAGGTATCAAGCTGAAGATAGACAACCACTTAGGGGACCTAGTTATGCCATGGCAATAAATATAGATTGAGTTAGGACAGTCCCAGATGATGATGGAGCCAGGAGCTGAGTAGATTTTTAGAGTCTGAGGTCACCCTGTTACTGCTCTATCAGCCTCCTACCCCACAATCCACCAGTGAGGCATTGGCCTGGTCCGGAGGCAGAGCCTTACTACCTTTGGCTACATAGGCTCTGGGATGGCACTGCTGTCTCAGCAGTTATGGTCATTTGCAGGTAATAGGTATTGTGGCCTCCTCTGTCACCTGCTTGCGTTAAGCCTTTTGGTCACATGTCTGGGGAGCAGTCTTCTTTGTATGCCCCTGGGGACAGGGTAGGATGGAGGGAGGAGCCCCGGGTGTGTGTGTGGGGTGCGTGGGTGGGGAGATGCATGACTGCTTTGGTTATGAAACTTTGTGTTAGTGTGTCCGTTCATTTCACACAGACACAGTGATTGCATTATTACGCGGCTGAGCGTACATGGCAGAGGGTGGAAGCAGCTGAGGAAGGAGCGGGTGCTCCAAGGAAATCTTTCATCAAAGTGATGGCATAGCTAAAGGCACAGAAATGCATTACTGAGATGGCCTTGCCCATTAGTGGGCGGCCGCAAGGAAGGCTGAAATGGTGGTTGGGGAGAATGAATGGGAGAGGGGCTGGAATTGACTGGAAAGACAGGAAAAGGAAAGGGGGAGAAACAAGTTGGTGGGAATGGTGATTCCTTTAAAATGGGGTGCACTGCCTGACAAGTTGTGCATTCTTCTTAAACACAGCTCAAATCAAGCCTTAACTTGAAAGAAAATTAAGTCAGATGCAGTCATGACCCTCCTGTTAGCCCAGTTGGGCATAGAGGCTTTCCAGAAAACTCTCTCTCCAGAGCGGTTGGGCGGTGGTTGTAGTAGTGATAAGCACAAAAGAGGGAGCCAACATTTGAGAATCAAGCGCTTAAAATACATCATCCCATTTGTTTCTGATAATGAACACACAGAATGGGTGATACGATTATCCTTTTACTGATGAGAAGACTGAGGCTCACATGGTTTTTGTGGATGTTGTTTTAGAGATGAAGTCTTGCTCTGTCACCCAGGTTGAAGATTCTTGGTGTGATTATGGCTCACTCTAGCCTTGAACTCCTGGACTCCAGTGATCCTTGAGTCTTAGCCTCCCAAGTAGCTGGGACTACAGGCACACACCACTGTGATTGGCTATTTTTAATTTTTTTGTAGAGGCAGGGTCTCACTATTTTGCCCAGGCTGGTCTTGAACTCCTGGGCTCAAGTGATCCTCTTGCCTTAGCCTCCCAAAGTGTTGGGATTACAGGTGTGAGCCACTTTGCCTGGGTTCCCAGGTGTTTTAAAGCTTAAATTATAAATGAAAGCGAGCAAGTCTTACTTAAACATGACTTAAAAAGTTGTTTATTTCACCACACCATGTGATCTTCCAGTTTTCTGTCAGGGAAGGCAGTTCGGAGGTTGGGGACTTAGGAGTTTGCTTTCACAGCCAAACAGCTTTGTTGAGTCACCAAATGAATTTTGGGAGGTGACCACAGATTCTAGCGGACCTGTTAGCCTGACTAGGTTGAGATTGCTGACATGACCCACAGAACAGGAGAAGCTGAGTTACTTGCAAGTTGGAAAGATGCTATCATCATGAAACAAAATAGATTTGGTTGGTTGGCTTGCCCATGCAGTTAGATGGCAGGCCATGAAGAAACATGGCCTCGTCTCTCTTACAGCTCTGAGGGGCAGGAGGAGAGAGCTGGGAATCACTAGATTCACTGCAGAGAAGTTCAGGGCTGTATCTAGGTCATGGGTCAACTGATAATTGGAAGAGAAATTCAAGGTTGGACATTTGTTTTGATTTTTGGTTTTCAAAATTTATACTTATCTACTTTCAAAAATAACTTGAAGAGACATACTATTTTCTCAGGAAAAGAAAAAGATGCCCTCTAAATACTTTTTTTGCCTGAATGTTGCCAGCAAATCAGCCATCTCATCGCATGTTGATGGTTGTAGACCAAATCATGAATGCTTAACTAGAGCTGCCATTTGTTGAGTTCCTACTAGGCATTTGACTCTGTGTTAGGTACCTTGCACATATTAGCTTTATAAATACTCCTCACAACCCAGCAAGATAGGCATTTTTATCCCCATTTTTCACATGAGGAGACTGAGGTTCACGGAGGTTAACTGACTTGCCCAAAGTCCCACTGCATATAAGTAGCAAAACTAAGATTTGAACTCAGATCTCTCTGACTTCAAAATCAGGTGCTCTTTCTACTCTGTGACATGAGGCTATGAACATGTGAATCTCAGAGGTAAAAAGTAGAGTTTGGCTCACTAATATGGTTTGGATCTGTGTCCCCCCCCACCAAGTCTTATGTTTAACTGTGTTCCTCAGTGTTGGAGGTGGGGCCTGGTGGGAGGTGATTGGATCATGTGGTTGGTGTTTTCATGAATGGGTTAGCACCATTCCTTCAGTGCTGTTCTCATGGTAGTGAGTATGTGAGTTACTGCGAGATCTGGTTGTTTAAAAGTGTGTAGCACCTCCCCCCTCTCCTCTCCTCCTGCTCTGGCCATGTGAGACATCTCACTCCTCCTATGCCTTCTCCCACGACTGTAAGTTTCCTGAGGCCTCAGCTATGCTGAGGCAGATTTATAGTTAGGCATTGGCCAGGGTGGTGCTAACCCATTCATGAGAACTCCACCCACATGATCCAAACCATATTAGTGAGCCAAACTCTACTTTTTAGCTCTAAGATTCATGTGTATAGAAACTGCCATGCTTCTTGTACAGCCTGTGGAACCAGGAGCCAATTAAACTTCTTTTCTTTATAAATTACCCAGTCTTTCTCTTTCTCTCCTTCCTTCCTTCCCTCCTTCCTTCCTTCCTTCCTTCCTTCCTTCCTTCCTTCCTTCCTTCCCTTCTTTCCTTCTTCTTTCTTTCTTTCCTGACAGAGTCTCATTCTGTT
>NW_012107097.1:42045-58449 GCF_000951045.1 Mandrillus leucophaeus | reverse complement strand
GTCAGGGAAGGCAGTTCGGAGGTTGGGGACTTAGGAGTTTGCTTTCACAGCCAAACAGCTTTGTTGAGTCACCAAATGAATTTTGGGAGGTGACCACAGATTCTAGCGGACCTGTTAGCCTGACTAGGTTGAGATTGCTGACATGACCCACAGAACAGGAGAAGCTGAGTTACTTGCAAGTTGGAAAGATGCTATCATCATGAAACAAAATAGATTTGGTTGGTTGGCTTGCCCATGCAGTTAGATGGCAGGCCATGAAGAAACATGGCCTCGTCTCTCTTACAGCTCTGAGGGGCAGGAGGAGAGAGCTGGGAATCACTAGATTCACTGCAGAGAAGTTCAGGGCTGTATCTAGGTCATGGGTCAACTGATAATTGGAAGAGAAATTCAAGGTTGGACATTTGTTTTGATTTTTGGTTTTCAAAATTTATACTTATCTACTTTCAAAAATAACTTGAAGAGACATACTATTTTCTCAGGAAAAGAAAAAGATGCCCTCTAAATACTTTTTTTGCCTGAATGTTGCCAGCAAATCAGCCATCTCATCGCATGTTGATGGTTGTAGACCAAATCATGAATGCTTAACTAGAGCTGCCATTTGTTGAGTTCCTACTAGGCATTTGACTCTGTGTTAGGTACCTTGCACATATTAGCTTTATAAATACTCCTCACAACCCAGCAAGATAGGCATTTTTATCCCCATTTTTCACATGAGGAGACTGAGGTTCACGGAGGTTAACTGACTTGCCCAAAGTCCCACTGCATATAAGTAGCAAAACTAAGATTTGAACTCAGATCTCTCTGACTTCAAAATCAGGTGCTCTTTCTACTCTGTGACATGAGGCTATGAACATGTGAATCTCAGAGGTAAAAAGTAGAGTTTGGCTCACTAATATGGTTTGGATCTGTGTCCCCCCCCACCAAGTCTTATGTTTAACTGTGTTCCTCAGTGTTGGAGGTGGGGCCTGGTGGGAGGTGATTGGATCATGTGGTTGGTGTTTTCATGAATGGGTTAGCACCATTCCTTCAGTGCTGTTCTCATGGTAGTGAGTATGTGAGTTACTGCGAGATCTGGTTGTTTAAAAGTGTGTAGCACCTCCCCCCTCTCCTCTCCTCCTGCTCTGGCCATGTGAGACATCTCACTCCTCCTATGCCTTCTCCCACGACTGTAAGTTTCCTGAGGCCTCAGCTATGCTGAGGCAGATTTATAGTTAGGCATTGGCCAGGGTGGTGCTAACCCATTCATGAGAACTCCACCCACATGATCCAAACCATATTAGTGAGCCAAACTCTACTTTTTAGCTCTAAGATTCATGTGTATAGAAACTGCCATGCTTCTTGTACAGCCTGTGGAACCAGGAGCCAATTAAACTTCTTTTCTTTATAAATTACCCAGTCTTTCTCTTTCTCTCCTTCCTTCCTTCCCTCCTTCCTTCCTTCCTTCCTTCCTTCCTTCCTTCCTTCCTTCCTTCCCTTCTTTCCTTCTTCTTTCTTTCTTTCCTGACAGAGTCTCATTCTGTTACCCAGGTTGGAGTGCAGTGGCACAATCTCGGCTCACTGCAACATCCGCCTCCTGGGTTCCAGCGATTCTCCTGCCTCAGCCTCCTGAGTAGCTGAGATTACAGTCATGCACCACCATACTTGACTAATTTTTATGTCTTTAGTAGAGACAGGGTTGCACCATGTTGGCCATGCTGGTCTCAAACTCCTGACCTCAGGTGATCCACCTGCCTTGGCCTCCCAAAGTGCTGGGATTACAAGCATGAGCCACCGTGCCTGGCCTAGTTTCAGATATTTCTTTATAGCAATGCGAGAACAACCTAATATACTCACCCTTACCTCTTCAACACAGAGTATTCCCGGGGCATCCCTAGTAAGGGCTGTGACTTGACTCACCTTCCTCTACTAATGGAAGACTCGTTAATTACTCCACGAGGCATCAGGTCCACTGTGTGATCCTGCATTTGTTAACCCAAGGAATATTTAATACATGTCTGCTGTGTGTTAGGTACTATTCTAGAACTTGGAAGGCCAGACAAGGGCCTGGTTCTCGTGGATCTTGACTTCTAGTTGAAGAAGCAAGCACTTGAAAACAAAGTAAATAAACAAAGAGTTCCGGGTGCTGACAAATGCATTGGAGATAATGAGATAGAGATCTAGAGGGTGTCTGGTCATAAGGACCCCTTTAGATGGAACAGTCAGGGAAGATTTTGCTAAAGAGATGGCAACTGAGTTGAGACCTGAATGACAAGGATATGCCTTTCAAAGATCTGGGGGAAAGGGGATTTAAGGCAGAGGAAACAGGAGATGCCAAAGCTTTGAGGCCAGACTGAGTTTGGCACATTAAGTAAGCCCAGTGGCCTGGAGAGAACAATCAACTAGGGGGAGAATGGGACGAGATGAGCCCAGAGAGGAAGGCGGAAGCCAGATGGTGTAGGGCCCACCTGCCATAGTGAGGGCTTTGGATTTTATCCTAAGTGTGGTGGGATGCCATCGGATGGGTTTGAATGGGAAAATGACATAATCTGATTCACATTTTAAAAAAAGATCCTATGTGGAAATTGGATTGCAGTAGGCACTTCTAATTGTTGGAAGGACTGTTCTCTCTCCTACTGATCAAACTTGGTTCCTCAAGTAATGACCCTTGTGAAACTGTCCTCACAACATTAATGAGAATTACAAACCAGGCTTTAGGCGGATTTGTAGTTAGGCATTGGCCAGGGTGCACTGGTGCACTTCAACCCCCTTGCCGGCAGCTGCTGACTGACCAAGAGTCACACAGCATGCTGACCACCTGCTCCCCCATTGTTCCTATAGATAGAATCTCTGACACTGGACCTTTTTACCCAAGAATTACTTAAGTTATTTTTCGGATCCTGAAATCCAGTGGAATGGCTCATGCCCACCAGTCTGAAGACCCCCAACCAAGGAACTGACCCAGCACAGGCATGCGGTTTCTTCATCTCCCTGTCTCATGACTTCATTCCTCACTTCTTGACCAATTAGTGATCTCCACACTTTAGTCTATTCCCTTACAAAATCAAACTCCTTAAAAATCCCATCCTAAATTTCTCAGGGAGGCAGATTTAAGGTTTCCTCTCGTTTGGCTGCTGTGTGATTATTGAACTCTCTCTCTGCTGCAACTTCCACTGCTTTGCTGTTTGCCCACACAATGTGCAATAGAATCTGGTGGTCTTATAACACTTGACCAAAAATCAATCAGCCAAAAGCAAGGCTACTTTCTTCCTTCTTAAAATTTTTCCAATCAGCTATTATAATTCCCTTTAGTTCTTTCTAAACTTCCCTTGTTCTTTGAATTGATCCTTGGATTCTAGACCCAAGGTGGATTCCAGACCCATTATCTTGATCGTTCTTTATCAGTGGATCTCTTGCTTCTCCATGTCCTTATTAAAATGTGGCATCCAGTACCAAACACACTTTCACCAGCCCAGGATTCTGAGGGGCTGTGAATTCCAAGGACATCCATTAATGAAGAGTGTTAGACTAAGTCTTTGTTGACTAGGAGTTCTTAATGTGAGGCTCTGGGTTCATGGAAGGGCCCACATAACACCACACACCATTGTCTATGGGGTGTGTGTGCATGTGTGTGTTGTGTATGCATTTCTAGGAGGAGAGTCCATAGCTCTGATTAAAGTCTCAAGAAGAGCCTCCTCCTTGAGAACCACTGCCCTAGAAAGTTAAACCAAAGGATTTCTCTACTAAGCAGATGTTACAATGAATTCCTTCCTGGTCCCACATTCATTCCCTTGCTGCCTTCTTCAAATGCTTTTATAGGTCTCTTGATCTCTTCTTCCTGCCTCATACCCCACTTTAAATTCCTTCTTTAGCTTCTTATAAATCATCCAAACCTAGAGAAGATATCTTCTGCTTTCTTCTTGGAGCAGAGACTAGTGAGGAAGGCTGTACCCAACTGGCTGGATGAGAACATACTGACAAATAGACCTAGGACCAGAGGCTTATTGCTTTTTCTTCTCTTCTCTGGACTCATAGGTCTTTGGAACTGACCTGTGTGCCTGACTTGCAGACTTCTTAAGAGCAGGGCCCAGAGAGACTGGAAAGTGCTTGAGTGTTAGCGAATGCGAAGGGCAAAGTCATCTTAAAAGAATTATTATTCATTTCCCATTGCAGTTAATTTTGGCACCTTCATCAGGGTTTAAATTCTAGTACCATATCATATCAAAGGAAAAAAGTATTTGATGTACGTGTTAATTACTGCTAAGATGTAGCTACTTAAATCAAGAGTTTAATCTTCATTTGACTATTCAGAACAGCTCTGAGTGGGGGATGGGGAGAACCCCTTTTGATTTGGGTTATTTAAATAGGTGATGAGAACTTCAAGCAAAATGGCTTCCTAATTTCAGTATTTGGACGTCTTGCAATTAGTACAAGCTAAAGGAAAAATAGGAAAATCAGGTTCCTCTAGGAATTCCCAAGTTTTCACTTGTTCTGTGAAGTGGAAGAATGTTCTGAATAATATAATTTCATGTGCTCAAAGGCTTGAGAATCTGCAGAGTGATAGCCTAATGGTAAGTGATATCTTAAAAGCATGTGAGAGGCTTAAAAAGTAGATCCATGTATAAAATAATATACTATTATTTAAAAGCACAAATTGTCAAAATGATACTACTCTTAGATACACTCTTTATAAGAACCATCTTGGTTGAATCTCTCATGTGTATTTTTTTAATACCATGAAACTATAAAACCCATTGAAACACCACATTATTTACCAAGTGATTAAATCGTAGTAATCTATTATAGTTTTACTAGAACATTGTTTTCTTGGAATTCCAAGGTTTTATTGCCTCAGATATAACACTTTACTCCTAATAATCCCTATTGATTTTATTATATTACCTTACATTTTTAGATTTGTTTTAGTGCCTTGCATTAAATTTTAGCCTTAATGTGCTATATAAAATGAGATATATCATCATGTTTCTCAAACCTTCTCAAGGTAATTATCTTACCTAACATGGATGAAAAATGCTCATGGTTGGCTGCTGACAGCGGTGGGAGTCTGGGGGTGGGGAAGGTACATCGTAGTCTCTGGGACTGTTGGTTGTATTTCTGGACAGTTGGGGTGCTGCCCATGGGCTGGGTGAATGCTGGTGGGTGTGGTAATGGGGCATTGCCACAGATTAGAGGAGGTATCTGGTATCTTATTTGTGTCATTATTTTGCTATCCTTGCTAATCTCTCTTGGGGTTTGTGGCTCACACTGCATTTACAAGGTGTTTTGCATACAGTAATTGTTCACTTGCTAAATCAGCCAGTAGAGAACTTGGTGTTCTTGGAGAAAGTTATTGCACCTTTGGGTGCTGTTTTAATTACCTTTTCAAGGTGCCTTCTAAATGTTAAAAATGGTGACACATTTTATCTCAAGTTGAACTTTCCATCCCCATTCTCTGGATTTGGGGTCATTCTCTTGCCTTAGAGTCTGGAGGGAGGAGAGGAGTCAGTTCTGGCTTGTGAGCCATGGTGCTACTGGTCCCTTTGGAGGAAGGGTAACTACTGATGAGCCTTCCCTGCAGCAATTGTGTCCCAGCAAGATCTGACACACTCTTATCAGGGCCCCGGCAAATAACTCAGCACCTTCATTACAAAAGTTAGCCAGGTATGGTGGCATGTGCCTGTAATCCCAGCTACTTGGGAGGCTGAGGCAGAAGAATCGCTTGAACCCGGGAGGCGGAGGTTGCAGTGAGCCGAGATGATGCCAATGCACTCCAGCCTGGGTGACAAGAGTGAAACTCTGTCTCAAAAAACAAAAAACAAAAAACCAAATAAAACCCCACAAAACTTCAGTGGGTACTAGATTCTTGACTAGTAGGAGCTCAAATTTTAAAAGGAGAAAATAATCACACCAGCTACACTTTTTATAGTGCTAACTCTACTTTTTGTAGAGTTAACTATATGCACAGTTTTATTTGCTTTATCTGTATTAATTCTTTTCATCCTTATGAAAAGCAGATACTATCATTAGCTCCATTTCACAGTGAGGAAATGGAAGTACCTAAAGGTTAAGTATTTTGCCCAAGGTCACACAGCTAGAGAGTGGTAGACCCAGAATTCAAACCCAGGCAATGTGATGCTCAGAACCTAGACTCTTAATTACACAAATATGATATTTATAATTTACAAAGCGATATCCCCTAGTTATCTCACTGATTTTCCCAAGAGACTTTGGCTCCACTGTAGACACAAGAAAACAGAAATAGATCATCGTTTGTCTAAGGTGACAGAGCCCAAACCCACTAACAGGACAGTTATCTTCCTCTTCAACTCATCTCCATGGGTGGAAAAACCTACCCACATACTATGAAGATGGGAAGCCAAAGTGTCTCTGCACATAAACAGACTGCCTCCCTGGAAACCACACCTGTCGTTGGTGGTGTATGACCAGGCCCCTGGGATTGACACATGGATGAAGACACACTCTGAATTCTCCCACATCTCTGGGCACCCCTCTAATGTGCTCTTCTCAGCTTGTTGCTCCTTCACTGTAAGTCCACGTTCTTTGAAGGAAGGGACTATGTTGGTATTCTGTGATGTAGGCGGCTCTGTGTGCTGGTGAGATTTTGTAGCCACTGGAATGATCAGAAAAACATCTGTGTGAATCTTGCATGATGGAAGAGGAAACCAGGTAAGAGTGAGCAAGCAGGAAGGTAAAAGGGGCAACAGCTGATGGGCCAGCAAGGATGCGGGGAGGATACCTGTGGTCATGACCAGGCTGTGTACAGGGCAGCCCTGCTTGCTTTCTTAACAGAAAGCACAAGACCAGCCAAAGCAGGCGAGGAGAAAGCCATTGAATGCATACTAAGCTAGGAAACAAAGACATATGTTGAAATTCTAGGTTCTCAAGAAGATGAACAAACCAACCTACAGAAAATCCCTTTCTCTGTGTTGGGGCTTTCTGTTGAACCTGGCAATAAAAGTTATGCCTCTCCTCAGTCCCACTCCAGAAGGGGCTGGCAGGCACCTCTTTTTACTCATTGAGAAAGTAGCAGTGAGCAGTTCTGTGAATTCTGTGAAGGGAAGAGCTAATCTCTTCTTCACCTGTGGTGACAGTTTTCCCACCTGTGGCTTGGGAAGGACCATCTTTGCTGGTGATGGATGTTGATTTAGTGCTTTGAGATCCCTGGAGGACAGGTCAGGCAACTAACAAGGAAAATGGCATTTTGGGTCAAGTCAATAAGAATGAAGAACTAGAACACAGGGAGCCAGGGGGTGGTGGTGGTGGGGAGGCCAGAATGAAAGATAGGAGGATCAGAGAATGGAGATAAGTTTGTATAGCTGGGATCATCAGTTATTCTCCCCAGACAGATTCTTTTCTTCTCCTTTGATTTCCACTAGGGAAAAACAAAACAAAACAAAACCTGAGGTCTTTCTTAGAACACGAAGCATGAATCACTCACACTAGAGATGAGAAAAACACCATCAGGTGCCTAAAACACAATTAAAATTGGAAAGACCAAGAATTTTTGGTTCCTTTCTAGCAGGTAAACAAATGTGTGTTTATAATGGTGTAAAAACCCTGGTTTCCCCTTCCTATTCCGGGTGCCTTCCCAGTGCGCTTGGAACACTCTACTGTGTTATTCACCTGAAGGATTAAGCTCAGCAGAGGCAGGCTGCCTAGGCATGTTGTGTAATTCAGCATTAAGTATCCTATTGATTCCCTGAAGTGCTGCCATGGATGTTAATGGAGACAAATATTGTGGCTGTGATTTTTCAAAGGGCTGAGTAATTCCTGAGCATCAATAACATCTGTCATGATGTAATACAGGACGACCTCCAGATGCTTGACTTGAGGCCAACTATGGAGGGCAGGGCTGATGGAAGGAGACCTTGGATACTGACCCAGGGCTTGGGGAGACAGCCTGCACTTTCTCCAGACCCACCATCAGTAGGGATGATGGAAATTGGGGTAGGGCAGGGACTGCTGACAGCATTTCCTAGTCACTCATCACAAGGTCACTGACTGTTGGATGGTGTGGGAACCCTTTCCATTATGGAAGCTTGCTGGGCCTTACGAACTCATACCGTACCCTGTTTCAGGGAATAGGGTGGGTTTTTTCCCCTCTTCAGTTGGAAACACTACATATCCCTGATGATAATGCAGCAAAGCTACTATCTAATCTTAACAGCATCTACCCTGTGCCCTACTTGATCTGAGCATGTGACCACTTCAGGGCACGATTCCAGTGACTGCTCTCAGAGAGGTTACATGCCTTCCTCAAGGTCACTCAGCTTCCTCAAGGTCATGGACTAGGCTACAATCCAGGTCTCAGGATCGCTTCCCCTGGTCTATTCTCAGTCACCTTTAGGTAGGGTCTCTGGAAATCATTTGAGTATATGGCCTGAAACAAACGATATTTTCTTCTAAAAAGTCTCTGTAAAAATCTCAGGGTTGGTCATTGTAAGGAATCAATTACTCCCAAACAAATCTCATTTCAGTCAAATTCTAGAGACTGCCGTATCTTTCCTACACTCCAATTCATTCTCCATATTGCTACTTATATTATCTTGAAACAAGACAAATCCAATCTTGTCACTCCCTAGCATGAAGACCTCCATCAGCCTCTCTCTGCTGACAGGATAAACTCCTTGCCTGATATTCACAATCTCTCCCCCAAGCCTGCAGTGTGATGTCCTGCCCCTCCTGTCCCTGGCACTTGGAACATTGCTGACCACTTTATGCCCTTTGCCCTCTGAATATTTTATACAAGTGATTCCTGGTGTCTAGAACATCTTTCCCTCACCTGCTGCCCAGAAAACCTCAGCCCATTCTTCAAGAGCCAATTCTACTATCCCATCCCAGGAAACCATCCCCACCTCTCCAGGGTAGAGTTAGGAGTGGTCCTTTCTCTGAGACCCCACAGAACACTGCTTATCCCTTTATTACCCCTGTATATGACTGTCTTCCTGTTGAACTTACTGATTTATTTTCTTGTGTATCTTCTTGCATTGGAATTTGGATTTCTGTGGTTGGGGGATGTGTCTTTGTCATTTTTGTCCTCTTGTTGGCACGCAGTAAGTGTACGACATATGTTTATTCACTGAACGGATGAATGGATTCTGGAATCAGAACCCTGCTGGGGTAGGGACTATCAGTAGGGTACAGGGCATATAAATTGGCCCTGTGAGATACATGTTTCTATAGTTCTGGGTCCAGAAAGGACCCTTGGGGGCTTGGGAACTGGAGGCAGAAAAACAGTACTTCAACTCAGCAGCATGTTGGGGTCTTGGAGAGAGACTGTGGGGCTGGGTGTGCCCTTTTACTACCATGTCCCTTGAATATGGTAGCCCTGAGAATATATGCAAACATGTATTCCCTTGGGGAACAGAGTCTGACATTCTAATGAGGAACCAGCACACCTGACTTTGATCGACATCAGCCTTATAAGCAGCATGGATATTGAAACATTCAGTAACCAGCATGGCATGTGCCTGTGTCAGTCAGAATGCACACAGGCCATGGGGCTGAAGCAGAGGCCTGGAGGGCTCCATTGTGCCAACCATTAACTCTTTAGTCGCTGGACAGTAGGGGGTGTCTTGGAGGAGGATCTGAGAATAGCAAGAGAAACACGAGTAAGGGGGCTTGCAGCGGTGACTACTGACCAGCCAGTATAAAAATATTTTGTTATTTTAACAACTGGCCCTGGTACTGCTCCACCAGTGCCTATCAGCCCGTTGATATTCTTGTTAAAGAATAACCACAATTTTGTCTGGGCATGGTGGCTCATGCCTGTAATCCCAGCACTTTGGAAGGTTGAGGCAGGCAGATCGCCTGAGGTCAGGAATTTGAGACCAGCCTTGGCCAATAAGGTGAAACCCCATGTTTCACCCCATGTTTCTATTAAAAATACAAAAATTAGCCAGGCATGGTGGTGCATGCCTGTAATCCCAGCTACTCAGAAGGCTGAGGCAGGAGAATTGCTTGAACCTGGTGGGGTGAAGGTTGCAGTGAGCCAAGATTGCACCATTGCACTCCAGCCTGGGCCACAAGAGCGAAACCCTGTCTCAAAAAAAAAAAAAAAAAAAAAAAAAAAAAAGAATAGCCACAGTTTTGAAGCCTCAAAGGAAGATGTGTATGCAGGAGTGTGTGTGTGTGTGTGTGTATGTATGTGAAAGAATGAGGCAGAACTCTATAAAGGCAGTATTGGAGTGGAATCTTTCATTTTTCGTTGTATTTCAATATAAGCATAAGGAGGTGGAGGTGAGAGAATTTCAGGCCGAGGAACTGAAAGAGCCAGGGCACAGAGTGTGAAAGGGACCTATTTGGGAGAGGTGGCTGTAGGACGCTGGGGATTCCTGGGGGAGATGAGGAAGGAGACAGAGGCTGAAGCAGGTTGCCAAGGGCCTGGAAAGTCATGTTGAAGCATAGTGACCTGGTCTGTGTTCCTACAGGCAGCCCTTTAGGCAAATCTTATTGCTCGGGCTGGCTTTTGGGTGGTCCTTGCTGGGACAATCAGTGACGTCGTCTTCACCAAGTCTAGGGTTGTCACCTGGTGATGGGAACAAGCTTCTCCTTAATTAAGAATGTCATAGCAGCCTCCCCGGCTCCATGATGACTGACGCTGCCAGTCCAGCTGCCATGTGGCCAATGTGTCCTACCATGGTACATCATCTCCTAATTAACATGTCTTGTCAGGTCCAGCGGTTGGCTTCAGTAAATATGCCTCAAGCAGCTGTCACTGGGACCCTGCGTGGGGCCTGCTGCCTCATTAGCTCCAGAGAAGGGAGATGGCATTGGCGGCAGGAGGGAGGGAGAAGAATGTTCTTTATGGGAGGTGTTGGCAGGATTAGAGGGATGTCAGATGCTCAGAGAGAACTCACAGGCCCCAGTGGAGGGCTTGGATTTGACCGCCATGAGCCTCTCTCTCCCATGTGTAGTGAGAGGATAGGTGGGTAACCGTGTGGGCGGGAAAACAGCCCAGGAGTCGGCAGACCCACATCCTCATTCTGTCTCTCCCACCACCAAGCAAGGCTCGGTCTCCTGGTTTGAGAAAGAGGAATGATCCCAATCCCAGCTCTACCTATCCTGAAGTTTGTTGAGTGGTTCTAATGAGCAAATGACCTATACTATTCTGAAGGATAAAAAATGCTAAATATTGCAGAAATCAAGCCAGGGCACGGTTGTCATTTGGGGCTATCAGAGGGAAGTCTTTGGTCAGACAAGACTGGTCCCTCTGAACACACTTTGCACGCCCCTCCAAGGCTTCTGGCCTGCGTCCCACTGCACCGTCTGAGCACTCATCAAGACCTGCTCACCACCCACCAATCCTGCCAGACTCTCTCTCTCCAGCCTGGCCTCGCCTTCTCCATGAGAAGGAAAATGAGAACATTCCAGAAGGAAGCACTCTCCTTTCTCTGGCTGATGGAGTACCTCCCAGGCTGTGGGGGCAGTGAGCTGACTTCACAGTGACTGAGGAGACATACCTTAGCCCACCCCCAACTGGATTTTGAGCACATGCGTAAACTTTGTACCCATGAGAGCACATAGTAGGTGGTTAATGAATGTTTGCTAACCAGGAAGAACAGTATATCCCGCTCTCCTAGCTCTCAAAACAATGGTGGGTGATCTCATAGTTTCTTTCTTTTTTCTTTTTTTTTTTTTTTTTTTTTTTTGAGACAGAGTCTAGCTCTGTCGCCCAGGCTGGAGTGCAGTGGCATGATCTCGGCTCGCTGCAAGCTCCACCTCCTGGGTTCACACCATTCTCCTGCCTCAGCCTCCCGAGTAGCTGGGACTACAGGCGCCTGCCACCATGCCTGGCTATTTTGTTTTGTACTTTTGGTAAAGACGGGGTTTCACCCGTGTCAGCCAGGATGGTCTCGATCTCCTGACCTTGTGATCCACCCGCCTCGGGCTCCCAAAGTGCTGGGATTACAGGCATGAGCCACCGCGCCCGGCCCGACCCCATAGTTTCTTTCAGCAACTTGTTCTATTGCCAACCTTTCTATAGGCCTTCTTCTGAGGTCCAGCCCAGTCTCCTTGGGCAGTGTGTATCTGTTTCCTCTTTGTCCCCAGCAGAGAATAGAAACCGATTGCCATTTTCTCTGCTTCTCCTGTAAGACTGACACTAAGCTCTCTTATTTCACCCCTTCCCATGTTTCCTATTCATCAGATTTCCTGGAGCCCAGCCTGCTACCTGGAGCCAGGGCCTCGCCTCTACTGCCCCCTCCACTTGCTCCTCCCATGCAGGGTCCATCCTGAGGAGAGTCTGAGCAACTGAGGATGTTGTGAAAGCATCTGACAGTAGCAGGGAGGCAGGCTTCCCCAGCCCAGCAGAGGCACCAAACCCACGCAATTTGTAAATCTTTGATAATGAGCATTTAAAGGGCACGTCCTAATGAAGAGAGCCAGGAATGGCTGGCCATGGAATGCAGGCAGAAGATTTTAATTAAAATGCTTGTCTTTTTAGTTTTCCTCTTCCCTTGTCTCTTCCAAACACCATCTCCCCACAACCCCTGCCAATGATGCACATGTCTTGCTTCTGGACCAGGCCTGTGCTAAAAGTGTGGATCTCCTATTTCCCTTGATTGAGTTGCTCTCTGGGGGACTGGGAGCTCTTCTTCAGCTGGGTGTGCTGTGTGGGTTTGACAGGGGCTGTGCACATGTGGGTAGAGGCGGACCAGGACTGGGCTGCCTGCAGCCAAGCAGATGTCCTCACCCCAGGAAGCACAGTGGGGCTCTAAGGGGGCTCATGAATGAGTGGCAGCTGCCAGCCTTGTGAGCTTCCTGTAGTAAAGCTCTGGGGGGAGCTCTGGGGGGCCAGCTGGGAGACTTCTGGGCCAAAGGGGTGTTTTCTGGGGCCTGTCACGATACTTTTCTCTCCAAATGGCTAAATGGAGTGTGGAGGCAGAGCAGCTGTGAGGGGCTTTGCACTGCTCTCTCTGCGGGTGGAGGGACTGTTGGCTGGATACCTTTCACGTGCTCCTCCAGATCCATGTCCACCCTGCCCTGTGCCCTGGGAATCTGAACTGTGTGGATTCCAGCAGCAGACTTCCTTGCCGTAGGCTTCAGATTGGGTCTGGCCAATGAGGAGGCCTTGCAGGACGGGCGGAAGTAGGAAAATGAGGTTGGACTATATTTTCTGCTGCTTTCTCTGCAGGATCATCTCAGGGCTGGTTGTGTCTTTTGATTGAAGTTCACAGTGCCTTGTCAAGGTGGCTTCTCTAAAGGATGCTCTCCTTCGTGGTTCTATGGGCCACTCTCTCCCCGCACTGCTGCCACCCTTTCTAACCCCACGGTACTATACTCTTCCTTATATTACTCCCGGAGTACAACCTTGTAAACAGTGCCTTTATTAAACTCTCCAGATTCCCCAATTTGAGTGTATTGTCTGCTTTCTGCCAGGATCCTGATAGAATCACCTGTTCTTTTCCAGACGGGTTCCTTCGCACCAGACACATGGTCAGAGGGATCCCCTTGGGTTCGGGTTATTCCTGGGATCCTAGCTCTGATGTGGAACACAATGTAGTCTGGTGGGTGATAAAGGTCCCTACTTCCACATAGATGAACTGGGTTTGGAAAAGTGCTTGTGAATTTGTTTCCCAGGAACCAATGATAGTCTTTGGACTTCTCCAAAGGTCTATGTTGAATGGAACAGAAGCCCCCTCTCTGTGTGGGATGAGGTGGGAGTGGAATTTATTCCTCCCCAACATGTTTTCATCTGGGCTGTGATGCCATTCTCATTTTATAGATAAGGCCACTGTTGTTGAGTGACTTGCCCAGAACCTAAGAGGCATGTTCTCTTCAACTGATATTTAGCAAAGAATTAAAACAGGTATTGAACCAGTTGATGGAAATCTCTCCTCCTTTTGTTCCTTGCCCCTTTTGTTATTTGTTCACTTTGAAGACCTGGCTTCAAGGATCTTGTTGGGAAGTGAGTAGGGCATTGGCCTTGGACTGGGAAAACTCCACTCAGATACACTGTCTGTCAGTCAAGCTCTCAGGCTTTTCCTTATCCAGCGATGACTTACCTCTTACCTCTGCCTGGAGCTGGCCCCTGAGTAGGGTTTCTGATCTTGGCTTAGCAGACTGATTGCCTCCTGCTTGTGCCTCAGGGCCCTGAGGTTTTAGAAGCATGCCTCACTCCGAGCCTAAGAGCTTGTCTTTGACTCCTGATTGGCCCTTTTGCCTGATGTGTGGGTTGGTGTTCTCAACCCCACAGGGCGCTGAACTCCAGTTAGAACTGCCACCCATGGCGACACCACAAGGTGAGCCTGTCCTTTGGAACTGACACTGTGTGCCTGATCACTCCTTCACAGACTTCTTCCTTCCTTCCCACTCCACTCGAGTCAAAGCTCCTGACCAACTGGGAGACAGAGGCCCTTTCTCCTTGACACATCCTGCCTAAAGTGTCAGCTTCCATCCCTGCCTGGTGTTCCCCACACCAAAATATGAAACCAATATTCTTCTCGTACAAAGTGACACAGTAGCTACTTCATGTTCCCTCTTCATTCAGTTGTCTGTGCAATCAGTCCATATGCATTAATTCGCTCATTCATTCATTCATTCTGCTATGTATTCAGCAACCTCTAGGTGCCACAGTTTGCAAATATCCTCTGAATTCGTCCTCACAGATCTCTAGCAGATCTCTAGTGTTCACTGTTACTGCCATTTTACACGTGAGGAAACCGGGTCAAAGAGTAACTAAGTGGCTGGATGAGCGCCGCACAGCTGGCAAATGTCGGAGCCAGAGTTTGAAGCAGAAAGTATGGCATTCGCACTCGAACTCTCAAACTCCAGCACAAGGTGCCAATCACAGACAGTTTGAATTTGTTCATATGCAGAATCGGAAGATCCTGAGCAGATTCCATCCCTCCTCCCCATAAGCCACACTTCCATTAGCTCTGCTCGGGGCAGGTGGGCCCAGTGTGTGGGAAAGAGAGAGATGGAGAGACATGAGGAGAGAACACCCTGAGGGAGAAGTGTGTGGGGGTGGTGCAGACAGGACCAATTCACCCTGAGGTGATTTGCATCTTTAGCAGGAGTACATGTCACGCTGTCACAGCCTTTTCCTGTATTGACATAATAACAATCCCTTACTTTTGTTAGCACTTGGTAGCTTTCAAAGCAGTTTCAAATCCATTAGCTCGTTTTATCCCTACAACAATCTCACAAAAGGCAGAAATTATTATCCTTATTTTGCAGATGAACATGCTCCGTGAGGCTATATAACTTCTCCAGAGTCAGGGAGCCTCGATGTAGGCTCAGATCCCTGACTCCTGGTCTTATACCTTGTGCACCTTGCCTCACTTTTCTCATTGTTACTTTCTGATTTTGAGCCATTTAGGGGGAAAGGATGGCTTCCTAGACTCTCAGAAACGCCTCACTCCTGGGTTCCAGGCCACCTAGCCTATATAAAGCAGTGGTTCTCAAATTTTATTTGACACCAGGATCACTTGGAAGGCCATTACATAGACTACTAGGCCCCACCACCAGAGTTCTGATTCAGGAGGTCTGGGAGGTCCCCAAGAATTTGAATTTCCAGTAAGTTTCCAGGTAAGGTTGATGCTGCTGGTGTGGTCTCACACTTTGAGGATCACAGATATAAGGCAATGCCTACGAGTCTGAATTTCTCTAACCAGGGCTCGTCTTCTGGGCTGCAGAAACCTCAGATACAGAAAGAAATGTCCCTGTGGGTGAGAAATTTGTGTATGTCTTGCTTCACTGACTGTGGTGTGACCCAGAGAATGGGAAGAAAACCTCAGGCTTTTTGGTTCATACATATACACAAAAGGAAAATGTCCACACATGAGATTATTAATTCATTGTTCAATTAAGTTATGATCTCTAAAATTATCACAATATTTGGCTCGGAGGAAGGCAGCACTGAATAGCTTGTTACACGTAATGTGTGAATAATGTAACTTTATTACTTTTCCTGCTCGTAAGTAATTGTGACTGACACATTGGCAATAACACAGATTGCCTTCTTACCCTCCCCTCTCCCTACTCTCAGCACGGAGCGTTTACTTTCTCGTCTCTATTCTTTTCTTGCTCACCCTCCTCCCTGCCACAAGCCTCCTTCCCTGTGCAGCTGCTTTTCTGTCCTGCCCAAGAGCAGCCCTGGGGAGGGGGCAATTGAGTGAGGGACTGTGAATACCAGAAAACATGGGTGAGCAGCATGTGTGCACCTCCCACCCGACCTGATGGGAATCCTGTAAAGCCTGCCTGAACTCTTGTTCACATCATTGCTGCATACTCTCCCTCGCCCTCCATTTCTTCCAAGTCCTGACATGTCTGCTCAGGCAGACCAGCTGCAGCTCAGATGTCCACTCCATGACAGATATGAGCTGACCTGGGTATGCATTCTCTGCAGGGAGACAATTACTGTTGCTGTGTGTGACAGGGTTGATATATCCTGCTGAAGGTAGG
>NW_012107097.1:0-41730 GCF_000951045.1 Mandrillus leucophaeus | reverse complement strand
CCCTTCCCTTCCCTTCCCTTCCCTTCCCACAAGCCACTGCATATAGGCCACTGCTGTAACAAGTATACTAATATCTCCTCAACAGTTTTTATCTCCCAATGCCCAGACACTTGGAGTCTAAACTAAAAACAACAACAACAACAAACAAAACAAAACAAAACAAAACAAAACAACAAAACATCAGGCGTGGTAGCTCATGCCTGTAATCCCAGCACTTTGGGAGGTCGAGGTGGGTGGATCACTTGAGGTCAGGAGTTCAAGACCAGCCTGGTCAATATGGTGAAACCCCTTCTTTACTAAAAATACAAAAATTAGCCAGGTGTGGTGGTGCACGCTTGTAGTCCCAGCTACTTGGGAGGCTGAGGCAGAGAATCTCTTGAACCCGGGAGGCAGAGGTTGCTCTATCACTACTGCACTGAATTCAGCCTGGGCAATAGAGTGAGACCCTGTCTAAAAAAATAAATAGACCTAAAAAAATCATTCTCTGTTAAAATCCAGTTTAAGCACTGCCATGGTTTGGGTATGGTGTGTTTGGCCATGTCAAGTCCCAAGTCTCTTGTTAAAATCTGATTCCCCAACACACACCGGGGCCTGTTGGGGAGTGGGGATGAGGGGAGGGAATATAGAGGATGGGTCAACAAGTGCAGCAAACCACCATGGCACACATATCCCTATGGAACAATCCTGCACATCTGCACACGTATCTCGTTTTTAGAAGAAATAGAGAAACAAACAAAAAAATTCCTAGTGTTAGAGGTGGGGGTTGGTGGGAGGTGTTTGGGTTGTCGGGGGATCTGTCATGAATGGCTTGATGTCATTCTCCTGGGAGTGATTGAGTTCCCATTCTTAGTTCCCACAAGAACTGGTTGTTGGAAAGAGCCTGGCACCTCACCGAGCCCCCCCGCTTCCTCTCTTGCTCTGTGATCTGCACATGCCAGTTCCATTTTCCCTTCTGCCATGAGTGGAAGATTCCTGAAGCCCTCACCAAAAGAAAACGCTGGCACAATGTTTCTTGTACACCCCACATAACCATGAGCCAAATAGATGTCTTTTCTTTACTAATTACCCAGCCTCCAGTATTCCTTTATAGCAATGCAAAGGAACTAAGAAAAACACTGTCTTGTGTTCCTTTTCCATCATCCATCAGCGTGTGTTTTTGTACCAGCAAGTATGTTTATTTAGGCAGAACCACAGGTGCTGGCAATGTATCTACAGTGTAGACATGAAAAGAACAGGAACAGCATAAAGAATAGAGATTTTGTTCACATAGTTTAGTCATGTTCCCACCGAAATGTCCCTCTTCATACACCATTTCTTACTTCCTTCCACCTCTTCAGAAAGTAGAGCCTACTCCACATGAATGAGACCTGAGTGCACCGGGGCATCCTTCCCTCTTGCTCTGGGGGTCAGATTTGGTAATCTGGCTTAGCTTCTTCCAAAGCTTCCGCTGGAAGGGAGCATGTTCTCTTTTTCTGGGTTGATCCGGTGCCGAGGGCCAATTTACATGCAGACTGGGCGTGTTGCCTGTATCGCTCTGTTCACCGGTACCGAAGGCTCTGAGTAGGGTGGAATCAGACCCTACTCTACTTTCCCTGAACAGTGAGAGCAGCAAGAGCTAACCGCTAAGCATCTACTTTGTGCCAGACCCTGTAACATGCACTTTCCGTGAATGATTTCATGCAGTCTTCACAATAATTGAATGTGGAAGACGCCATCGTTCCCTGCATCGTACCTCTGGCAAGTGACAGAGTTAGAAGACTGTGCTCTTCACAATACCATAGTTTTCAGTACCCAGGCTAACATCTACCCTCTCTCCTGGTGCCTGGGACCCTTCTGGACCTGATCGAGGTGCTGTAGCTAATAGACTCGGAACAAGTCTCTGTGGAGTTAGGTGGAGGCACCACTTGGGCTGGGGAGGCTGGGAGGGGCTTTGCAGAGGAAATGAAGCTTGATTCTTGGCTCCTCAGGGTTTAAGGTTTGCCTTTTTTCTCAAAAAAGTCTCAAAGGGAACCAGGTCCCTTGTACCTGCTGTGTGCACCTGGCAAAGAGTGCATTGGGTGGAATACAGTCCTCCCTCAACAAGCCCTCCTTGCACTCTTTCCCCCTAACCTAGAATACTTGCTCCCTGCTCAGTAAAGAATCAGATTCCCCCAAATACCCATCCTCGGTCATAAGCTATAGGTCTGGGCCCTCTCGGCAGCCCTTGCTGGTGCTCTTTCCACTAAGCCTCACTGCTTCTCCTGTCTCCAAGGGGGCTGCATTAGAGAAGTATGGGGGGAGGGAATATGCAGCCAGGGAAGAAAGCCGCACAGCACTTCTCACAGCCCTGGTCTATAGTTGCTCCACTCAGCAAATGGGGACAGTTCCAGCTTCTGGGCTCTTCTTGCCCCTAAACTTCTCCTCAACCAGGAGTAATGCTAGTCTAAGAATGCGCATGAAGAACACTTTTTCTTTTAAGGATTGACCTTTTGCTCAATGAGCAGAATTGAACCTTGAACCCAACAAAAGGGTCTGCAGTGAGGTGGGGCTGGACAGTTCTACCTCTAGGCAGGCACAGCAAGTGTGGGCATTGCTTCCTGCAGAAGGGCTTCCCTTCTAAATCCACTCATGGGGGGTGCCAGGTGCTTCCCTCCAAGGCAGACGATAGCCCCTCCCAGTCCAGAGCAAATCATAGTCTCCATGTTTTCCCTCCCTGGTCCCGCATAGGTGAGTGATATATGCAGAGATTTGACCTCAGGGTTATGTTATGGATTGGAGGGAGCAGAGAAGCTTCCTCATTAAAAGGGCTGAGCTGGTTGGCTGGCTCCAAGGCCTGAGCACCTCTGGGCTTCCGAGCCATGGGAGAGTTGGGCAGAAGGCTGAATGGTGGCTGATGGCCTGGAGGAGGAGATAGGGAGGGAGGAGAAGGCTGGATGCTAGGTTCCCATTGTACACCTCCAGCAACTAGCCTCACTGCGAGCCCAGAGTAACCAGAGATCTCGGGCCACAAGTCAGACAGACTTAGACTAAGATGTGGCTTTGACCCCAACTCGATATCTGCTCAAGTCATCAAAGCTCTTGGGGCCTCAACTTCCTCATCTGTGAAATGGGCCTGGGAATACCTGCTCTACCTATCTGAAGAATTGTTGTGGTAATCTGAAGAGGCGATGGATATAAAAATACCAGGTAAAAGGCAGAGTGTGTCCCAGGAATGAGACACCCTGTCCTTTTCCCTCAAGACATCCTCTATGTTTCTCACTCCCAGTATGAAAATAACAAATCATTCTAGGTTATTTTTGGGTCATGGGAAGGGCCAGCAGGCCTACAGGTAGTGGGAGGGATCAGTGGAGGAAGTGATGTGATTCCTGTAAGACTTGGATGCCCCTGAGTCAAAGTCTGCTCTGAAGAGCATCCCCCTTAGAGTGACAGACATGGGGCTACATCACAACTCTGCTACTTACTATTTTTAGGACCTTGGGGAAGTCATATAGAATTTTGAAATTTAGTTCCTTCATTTGTAAAAATGGGAAGGGTAATAGCACTGTCCTTAGAATTATAATATAATGGATACTTACGGCATACCCAGGTTGTGGCAGGTGCTAAGCATTCAATCATTGTGGACCATTATTGTCATTTTCTTCTTGAGCTAGTTGTCTTTGCTTACTACAGAGGAAATACCCATTCAAAGAACTGGGAGGATAAAATCAAGAGACTTGTAAGCAGCACCTGCCATTTAACAGATGCCCTGTAAGTGAGTGCCTTCCTCTTTCTCCCTTCTGGCACTTGTTCTGTTGAGAGTCTGTGATGCCCAAACCTTGGAATTAACCCTGATGGAAAAAGGGCATAAAGCCATTGGTTTATGTGGCAGCTCTGCCTTCGTGTTGGGCTCACATTACAGAGATTTGAGGGTCTGCCCCTCATCCTGCCTCCCAGATCTCGCTGCTCTCTGAGTCTTGCCTTAGCCTCCTGTCTTTTCTGCTGCCCTCCTGGACCCAGCTTTACTGCCTGCTGTGCTGCCAGCACCCTTTCCTGTGTCTTGGTATCTGCCTGAGACCTTTGTTTTGCTGGTTACGGTCTTGGCCTGAGGGGGTAAGCTAGGCCCTTTGCACCACCTCAGAACAGCAGAAGATGCAGCAATAATGCGAACTAGGAGTCTGGATGATCTGGACTTGAATTTGAATCCTGGTTTAACCACTTACTGTGTAGCCTTAGGCAAGGCACTTAATGATATTGCGTGTCATTATCACATCATGACGATGAAGGTAACACCTACATCATGGCATTACTGGAGGATGAAAAGAGATGACCGAGGGATAAAAAGAAGATGTGAAAGTCCCTAGGAGGGTAGGCACTTAATGATACTAGTCTACCTCCTTCCTCCTCACTCCTCTGGTCTTAATGCCTGCTTGGGTGGCGGGGGTAGAGATCAGGCTGGTGAGTTCCCTCCTCTGCAGGAGGACTCAGCCCCTACTCCCCTACTCTGTTACTGCCATTGCCTCATCATACTCTGGAAAACCTAGACCAAAGTAGGTTTTTTAGCTGGACTTATTTTTGGAGGTGGAGAATGGAGCTTCCTCACTGGTATGCTGAGTTTTGATTTCCATATGGGCTGATTTCAGAGTAACTGGGAAAATTCAGTAATTAGCAGTAGCAGCATTAGTGAATCATGTTGTAATCATCCTCTTCTCACTGCTTCCCTCTTCTGCATGTTCCAAATGCTATTACCGACACTGCCTTGCCCTCCACTGGCGCTTGGCCTCATTTTCCCACTGCAGACATTGTGCTTCCTGCTTAGCACTATGGGTCAGCCTCTGGGCATGCTCCTCCTTCCCAGCTCCAGCCTCCTGCCCAAGCCTCTGCCTATTTGTCCAGAACGCTGGTGGGCACACTTAGCTAGCTTGTCCTCTTGCAAATTCAACCTACAGGTTTATTTCAATTCAAAGAAAAAAATGACTCATCTAAATCCTGATAAAAACACGGCTGGTGCCGTCTGGGCCGATGAAATCTACTTGGAGAATGGAGAACCTAAGAGAACCTTTTCTCTCTAAGTCTGGATATCTCTGCAGATGGTCACTTAAGAAAAGATAAAAATGCAGAGGAGGGTTTTCCTTAGCAAAAACTAATAATCAGTGGCTCCATCCATTTATCCATCTATCTGTCTAGTAAACACACAATGTCTACAATGTGCCAAGCCTAGCACTGGGCTTTGAGGACATACACATGATAGCTGAGAAGACCAGCAAGTAAATCGATGAACACTGTACAGTGGAAAACATGCCAAGAGCACAGTGGGAGCATGAGTGAGTGAGCAGAAGGGGCAGCGTCCCAGAGAAGGAAACGCTTAAAAGATTGAGGAATGGAGAGAATTCAGCTTTGCAGAGTTTGCTTTCATTGGTATGTGTGTGGAACTAAGGATCAACAAATGGAAACCTATAAAATCTATACTTACTCAAATTTTTGTAGAGCATTGTAATGTGCTGGGGATGGGAAGCTCAGAAGAGGAATAATAATGGGCTTTGCTTTGGGGTTTAGCACTGACTTCTTAGAGTTTGAGAATTTAGAACATTTAAGTAATCCCATTTCCTCTTGACAGAGTTTTCCTAAAACATGCCAGAGAGATGGGAATAGAAACACCTTGCTTGTTCTTAAAGAATCTAAAGCTCCACAGTGTTCCTGTTTCATTCCATCATCTCCTGTTGTTGGAAAAACGTACTTGTCTGTCCTCTGGCTGCAACTAAAGTCAGTCCTCTCCTTAGGGCACCCAGGAACACTTGATGTTTCATCAGCCTTCTGGCTGAACTAAACCCAAGAGTTGTTCTATATTCTACACTGAGTCCGGCCTAGTCTCACAGAATCTGCATGAGATGTAGAAATAATTACTGCATAAATGTGGGGCAATATTAACAAAAAGCTGAAGCACTCAGATGAAGAGGCAGCTGTTTTGCCTTAGGCGGGCTGGGGTGGGGTAGCCCCATAGTCCACGGATAATTCTCCCTCCTGCTCTTTCCCTCACTTATCCTATATGTTCACATCACTGCAGTTATTTGGTGGGCAGTTGTAGTCTTAGATCAGCTTTGGTGAACGGGAACCCAGCCTGAGGGCTTGGAATTCATTTAGTGAAGGAACCTTGGTGAGCAGGTTGCTGCTGTGGAGGGACCACTATGTGAAAGGACTTTAGTCTTCAAGAGCCACCTAATGACCCCAAGCATCACCCCATCTCCCCATGGCTTAATTACCTATTTCCTTTTCTAGATGATGTAAGCTCTATTTTGCTTACCACTGCATCCATGGGGGCTGGACAGTACAGTTTAATGAATTTTTTAAATTGAATGAATTAAGATTCACAAGTAATTTGAAAGGAATCTCTATTTATCCCGTTGGTGTTTCTCAGTCCTGAGCTGCATTGCCAAAGTTTCCAGTTTCTTCATGACTTGGCCAGTCCCCAATCGTCTCAAAGCCCAGTTAAGAGAAACACTTCAGTGCTAATAGATCTGGAAACTTAAGCTCTGGAGGGCCACCTGTCAGATGAGATTTGCCTTCAAAGGCCACTGGCTCTGACCTTTTGATAACATTTTAAAAAAAGAAACCTTACATATTGACTGAATCAGGCCTGTCTCCAGTGAAGATCTAGGCAGCTATTTGTATTTCTGTTTGGATTTTTGGGTCCTTTTCTTTTTGTACTTCTGGGTAAGGATAAAGGAAAAACGTTCCTTTGCTTGACAAAACCTCATTTAAAAGTTGTTTGTATATATTTTTTAATGGAACCCAATCTCTTAAGCCTTTAAAAGCAACCTCTACTGAGCTCGATAAACCATTTCCAATGTGGCAGCTTCTAATCCAGGAGAGTTAAGAAGGCAGATGCTAACCAACCACCAATTGCATCCCAGGACAGTTGCTGGAAGTCTCAAGGCTCTGCAAGCTGAAGATGAGATCGGCTAATCCTGACTCTATTCTTTCATCTGCTCTGCTAGCTGGCCCTACTTGTACAATTAATATTCTCCCTGGTGTTGATTTTGTTCAAATATATTGGGCCCATCAATCACCCACTTTCCAACTCATCTGTCTGCATCAGTCAATTACAAAGTTATTTTTGAACCACTAGGATTCTTGTGAGATAGACACAAGAAGGAGCTAAACTCATTTCAGGTTTGACCTCTGTGGCTGGGATCTGAGAAGGCTTAGTTTGCTTACACTTCATGGCCATCCAATCCAATCTGGCTTGTAGAATAGAAAGGCCACTTGCTTAATTGGGAACACTTTAATATAGATATCCATTAACTTATGCTAAATTACAGTAAAACATCTATGGAAGAACTTGATGTGACATCTGCATGAATACTAAATAACTTCATTACAATCAGTACTGTGACAATGAATATGAAATGAACGTGCCCAGAGAAGACAATTAATCTCCCACCTTCCCAAGCCAGCACTGTTTTATTTTACCCTGCATTGTACTAAAAAAATAAGGTATAGAAGCTCTATGATTTTTCTGTCTATCTCACTCACCCTTCAGCTGGTGAGTGGACCCCGAGAGCTCCTGTCATTTGTAGAGTGGAGACTGACCCACCCTGAGGAATAGCCATGGGCAGTGGGTATGTGGGGCTCCTGGGGTCCCACTTTGGTTTGGGAAAGGAAGCTGTCAAGACTAACTGAACACAACACACACACAGACGCGTGCGCACACACACAGACGCGTGCGCACACACACACGCACGCACACACACAAAATTAAAAGACATCCTCATCCGGAACTAGCAAACAGACTGTCAGTTCAGATTAGCAACATCAAAAGCATTCCAATCTGTTCCCTGCATATATTACATGCATAGATCTGAGAGAAGAATTTGGCCTCTGAATTAAGTCAACTTTTTCCTTCTGGGCTGCTTGTACCTGAAATGTGTGGTGAAGAGCGTCCAGCAGTCAGATGAATACACCTCATAGCACTTAGTCTGAACCTTACAGCATGGTCTTAAAGAGACGCCCTCTCATATTACTTGCTATTTCACATGGGTTCTTTCTGAATCCAGGAAGAACCATGGGACCCTTGGGTTGAAGACTATGCCTAACTCTGTATGAGGGTCACTCAGAATGGAGGCATGCATGAAAGAACATTCCTGGGTTCTCCATTCTAGTCATTTCCCTCCTATGTCACTGACTTATTGCTGGTGTCTCCTCTCCTTTACCTTCATATTGGAGTCCTTAGATCTCTTCTCAGTCTTATGGCTTTAAACATCAACTCTACTCTGATGTCTCTCAATTCTGTATCCACAGCCTAGACCACCCCCTAAATTCCGGACTCATCTATCCAATTGCCTAGTCATCCCCTCCACTTGCATGTGTAACAGGCATCTCAAATTTCACATGCCCTGAAAAGAACTCCTGATCTTCTCCCACAGGTCTGCCCCTCTCACGGTCTTCTTCATCTTTGAAGAAGATGATAAACTTGTCAGTGGCAATTTTATCCTTCCAGTTACTCAGACCAGGAAACTTGGAGTGAGTGATCCTAGACTCTTCTCTTCCTTTCACACCCACATCCAATCTGTGAATATAGCCTGTTGTCTCAAAATATATTATAAACCAACCACCTCTCACCACTTCCTCTGCTACTTTCTTGGCCCAAATCTCACCACTTGTTGCTCAGATGGTTGTTACAGTCAGGGTTCTGGGTTTAGCAGGGTCTCTACTCCAGACCTAATCTCTGAAGAGCCTCTTGGTGGTCACAAAGCTACTTGCCACTCTCATCAGATCAGGGTGCAGAGTGTCATGAGGAGTTTTACAGATTCTGGCTACAAAGACCTGAGGTAAAAAGATACCTTTGACGTTAGTAACAACAGAAAGTGAGAAAATTGCTATTACCACCTAGACTGTAAGCAAATAACATTCTGGCCAGTGGGATATGTCTCACCAATACATTTACAGGTCGCAGACATCTATGACACCAGCCTCTTGGCTTCTTATGGGGATAGTGGCTGCATCATGTCCCACTGTATCCTTGCAGCTGACTCCATTTCCCTATTACATAACACAAGTCTTTCTCCCTCTCTCTTTGTATCCAGAGGCTCCAGCATATTTACATAGCATAATCAATGCTATGTAAATACACAATTATATATGAATTAATAGCATATGTGAGAACTCAGAGTAAATCCAATTCCATCTAGAACCATGTAATACTCACTGAGGTTCCCATCACAGTCCCCTTGCTTACATGTGTACATCCTCAACTTTCACTCTTTCTCAGGTCAGGAGAGTGTCAATTCTGCAACTTCAAGTGGCAGTTAGGGAAGGATCCTCTCTCCATTATATGAAAAGTAGGTGTCTAGTGGGGAGGAGCTTCCTTCTGAAATGCTCAGAAATGTACCAATGTCCTTGGATGCTGTAGATGGAGCCCAGATCCCAGTGGGCCACTGCTGGGCTGTTCACAGAGAGCCAGAGACCCCTTTGTAAAGGGTGGATCTCCATAACCCATGGGAGGGGAGGGAGCTCCAACAATCTTGTTAGTGTATCAAGTAATAGATTTTTGACAGACGATTTCCTGCCTTCTAGTCCCAACTTCAAAATGCTTCTTGCACTGGTCTCACTGGGGTTGGTGATTAGTTCTCACTTTCCCCTCTTCTGAGACCAGCAAGAGGCTCTGTTTGTGCCAAGTCTCCCTGTAAACACTGTGGTTATGCCCACACTAGGCAATGCCTTCCTGGGAGATAACATTGCATTTACTCCAGGACTCCTACAGGGAACAGGAGGGGAAGAAAATTGCCTCTCTGTGAAAGCACATTACAATGTGGCCTAGCCCAAGCTAGACTCACCAGAAATGTTAACTCTGCCCTGCTCTTTCCATTCCCCACCGCCTTTCCTCTGCCTTTTCCAAGTAAACTCTTACTCTAGGAAATACAGGTTTGATTTTCTTGGGTGACCACCATCTCCAAGAGAACCTCTGGAAGTAGGCCAAGGAACAAAGAAGAAGCCCCAGAAAGGTCAAGAGCATCTTACAGGAAAGGAAAGTGGTTATGGCAGATTGGAGTTGTAGGAGGTAATGACACAAAAGGGGTAGGCTAGAATCAGAGTCACGTAGGAGCAGTCTTCTGGAGGCAGGGGGATGGATGAAAGAAATGTCTTTATGTCCCTTCCAGGGTTACAATTTTGTATGTGCAAAATTCTTAACTGTACATCCAGTTGAACAAAGTAAACATTTATCAAGCATCTCCTCTGTGTCAGGCTCGAAGTGAGAAATTCAAAGGTGAACCAAACATGGTTCCAGAGTGCAAGATCCTACAAAGTAAAAGGGTAAAAAAAAGGCATTTTGGCTTCCTTTCCTCCCTCCCATCCATCCATCCATCCATCCGTCCGTCCGTCCGTCCGTCCGTCCGTCCGTCCGTCCATCCATCCATCCATCCATCCATCCATCCATCCATCCATCCATCCGTCCATCCATCCAGCCAGCCAGCCATCCAGCCATCCAATGCAAGGCATATTGTAATAAAGGAGACACAACTCTAGGCAGATGTCATAAGTACTAGAATCAGATTGAAAAACTGACTCTACCACTTACTAACTCTATAATATTGGGCAGAAAATGTAAACATGCATAGCTTCAATTTTCCTGTTTCTGTAGCAAGAATGTTAATTATATCTATATCATAGGGTTAACATGGGAATTAAAGAAGATAATGCATATTAAAGTTCTTGGTACATAGCAGATGCTCAGTAAATTAATATTTATTAAACTAATGAATTACAAATAAAATGTTAGGGAAACACAGAGGGGAGCTCATCAATAGTTGAAGAGATTGGGCTAAAATTTACAGGAAGGATGGAATTTGAGATGATCTTGAAAGGTGAAGAGGATTTTAACATATACAGATGCAAGCTATTTCAGACAAAGGGAAAAAACATGAGTATTGAAGTGGAAAAGAGGAGGTCATGGTTCAGGGAAAGGTGAGTCGTGGGAAATAGGACTGAAGATGTAGTCTGAGGCGATATCATGGCAAATCTTTATCGCTACACTGATGATATGGACTTGATCCTTGGACAAAAGTGCATTAGCAGGGATTCTGGAGCAAGGCATAACTGTGGTTTAGGAAGATCAATGTGGCAACACAATGAGTAGGATTGTACTGAAGATGAATTGGAGATAGGGAGAGGAGTTTGGAGGCAGCAGTAATCTCAGTGAGATTACATGAGGATTTTAACAAAGCTGGTTACAGTAGAAATGGAGGAAATAGAAACAGAGTTGTTAGGAACTGGTGACCAAAAAGATGAAGAGAATGAGGGGAGGGAGAGCAAAGCTGACCCTGAGCATTTAGGGAGAGAGAATAGAGAAGACCATGATGTCAACTCTAGCTCGGGAACACAGAGAAAAGGCAAGAGTTTTTGCGGGAAGGTAAGCTATGTGCTAGATGGAGAGTTAGGAACCTTGTAGGAAACCATGTGCAGATGCTCAGTCTAGCTTGATCTATGTGCCTACATCCAGGCCATGGTCCAGAACTGGATATAAGGAAGTAGCATCAGCCTCATAGGGGTAATGGCTGAAAGTGTGGGGAAGGATGTCATTGAGAAAGGGCTAAAATAACTCTTGGTTTAGGGGACTAGCATGGTAGATTGAAGTAGATCCAGTGAATAGTGGGCTCTGAGTACTGGGGACTAGAAAATCAAGTAGGCAGAAGGACTAAAAGCTGAGTGTTAGTAATAGTAGAGGTAAAATGTGAGGCTTATAGGATTCAGATGGACTGAAGCCACCAAGGGAAGTGGGAAAATAGGAAAGGATGAAAAGACTGAAGACCAAGGGAAGGCCAAAAAGTAGGTCAAGAGGGAGTGAGAAAATGAGTGAGGACAGAGAAGAACTTTGACAATTGGAGCTGAATCTTCACTAGTTTTGAGTTGTGCATTTCAAGATGCAAATGGGGTAGATGCAGGTCACTTGGGGAAAGACTGCTGGGACCTGAGGAGGGCAGAGGCTTGGGAGGGACTGAAGTCACCAAGGATGAGGCTGGTGATGACATGGGTTGGGGGTGGGGGCTGAGAGCCTGGTACTAAAATCCTAGAGGAAGATGGAGTCCTGTCCAGAAAACCAGAAGATGAGGTGAGAAGAATAAAGAGATGGGACAGTGGATGGAAATATTGGGGCAAATTGCTGAAACTGAAGTGGCTCTGGGGAAAACAACATGCAGGATGAATTTATCGATTCCTATTAAATGCCTCAAAGAGTTAAAGTGTTTAAGTTGGAGGGTCAAAGAACATCTATGAAACAAATAATAATCTATAGATGTATAAAGCTAGCAAATATTTTAAGTGCTAAAATGTGTGGTGCTGGTCACATATAGCTTGAGCCTAGTGCCTTTGACCAGCCCTCCTGACAAACAGCAAACGTGCCAAGTCCCATAAGGCACCATTGCAGCCCAGGAGAGCTAAGATCTATGCCCTGGAAGAGGTGAGGACTTGGGATGAACCTTGAGGGAGGGGGTGGGATTGAAGGGGGAGGAGCATTTCAATCAACGGGAGAGTGGATAAATGAACAGAGGTGAGGTGAACACAGCATATTCTGAAGATATTGCAGGAGGGGTGCAGGCTGGGGGTTATGAAGGAAAAAACTGGAGGAAGATAGAGTGGGACCAGAAAGTGAAGGGATGCAGACTGACATCATAACAATTCAGAAGCCAGTGAAATATCCTCAACTTGATTTCCCTGTGGTTGTGGTCATGGGCCAATTGCAGCATTTAGTTTTTATGTGGACCTCCAGCATCTTCATGTGTGGCCCTCAAATCCTGAATACTTCTCTCCCCGAGCATTTACCACGCAGTGCTGCTGGTATGCCAGCCTTTCTCCTTCCACTGTGAGCCATTTGAGGGCAGAGACCAGACCGTCTCCACAGCCTCTCAGGCTATAGGATACCCTGCATTATGCAGACTGAGAGCTCTAGAAATATTTGTGGCATGAATGAAACAATTCATGAGTAATAGCTGGGCATAAATCAGAATATGCACTTGAACTGGGCTACAGTGTTCCACCAGAGGCCTTCCACATCTAAATGGAAGCATCGTGGCGCAAGGTGAAATTCTAGGTTTCTGAAGAAGAAAAGGTAAGAAGGACTCTCAAAGCCTTTGTTAATTAAAAACACACACAGCTCTTCAGGGAACATTTCCCTGCCTCCCATTCTCCCTCATTGCACTGAGCGGCAGATAAGGTGGTGTCTTCACCTATGCTTTGGACCACATTTAATTAAAAGCCTACATTACTGCTTCTTCACACACCTTGTTTTATTTCCTTTCCTTCCTTCCATGCTAAAGAGGGCCAGGGCTAATACTAATGCATATGCTGTTAAACCTTTTTAATTAACTTCAACTTCTCCCAGAGATTTATGTTTAAACAGTAAATTTTTTGTTGATACTCAAATACATAGGCGGCACTCGGAATGATGTATGAGTACTCTTGTCCTCAAAATGATTCTTCATGAGTTACCACCAGAGACGTTTTCATGAGCCTCTTTTATTAAAATAATAATACTCAGCAAGGCAATAATGCTTTACAACCGGCAGCTAATTAACCTACCCCACCCCCCAAACAGGTCAGCATTAGCATCTGCAGGTTCGCGATATGATCGCCCAGTGGGTCCCCTTGTACCTTCGAGTCAGCACTGAATCGGTCTGGGTTTGTGCTCCGGCATCTGTGAGTAATGATTTTCATTTAAAACACATCTTTGTTCTTAGACTGTAGCTCAATCTATTATTATCGTTATTTATTTTGTTCTTGTTTAGTGCCTTCCCTGCACTGGGTATCAGTATTTCTGATCTGCAGTTGACCTCTTGAAACAGAATTTAACCATGCCTTGGAAAATCCAGTTGATTTAAAACTCTTGTCTAATTGCAAAATCCATTTATTTTTCTGCAACTCTGAATTTGTGCCCCAAGTATTTTTTTTTTTTTTCAAACAGAGTCTCTTTCTGTTGCCCAGGCTGGAGTGCAGTGGCACGACCTCGGCTCACTGCAACCTTCATCTCCTGAGTTCAGGTGATTCTCCTGCCTCAGCCTCCTAAGTAGCTGGGATTATAGGCATGCACCACCACACCCAGCTAATTTTTGTATTTTTAGTAGAGACGGGGTTTCACCATGTTGGCCAGACTGGTCTCGATCTCCTGACCTTGAGTGATTCAGCCGCCTTGGGCTTCCAAAGTGCTGGGATTACAGGTGTGAGCCACTTCGCCTGGCCACCCCAAGTATTTTTAATCATGATCTATGCTGTCAATTGTAATTTCCATGTAGCAATTCTTTGCCAACAAAACCAATCTACCTACCCAAGTTCCTGTTCTTTTCTTCATGTTGAGACAACGTTTTTCTCCACAAGCTGATGTGGTTATATTCCATGTTGCACCACCGATGAGCCAATTATTTCAATTTTGGCATCAGATTCAGAAGAGACTTTAATGATCCTCAATGGCATAAACTGAATTTTTATTCCTACAGCAATTTAGTAATGATGATGACACTTAAGCACTTAGAAAGTATTACTCATCTTCCAACCACTGACAAACAGGAGGCTGGGCACTTTTCATTTTAGACGCTTTTCTAGGCAGGTCTGATGGGCACCTCAGCATGGACAGCATTTCACAATATTTAGGGAGCCCAGGCTCACCCCTGCTACTCTGCCAGGAGCTATAGAAAGAAAAATCTCCAAGCCCCAGTGCCTGTCTGCTGGGGTTTCTAGCTGGAAGTCAGAATGAGCTCCCAAGCCTTGCACGCCCATTTTAATTAACTCGTCTATTCACGCATCCAACAAATATTTAATGAGTTTCTGCTAGGTAAGGAAACCCAGCCCCAGGAGGGAGACTGAGATAGATGAGGTATGCCCCTTTCCCTCTAATCAAATTCAACCCCACCCCTCTCACCAGGGTCCAAGTTATTTGAATACTTCGTTTATGCATATGTTTACTCCTTTCATTCAGTAAACATTTATCAGCCACCTTTTAGTGTAAGGTACTCTGCTGGGAGCCCAAAAGTTTACCAAGAAGATCAAATCTGTCAGCAAGTCCCTTTGGTTCTTCCTTCAAAGTAAATTTGGAATCTGATCTTCTTGCCCCTCCAAGGCTACCCCCTGGACCAAGTCACTCGGACCCTGTGCCCGGATGGTGGCCAGATCCTCCTAATTGGTCTCGCAGCTTCCATCCTTGCCTTCTGCTGTCTAGTTTCAACAGAGCAGTCTGAGTAGTGCTTTTAAAAACCTAAGTCAGAGGGAGCCATTCCTTTGTTCGGAACAGTGCAGAGCATCCCATCTCACTGAGAGTGAAAGCCAGCACCCTCTTCGTGACTCATGTTACCCTCTGGGGTCTGGTCTCATTGTTACACTTTGACTTAATCTTCACTCTTCCTTTTGCTTGCTGATACGGTTTGGATTTGTGTCCCCACTCAAATCTCATGTTGAATTGTAATCCCTAGTGTTGGAGGACGGGCCTGGTGGGAGGTGATTGGATCATAGGGGTTGATTTCCCCCTTGCTGTCCTTGTGATGGTGAGTGAGTTCTCATGAGATTTGGTTGTTTGAAAGTGTGTATCACCTACTCCTTCACTCTCTTCCTCCTCCTCTGGCCATCTAATATGGGCTTACTTCCCCTTCGCCTTCTACCACAATTGTAAGTTTTCTGAGGCCTCCCCAGATGTGCCTGCCTTCAGAACCGTGAGTCAATTAAACTTCTATCCTTTTTATCCCATCTCAGGTAGTTCTTTATAGCAATGTGAGAATGAATGAGTGTACTTGCCCTGGCCTCTTTGCTTTTCCTGAAACTCACCAGGCATGCTCCTGTCTCAAGATCTTTGCACTTGTGCAGTTCCCTCTGCCTGGGATGTCCTGTCCTCGGGTTCTCCCCTGCTTCAAGACATTGCTCAGTGGCTACCTTTTTGCGGACTGACCACCTTATTTAAAATGTACACCCCACCCCTATAGGAGTACTTTATCTCCCTCTCCATGTTTTGCCTGCCTGTAGAGTGCTTATCGCCGTCTGATATGATTCATTTTTATTTGTTCATTTCGTGTCTTCCCCACTAAAATGTCAGCCCCATGAAGGCTTAGCTATTTGTTTTATTGACTGATGTATCAATGCCTAGCACACAGATATTTAATACTTGTTGAACATATATATGTATGTAATGAGTGCATGTAATAAATAGTACTGTCATTATCTTCAAGCAGAACATGGTGAAATAGGAGCTATATCTAAAAATAAATAATGAGCTATGTTTTAAGAAAGCTAGAAATAAATATGGTAGCTCAAAGGGTAGAAAATTCATTTTGCCTGGTTGAATGGGTGGCTAAAATCAGAGTCCTACAATTTCAGGTGTGTCATGTTGGAAAATGTATTAGTCCGTTTTCATACTGCTGATAAAGACATACCCGAGACTAGGAAGAAAAACAGATTTAATTGGACTTACAGTTCCACATGGGTGGGGAGGCCTCAGAATCATGGAGTGAGGTGAAAGGCAGTTCTCACATGGTGGTGGCAAGGGAAAAATGAGGAAGATGCAAAAGTGAAAACCCCTGATAAAACCATGAGATCTTGTGAGACATATTCACTACCCCTAGAACAGTATAGGGGAAACCACCCTAATGATTAAAATTATCTCCTATTTGGTTCCTCCCACAACACGTGGGAATTATTGGAGTATAATTCAAGATGGGATTTGGGTGGGGACACAGCCAAACCATATCATTCTGCCCCTGGCCCCTCTGAATCTAATGTTATCGTATTTCAAAACCAATCATGTCTTCCCCTCAGTCCCCAAATTCTTAACTCATTTCACTATTAACCCAAAAGTCCACAGTCCAAACTCTCATCTGAGACAAGACAAATCCCTTCTACCTATGAGCCTGTAAAACCAAAAGCAAGCTAGTTACTCCCTTGATACAATGGGGGTACAGGTATTGGGTAAATACAGCGATTCCAAATGGGAGAAATTGACCAAAACAAAGGGGTTACAGGGCCCATGCAAGTCTGAAATCCAGTGGGGCAAATTTTAAAGTGCAAAATGGTCTCCTTTGACTCCAGGTCTCATATCCAGGTCATGCTGATGCAAGAGGTAAGTTCCCATGGTCTTGGGTAGCTCTATCCTTGTGGCTTTGCAGGGTACAGCCTCCCTCCCAACTGCTTTCATAGGCTGGCATTGAGTGTCTGCGGCTTTTCCAGGGGAACGGTGCAAGCTGTTGGTGGATTTACCATTCTGGGATCTGGAGGACGATGGCCCTCTTCTCACAGCTCCACTAGGCAGTGCCCTAGTAGGGACTCTGTGTGAGGGCTCTGACCCCACATTTCCCTTCTGCACTGCCCTAGCAGAGGTTCTCCATGAGGGTCCCACCCCTGAGAAACTTCTGCCTGGGCATCCAGGAGTTTTCATACATCTTCTGAAATCTAGGTGGAGGTTCCTAAACCTCAATTCTTGACTTCTGTACACTCTCAGGCTCAACACCACATGGAAACTGCCAAGGCTTGGGGCTTGCACCCTATGAAGCCATGGCCTGAGCTCTACATTGGCCCCTTTCAGCCATGGCTGGAGCAGCTGGGATGCAGGGCACCAAGTCCCTAGGCAGCACACAGCACAGGGACCCTGGGCCTGTCCCATGAAACCATTTTCTCCTAAGCCTATGGCCCTGGGATAGGAAGGGCTGCTGTGAAGACCTCTGACATGCCCTAGAGACATTTCCCCATCGTCTTGGGGATTAACATTCGACTCCTAATTACTTATGCAAATTTCTGCAGCCAGCTTGAATTTTTCCTCAGAAAATGGGCTTTTCTTTTCTATTACATTGTCAGGCTGCAAATTTTCTGAACTTTTATGCTTGGCTTCCCTTATCAAACTGAATGCCTTTAACAGCACCCAAGTCACATCTGGAACTCTTTGCTGCTTAGAAATTTCTTCCACTAGATGCCATAGATCATCTATCTCAAGTTCAAAGTTCCATAAAGTTCAAAGTTCTACAAATCTCTAGGGCAGGGGCAAAATGCTGCCAGTCTCTTTGCTAAAACATAACGAGAGTCTCCTTTGCTTCAGTTCCAAACAATTTCCTTATCTCCATCTGAGACAACCTCAGCCTGGACCTTATTGTCCATATCACTATCAGGCTTCTGGTCAAAGCCATTCAACAAGTCTCTAGGAAGTTCCAAACTTTCCCACATTTTCCTGTCATCCTCTGAGCCCTCCAACCTCTCCCTGTTACCAGGTTCCAAAGTCATTTCCACATTTTTGGGTATCTTTTTAGCAATGCCGCACTCTACTGGTACCAATTTACTGTATTAGTCTGTTTTCATGCTGCTGATAAAGACATACTCAAGACTGGGAAGAAAAAGGTTTAATTGGACTTACAGTTCCACATGACTAGGAAGGTCTCAGAATCATGGCAGGAGGTAAAAGGCACTTCTTATACAGCAGTGGTAGGAGAAAAATGAGGAAGATGCAAAAGTGAAAACCCCTGATGAAACCATCAGATCTCATGAGACATATTCACTACCATGAGAACAGTATGGGGGAAACCACCCCCATAATTCAAATTATCTCCCACTAGGTCCCTCTCACAACACATAGGAGTTGTGGGAGTACAATTCAAGATGATATGGGGGTGGGGACACAGCCAAACCATATCAGAAAAGAACTGCAATCCATGTCGAAATGAGAAAAGCGTTCCTTGCTATAGGATTTCTCAGTTAGATTAAGAAAGTCTTTTGGGAATTGGTGGGATGGTGCACAGTTTGTGTGTTTCATTGAACCTTGATAATTATTCCAACCAGGAATCCCTCTCCATCTTCCCCAAATCTCACAAACAAATTCCAACAATAAACTCCACTCCATGTTTCAAACAGGGACTATTTTCGAGAACCATGCATGCTCTTTCCAGATGTCAGTGGACAGCATCCAGGGGGCAGAGTCAGTGTAATTTCTCATGGCTGATTTTGACAGGAGATGTCAGGTTAGTCTTAGTTATCCTGGAGCCTAACTGGATCTTGGGAATAAATCTCTTATTTTGGTAGCACTTTAAAATAAGTGGCAGCAGTTCATGCATAATTACTGCTGAATTATCTAGGGGATTTATCAGGTTTGATTATAGATGCATAATGAATTTACCAAATTTGTGGGTATTAGGGAGATATTAATTCCATATGAAACCTCACAATTCATTCATGTGCCATTTGTTTTCATTCTTTTTTATAAAAAGCTAATTAGTTTAAATTATTTGTACTTGTACAAGGTCTTGAAACACATATAAGGAATGATTATACCAGAGAACCCAATAAATGAGAAGTTTTAGAGACAGCATTAATTGTGATGAAGGGTTCATAAAGCAGTGGATGTTCAATTTTCCCACTTGGGGTGGTAATAACAGGTCTAATCATGACACCTCTATAAAGTCGTGGGAAGTCCCTAATTAACGTTTCTGAATTCAGATATTTAAATGAAGGTAGGGTAAGTCATTATGCCAACTGGAGAATGAGGCAAAAAGGGGAGCTCATCCTTGTGCTAACCAAAGAAAAGATGAAATGGTGAGGGCTCATCGATTCTGGGCTGGGAGGAAGATAGGCACTAGTATGTCTGATCCGTCTGGAGGATTCCTTTAAAAAAAAACCCCAAGGTTCTGGAGGTCACTGGGAGGCTGGAATTTCAGCCTCTCAGAGTGAAGGGATGGGCTTCTTTGGGTTGGGTTCCAGCATCTGTTAACCCCCACCCCTTGTTCTTTGTGTGAAACCAGCACCCTCTGGCCAATGAGCCCAGGCTGGGCACTCTGTGGGTTGATGGATATAAACCATCTTCTTTCCTTAGGGCACAAAGAAGAACTAAGAGAGGAGAGGAAGCCTGGGCCAAGCCTGCCCAGGGAGTCTGTGGTGGTAGGAACAAGAGCTACCATGCCTTGAGCCCATTCTAAATGGTAGGCAAGTGCTAGATACTTTGCTCACACATTTCATCCTCATAACAGCCCTATGGTGTAGACAATATCATTATCTCCACTTCACAGGTCAGGGGACTGTGGACAAGAGGTCAGGCCATTTGCCAAAGTCCCCCACTCAGTCTATAGGTAGCAGGGCTCAGTTCCTGAGGATGTCTGATTCTAAAACCTGGTCCTGGATCTCTGTGCTCCATGACCTTCTGTAATCCCCACTGTCTCCCAAACATCAATGATGTCATTATAACCCCATCACCTACTCTTATCCATACCACCCCAAAGAGATACTCTTTTTTGAAATCTGAATCTCAGATTTTCACTTTCCAGGCAATTCACTAGGACAGAGGCCTTTCAACTTTCCTCTCTGAGATCTTCCACCATGAACCAATGACAAAAGGACCAGCCACCTCACTGTTCCCCTGTTGCCAGTAGAAAAAGCCCTACAAGGATTAATGCAAGAGGAAGTTCTGCTTTGGGTGAGACATCAGTTTAATTTATATTTGATTAAAAAAGTCATTCATTCATGCATTCAGCAGCCGGTATTTGTTAAATGTCTCCTACACTCTTAATTGGGTTTTGTTGGGTTGTGGGGGTGGGGGAGGGGAAAAGGAGAGCAGGTATAATAAAGCTTATGCCAGACACCTTGTTTATAATTTTCTTGTGAGGAATATATGTACACACCTGAAAAGTTAAGTAAACAAGAGAATGATGGAATAACTAGGCAAGCGAGAGAGTCAGACGGTGCGCCGTCTACAGAGTCCAACAGAGGAGGTGGTACTGGGGCCTGCGGTGGCCGAGGATGATGGCTTTGCAGAGGCAGAGGAATGACTGACTTGCTCAGTGAAGGATGGGCAGGGTTGGGGTGGCAGAAGAGGCACCAGCTGGACCTGCCCAGGAAACCAAGCCCCTGTGCTGCCTCGGTCTGTAAGTAGGCGTTTGACCTCGGGGGAATCACTCTCTAGCACTTCACTGTCTTTGCTGTAAGATGAAGACAATGATACCTCATGGGGTTGTCATGAAATTCAAATCGGGAAATAGATATGAAATGGTTCTGAAAGATGTAAAGAGCAATATAAACGCCACATATGGAATGAGAAAAAAGCAACACCGGAAGTGGCATTTTGCAAACTCCAATCTCCCAGGACCACATGTGGAGGAGCTCTTTTCAAGGTCACATGGACACTTTGACCTGACTCTCTCCTGGCAGCATTCAGTGTGACATGCCAGGGCAATGAGAAATGGGAGGGGCTGTATGAGACGTGGCAAGGCCGAGGCCAAGCCCCCAGGTTCATGGACATTCCATAAAAAGTGCATGGTGGAGCCTGAGAAGGAGGAGAAGGGCAGGGATGCCTCTGACATTTTTTTCATCTCTGGTGCTATCAAACAGAAAATGTCACTTTGTTCCTCTGTAGCCATTTTTAGTTGCACCAAAAGGGGGAATTGAAAAATAGACCTTGTAGCTGCCTCCATGAGACTCAGGGGAAGGTGATACCACTTCTGCCTAGAGGGTGACCCCCGAGCCCAGCACATATCTCACCCTCAGTCACAGCAAGGCCACAGCCTTTGATTCTAGAATCTGATGTCCTTGAATCGCCCTATCATGGGCTTCCAGTTTCAAGGGGCACCTGGCCACATGAATTTCTACTTTGAGAATCAGTTTGGCTGTGTTTCGATGTCTGCATTCAGCTTCACAAGGCTGGTGAGCGAGGGCTCATGGTTGGGACACCTGACAGGTGGCGGGGAAGACCTCTACTGGGGACACTGATTTTATTGTTAAAAGTTGCTAAAGGATGAGCAACTTAGCAGCTAGGACTTTTACCACTTCAGTGATAGAATGTAAAGTCAACCCTGAGAAGATGGATCTAGGGTACCTAAACTGAAAGTTTTTTTTTTCCCCCCCACAGCATATTGCAATGCAACAGTGAAAGGAATTTTAAATGGGCAGCTTCTCCTTTTCTCCTACCTCCAGGCATCTGCCTCTGAAATATTGAAGGTGGAGGGAGATAGGATTGGCATTTCTGGGAAGACCTCTAAGAAAGCGGTTTCCATCGAGAGGAAACTACAGGTAACAGTTAAAGAGGAAGAGCATGTGTAATGTAGGAAGCTCTTTTGCTTCAGATAGATGTCCTTCCCTCACCCGAGAGCGCAGTAACCCTAAAGCTATATCCTGCATCTGTCTGGAGGGATTGTCTAGCCTGGCCCACATCCTGAACCCTCGTCACCTGGGCAACCACACAGCCGACATCGTGAGAGGTCTGAGCCCCTCATACTCTTGAAGGTCAATGGATATTGCATATACTGCTTCAATGCTTTTCAACCGTTTTTGTTTTTGTTTTTGTTTTTTACAACCTTGAGTATTTTAAGGATTTGCTTCTTTAAAGGCTTTGCTTCCCTCTGAATATTATGACTAGCCTATTGGGTCAGAGGCCAGGAGTCTGCAGAGGACGATTCATTCACCCCAGAGGCAGCTCCTTGCTTTTATCCTGGCCTCAACATGATAGCTCAAACTGCCAGATTTTACGTAGGAGGAAGGAAGACACCGAAGGATGTTCCTAGCTGGCACAGGCTGTACTGAACATAGGTCTCACCCCACCGTGGGCAGGTGGTGGTGGAGTACATCTGTCTGTCTCTGTGTTGGTGGCTGTGATTTGGCAGCTCTGCCGAAGATTTGTGAGATGGAGAAGAAAGTTCAGGGCTGGGGTACGGGGAAAGGGATAAGAAAGAAGATGAGTCACTTGAGTAGGATAATTTTTCCTGATGTCAAAGCCTCACCCAGGAGAGCTCTCGCTGTTGCCTGCTTTTATCTGGAAAACAATGTGAGCAGCATCTCTCAAAATTAGGTCAGGGCTTGCAGAGGCAGGGGCTTGCCAAGGTGCTAACTGCCTGAATCCTCAGTGGGTTTACACAGCTCTCTGCTCTGACAAATGCCTCTTTTGTCTCCCTGAAAAGCCTGCCTCTTTTCTCCTTCACCCCTTCACTCCCCCCACAAACAACTGAATTTGGAAGGTTAAAAATCACTTCCCTTGACAAGTTGAAAGCTCTCCCTCCCCCATCACGTTGTTTCTCTTCCTGCCCAGGGAAGGCAGCTACTGTGTGTCACCCTGGGGACTGGAATCACTTTGCAAAGAGCGCAGATCTGCAGTTTTCACAATCGCAGTTGTCATCTTCGGAGCAGCGTGTGCCTGTCCACCCTGGGAGAGCCTTATGAAGGGTGTGTCTCAAGCATTTCAGGGGGCTGCAGAATTAGGGGGACAGTCCTGGTGGCTTGGTCTCCTTAGGCTTGTCTTGGCTTAGGTTTCTGTGTGACAACAGCATGATAAAAATCCGTCCAAAGCAAGAGAAGCAATAGCAGGATAACAGGGCAGCAACAGTCAGTTCTTGTTTGGCTTTCCAGGACAACGTGGCTTTCTCTTATTTTTTGTGCCTAACACTGTTTGCACTGACTAAGATATCATGATGATGAAACACTGTTGAATCTAAAAGGTGGGTAGGGCCTCAGAAGGGGTGAGAGGAGGCCTTAGAAGCTAATTATAATCCTCTAGAAGTGTGTGGAAATGGGAACCTGAGCCAGGAAAGTCCTGTGGATTCACTAGATTCTGGGACTGTACCTTATCTATGCTGTGCAAAGGAATAAGAAACCAGAGCTGTCTTGGGAACCAGCAACATCAGATGTTCCCAGGAGCAATGTTTGCAGGTGAGTGAGGTCAGGGAGGGCAACAGAGTTAGGACTCTGAAGTCAGAAAGATGCCTGTTGGTTCTGCCATTCATATCTGTCAGATATCAGGCTGGTTTCTTAACCATAACCTCCATGATTCAGTTTTTTCATTTGCAAAATCATTAAATAAGATAATATATTGAAAACTCTTAGCACCCAATGTGTCTTCAAAATTATGATAATTGTTTTGTATGTTTTGGCAAGAAAATAGAATAATAATGTTATTGGAATCTCTGGAAAACCAAGGTTTCCAAACCTTTCACCTTAAGTAGATTTTTATAAAATGAGACTTTACATGGAATCTCAACACACAAAATTGGCATAAGTGGGGGATAAGGCAGCAGGTGACAGTGGTTGCAGGTTCCTGGGCACTGCCTGCTCAGCTCCTGCACTGATTGTCTTACCCACAGGGACAGTTTAAATCTTCATGCTTTTACCACCTTAGACTGAGTAAGAAGATGAATTTGCACAGATTTCTCCTGGCATAATTTCTCCATATCTTTAGCACTGTTTGATGATGACTTTTAAGCTTTTACATCGTGTACTCATATCCTATCTCTTATGAAAATAAATGAAACTGGCTGGGTGTGGTGGCTCACGCCTGTGATCCCAGCATTTTGGGACGCCAAGGTGTGTGCGTCGCTTGGGGCTGGCAGTTCCAGACCAGCCTGGCCGTCTTGGTGGGTCCCTGTGTCTACTAGGAATACAGGGGTTGACTGGGCATGGTGGTGTGCGCCTGTGGTCCCAGCTGCCTGGGAGGCTGAGGCATGAGAGTTGCTTGAAACCAGGAGGCTAGGGTTGTGGTGAGCCAAGATCTTGCCACTGCACTGCATCTAGCCTGGGTGATGGAGCAAGACTGTGTCTCAAAAAAAAAAAAAAAAAAAAAAAAAAATCAAAAAACCAAGCAAACAAAAAAACCAGAAAAAATAAATGCAACCTTGATTTTCTCTCACACTGTATTATGTTTAATTTTCATTTGTTTATTCCATAAACACGACAGGCTTTTGAACTTTGTATTACCTGTATATTTTATAATGGATCATGCATAATTTCTCAGGAGGATAAAATGAGAATTCTAAATTTAAAAAAAATAAATCTTCATGGAATCTCAAGGCTCTGAGGGGCCTAGTAAGACAATTGCTTGTTTAAAATATTAGAGAAATAGTGGGCCAGTTCCAAAAAGGTAGAGCCCTGATGACATCCAGCCAGTTAACACATTTTAGTAACCAAGCAAACCAACCCAGAAAGACATGGATCAGGAGAAACCTCCATATGTGGCAGGGCACAGGTCTGAGAGATGAGTGTGGAGGAACTGAAGTCAAAGTGGGACATGCGCTTTAGAAAAGAAGGGCAGTGTCATTCTTCTTCTCACCCAGAGTGCGACTGGGACGTGTGGGAACCCAGGATCTGTAGATGGGTTGGGGGTGAGGTGGAGTAGGGAGATGGAGACAATGACACAGAGACTGTCTGTCCCCAGCCTGAAGAGGACTGTGCTAGCTTGGGAGGGAATGAGACTCAGTTGGCATTTCTGCACATGGGCTGGGTGGACCTGTGCGACTCTGATTGTGTCCATGTAGAAACCTGTGCTGTGTTCAGTCGCTGCAATGCTTTTGTAGTTCTGTGACTTTTTCCCCTTTTGCTTCCCCTTAGTTTTCAGAGAAATTCCAATCAGGCTTTACTACTATCTACTGGAAGAGACAAGAAGGTAATTTGACCAGATCAAGACCATCCAGGCCGGCAGAGCACAATTCATGACCGGTCCATAGAGCTCTCCTCAAGGATCCCACCAGTTTCACACAGAAGATGGCGTTGCCAAAGCCTGGGGCTCACCCCATCCCTTTGTGTCTGTCACAGCTCTCCCATTTCTGGAGGAGTCGAGTTAGCCCCCTCCTCCTCCTTTGAATCTCTTCTCTTTAAGACTCGCAGCTTCAATACCCAAATGCTGCCATGTTTGTAGTGGTAATGCATGGAATAACAAGTAGTTATTGTCATACAAGAAGAATAAGGAAGCTTTTGATGATCTCAAATAATGTGGATATCTACATCATTTTTGCATGCCAGTGAGTATATCCAGCTTTGAGGAGATGGTTATTTTTATACCTTTCAAGACTTGGTATACTTAATTATCTAGGGAAACTCATAACCCCAACTTCCTAAGCCACTCCTAAAGAAAAAGCACAGATGCAGTGACTGTGCTAAATGCAGTGACTAAAGGTTTTCTGGCCTCTTTATACTTCATCTCAGGGCTGGAGGTAACTCAGATGTACCTTGCTATTTTCACGATCCATTGGTGTCTCAGTAATGAATGTTCACCGCTGCAGTGCCCTCATTTAGCCTAGTAACCTCAGTAAGGTAATATTTGATTTGTGCTAAGTATCTGATTAAACAACATAAAGTATTTAACCTATTGATCTTTTATACTTTGCCAGCCCTACATTGCTGGATATACTTTAATTACTGATGTGGAGAACTTTCCTGAATGGGATTCGCATCTCGTTAAGACCTTCTCTTTGTCTTTAAGGTGCCATGTCAACAACTTCTCCTTCTTGTTGCCTCTAGGCTTTTCTTCCACCCACTAGACCCTGCTTGATTCTGCAAGACTGACATTTGATTAATCTACTGAAAGTAGAGTCCTTTATGTAACCATGAATCTTACTGCTTATTTTGGAAAGTCAATGACCACATAAACAATCGGATTTGTTACTTTGTCCACCCTGATCTTTGGAGCATGGGAAGTTGTCCAAAGTGACAACCCCATTTTAGGCAACTGGTCACAGCTGTTGGATGGACCTAACCCTTCTATCTCACAAGGAGAAGAGGCCAGTGGGCATCCATCAAGAGAAATCACAGGAAACCATTTAGACTGGTCAATTGGTTAGCTAATTGCTCTAGTCTGAACCACTTCTTAGAAAACTACAGAAAATCATACATTTTTCCTCTTGCCTGCAAGGATATAGTAATGAATATTAATAATGATTAGCTGCTTTACATGCTGTCTTTTCTTCAAGAATCTCAGACATGGTAAGTTTATTTATTTTTTTCTCTTATTTTAAAACTAGATCTACAAAGGCTGAGATAGCTTCTCCATTGGCCCCCCAAAATGAGAGTGACACCTCATAGGATTAAGAGAATTCAATGAGAAAATTCACGTGGAACACTTACCATAATGCCACTGAGTAAGCACTAAAAAAATAGGAGTTATACTATTAGTTATTATTATATCTTCTAAGAAGCCTGTGACTTGTGGGTTGCCCATGAATTTCTGAATAGAGTCAGGCTGGGAGGAAGGCACACTGGTCCAAGTGTCTAGTTACTTTGCCCAGCCTACCTGGTAAAGACTGTCCCACCCTGCATGCCAACATCCTTTGGTCTGTACTGGCCCATCACACATAGGTCTTGGACAAAAAAGAGTGGTTTGTGGAGGATTAAAGGCCATGAAAAGGTGAATGTTCACCTTCACTCAAGATGCTGCCCGAAGTCAGATCAGAAGCAGAGTCTGAATGACTCTCTAAACAGCTTCTCAAAGGATGCCTTCCATGGGCTGATGTGCTTGATAACAATGCAAATTCAAGGAACATCTCCCAGCCAACTGAACTGGAATTTCTATGAGTACAGCCTAGGAATTTGCAATTAAATCAAGCTCGTGGGTGATTCTTATGTTCAATAAAGTTTGAGAAGCATACTACTAAGTGGTGCCTTTAAAGGCAACTCAAAAACTTGCAGAAAACATCTAGAGAAGGCTGGAGGTGGCCTGGTGCTTACTGTATAAGAGCATCTGACAAGCTCCACCCTGTAGGTGGCATTCTAGTCTTGAAAAGCATGATAAAAATTTGGGGTTGCTACTAAGCAGGGACAACTGCACAGCCTGTAGAGTGGCTTGGAGACCTACCGATAGCCCTGCTAGGATCTGGGGCAGACAGTGGGCACCAGCCAATGCTAGGGTATGTGAAGGGCAAAGTGGGCCCTTTGGAGTAAGAACTGTGAGGCCAGTGGTGCCCATAAGACTATTGAAATAGCGCTCCATGACCTTCTCCATTGCCTCTGCAAATACCCCGGGGAGCACTTTTACTCCCTTCTGGCTTCTCTGTCACTTGGGATGCAGTTGGGATGCTTACTTTCACTTCCAAAGGATGACACCTCAGAGAATGCAAACTCTAATACACATAAGACACAGACAATCCATGGAAAACACGATACTGCTGAGGTGTATGCACGTGTGCACACTGATGTGCATTGCATCATTGCATTTGTTCCAAAGCCAGTAAAAATGATTTTCAGATAATCTGCTATTTTGGATCGTCTGCACTGCTGCTTGCTTCCATTAGCATGGCTAATTGAGAACTGACTGTGTGTCTTGGACTGTTTCCAGGAAGGGAACCCATTGCCTGTATAATACAGGCTCCCTGAGAGAGCCAAGTAAATGGCTGGAAATGTCAGGTTGAATGCCCATTGGGAGAGCAAACTTTTAAGGACGACCTGACCATTCTCAGGCCAGAGAAGCAATCTTGTTCAGCATGTCACATTGATTGCCACGTCAGTAAACCATAAAACTGTCTCACAGCTAGAGCATGCACTGACTCTGAGAAAGATGAGGCTTGGTTAGTAAAGGATGAAGCCATTCCAAGACCAATAAAAGATGCAATATGGTTTTCCCTGGGCTGTATATTAACACCATCCTGGAAGCTATAGGGGATAGAGGCTTGGCAAACAACTGCGTTTTGCTTTGACTTTTGCAAAGTGAGGATGAGATAGAGGCCAATGGGGAGATCATCTGAGGCCAGATGAAAGGCTTGGAAAGAGTAAGTCTTTACAGAAACCTAGTCTCTAAAGAAACCACTGATGTTTATGTGTCTTGGCCAGTGTCTTCTGTCATATAACATCTTGGTGAAATACCCCGAATAGATCTTAAAACCAAAACATATGAAGAAAAAAGGAAAATAGAAAGCACAATGTTGTAACTGCCTTCTGGGTAACCATGTTTTGGATGGTGTCATTTTTCTTATGACATAAGCTCCCAGATGGCACAGACAGTGTCTCTCAGGAAAAATAGCAACTAGCAGAGGGTCATGCCTTGTATGAGTTTCTGATACATATTGTTTGGTTGTGTGTTGTTTATCACAAAGAGAACAGATACTATTGTCAGACAATCTCACCAGCTGTGTTTTGCAAGAAGAATGAGAGAAGTTCCCTACAACTTTTACAATTCTGTGTTCTGTCCCAAATAATGATGAGAGATGAATCACCTGGGCTGAAGGATGATTGAAGAAGGAGGTACATTGCTCAAGAAGGTCAGAAAGCCTGTGTCTAGGGTTAATCTGTGCTCACGGAGTCCTTTCTATGTGTCGCTAATAGCTAGAGGGTCTGCTGATTTCATTTGTGCCCAGTCAACTCCCTGGGCACACCCCTAATCAAAACCAGAGGACATAAACTGTGAAGATTTCCAGGATGGGTTTCTGAGGACGGCTGTCTATAGCTTCAGATATGGCACTAGACACAGTGGTGCTCATGATTGGCTGCACGTTAGAATCACCTGGGGGAGCTAGAAAACTATGGATACCCAGACTCCAGCCCCAAATATTCTGATTTAATTGGTCGGGGGTGGGTCCCCAGTATGAAAAAATTTTTAAATCACCTAGGAGATTTTACTTGCAAGCAGGGTTGAGACAGCCTGAGCTAAAGCCTCTTTAGTGGTATGAGGGAAAACAGGAGGCTCTGACTCAGTTCACAAAGTTGAAGATCAAATACAGCCTTTGAAACAGCATTGTTCCTCTTTACTTTATGCCAGGAAATAAATGACTGTGGGAGATGGGGTGTAGGTAAAAAGGAATGAAGGAAAAGGAGAAAAAAGGAGAGAGCCAAAATGCCCATTGAGAGGAGAGGAATAAGATTGATTTTCCCCTAATAGTTTTTATTCAACCAGGGTCTGAAATATGCTCAGTCTACCTCATGAAAAGTGTGTCACCGAGGGCACAGTGATGTTTCTATCGCCAGTCACGGAGGAGTCAGGCAACTGCTGAACTGCAGCATTAGGGACCCATAAAAGGAAAAACGCATTGCTATGACTAACAGCCCATTACCATAACAATTGTAAATGACTTTAGGGAGTCTGCCCATTGACCATCAAAGAAACCAGAAAACGGGGCCAGGCCTCTTGGAGAGCACTAGAGGCTTATGAAAGCTGTGCACTGGGAATCTTAGTGTCTTAGTTCCTTCGTGCTGCTGTCACAGAGTACCTGAGAGTGGGTAACTTATAAATAACAGAAATTTATTTCTTACAGTTCTAGAGGCTGGGAAGTGCAAGATCAAAGCACTGGCATCTGTTCTGGTGAGAGCCTTCTTGCTGTATCCTCATATGCAGAAGGTGGAAGGCAAGCTAGAATGTTAGCCAGAAGGTGGAAGGCAAGCTAGAATAAGTTAGCCAAACATTGCATGAGACCCCTTGCATAAAGGCATTAATCCCATTAATAAGGAAGGAGGTCTTGTAGCCTAATCACCTCTTAGAGCCCCACCTCTCAATACTGTCACGTTGGCAACACCCGAATTTTGGAGGCAATTAGGTTTCAATATGAATTTTGGAGGAGTCAAAAACATTCAAATCCTAGCAGTTGGAGATAGCAAAGCACGTTGTGTGATGTGACAAGAAAGTCACATGGGGGCAGAAAAAGAAGAAGAGAACCAGTGGGTCACCCCAACTTCAAATGGGTTCTCAGCATTAGCTTTCTAGAGTGTAGGATTTTACTTTTTCCAAAGTCCTTTCTTTCTTTTTTCTTTGCTCCATCTCTCTACTTCTTACTCATGTATTTCTACTCAGAACTGGAGCCAGGAATCCATACTCCCTGTCCACTGTCCCTTCTGGCAGAAATACTGTGGAAAAGCAGATGTCAGTAATACTGCCCAGTCTTGGCAAGGGAAGAACCAGCAAGAAGAGTGCAGGGCATCTCCACACATGGGATTGATGAGCATGGGGAGTGTGGAGTGTGAGACGCAGGAGGGGGATGTGGGGGAAGTTTTGATATCGTGTCTGGCTTATTTATTTATTTATTTATTTATTTATTTATTTATTTATTTATATGAGACAGAGTCTCGCTCAGTCGCCCAGGTTGGAGTGCAGTGATACAATCTTGGCTCACTGCAACCTCCGCCTCCGGGGGTCAAGTGATTCTCCTGCCTCAGCCTCCTGAGTAGCTGGGACTACAGGCGCCTGCCACCATACCCGGCTAATTTTTTGTATATTTATTAGAGACAGGGTTTCACTGTATTAGCCAGAATGGTCTTGGTGTTCTGACCTCATGATCCGCTTGCCTCAGCCTCCCAGAGTGCTGGGATTACAATGTCTGGCTTTAACAAGACAAAGCTTTTGATGGTTTATCTCCTACAGTTCCTGGTTTTCTCTAACGTGGTGCTGGTTTCTACTACACAGGGAGAGGGATCCACTTGTCATAATTAAAACATCTCATGGAAGTGTATGCTTCTGTGCTCTCCTGGAAAATGTACAAATAGCTAGGGATGGCAGGTTCCCAGGGAAGTGGCACATGACATGTCAGGGGAGTCTAGCAAGGGGGAGGCACAGTCCCTAGGCCCTTAGATTTGTAGCCTCTGAACCCATTGCATCCTGGAGCGAGTTACAGATTTCATCTGAGCGACAAAAGGAGAGTGAGAGACTTGGAGGCTCCCTTTGGAGCTCTCTGGCAATTCATGATCGCTGAGCAAGAAAGACAGGGAACGAGGAATTCATTTTCACTGAAGTGCCACAGGGCCTGCTCTGACTATAAGCATGGGAGAGCTGCCCCAGTCCTGTAAAGCCCTAGAGTTGGGCTAGCAGGGGAAAGCACAAGGTCTGGAGATTGGAAGGAATTTTCCTGAGAGTGTGTGTGTCTGTGCTTTTGAGCCTGTGGCCCCGGCACAAGGGAAATTAACCAGACTCTGCATGTTGTGGGAATTCTGCATGGCAACCTAATAGAGGCTTAGTTTTTCATTAAAATTTCCATTAATACTGGAGCTGTTTAGAGCAAGTTGAGTGGGAATATCCATAATGCACCTCCCATCCTCTATTACCATTCTGAGGATCAGAGTGAAGTTTCAGGCTTTTGCTGGGGCCATTAGCATTTTTTTTTAAACCATCATTATGATCATCATCCCAGCACCTATTATGTAGAGCAGGCAAAGTACAAAGAGGATCACACAGAACCTATCCTTGTCCTACATGACAGGCAGGGCAAGAGTAAGAGAGGAGGTACGCAGGGGCAGAGAATGAAGTCTGGTGAGGCCTCGCGGACATGGACTTTCCAGTATTGAGAAGCACCTCCCTCCTCCCACCTGCCTACTTTAAATGAAACAGCTGTCATACTGGGCTAGAGCAATCTCAGGCGCAGGGAAGACATGGATTTTCTGTTGGAACTGGGGATACTGAAAGGGATGAAGAAGTTCAGGCCTCACCTCTTGGGATCATTTCTATAGCAGAGCTGCCCAGAGGATCACCATTGTTACCAGCTCCGATGTGCCCTTCCTGCATGCCAAAGCCAGTTCTCTCTTGGAGATGGCCACTGTTGTTCTCTGGGCTGTGGGACATCTAGGAAACTGGGGACCTTGTTTCAGGGTCCTGGGAGGCTGGTTCAATGACATCTCATAGAGACAGTTTCCTTTCTATCCCTGGCTGCAGCCTCATGGCACTACTTCCTCATCTATGAACTTCTTGTGCCCTTAGGGGTGCACTTCTGCCTCACCCACAGGTAGCTGGAGCTCATTCTACAGTGTCCAGAGGGAAAGCCACCAACCTGTCCCCTCCAGGCAGAATGAACTGTGCTCTTACTCTGCAGCCTTCCACATATTATTCATAACATGAAGATTATTTTGGAGTGCGTTCTTTCGCTTCTCACAATGAGCAGACACTCTACTTTATCCAGCTTGTATCCTCTATGCTAAGTGCAGGGCAGATCACATGGTAGTTCCTTATAAATTTTTAAAAAATTGTTGTAGATTTCCTTTCACCTGCCTGAGGTGAGGCTCAACACTGTTACTGATAAAACCGTCTATATGTAGAAAAACAGAGCCCATTAAAAAGAAAACCCAAACACAGCTAATAGTCTGGGAATGGTGTCTGCAGGATGATGCAGTTGACACATTCTGTTTGTGCCACACGTGTGTTTTGTCACTGAGACTGCCAGCTCTGAGGGGAAAAATTCTACTATAAGAATATTTAAAATAAGATTGAGTACTGTGGCTCTTCGCCAGGTATGTGTTTCAGGAGGCATTTCAATGAGAACATGCTGTCATAGTCTGAATGTTTGTGTTTCTCCAAAATTCATGTGTTGAAATCCTCACCCCGAAGTGATACTATTAGGAAGTGGGGCCTTCGGGAGGTGATTAGGGCATGAGGGTGGAACCCTCATGAATGAAATTAGTGCCCTTGTAAAAGAGGCCCCAGAGAGCTGCCCTCTTCCACCATGTGAGGACAGAGAAAGAAGGTGCCATCTATGAACCAGGAGGCGGGTCCGGCCCAGACATCAGATCTGCCAGCACCTTGATCTTTGACTTCTCCACCTCCAGAATGGGGAGAAATACATTTCTGTTGTTCAGTCTAAGATTTTTTGTTACTACAGCCCAAGTGGACTGAGGCACATGCTGCAGCCCCATTGGTGAAGAGCATAGGCTTTGGAAACATGCTATGTGGCCTTGAGGTCTGTCTGCAACACTTAACTGTGTGACCTCGGGAAGGTTTCTTAATCTCTATGCACATTCGTTTTTCACTTGTAAAATGGGAATCATAATAGACCCATCACCTTGTGCCATTGTGAGGATGACATGAGGTAAAAATATATACAAAGCTTAGAGTAATTTATACTTACACCGTGTCAGTCTAAAGCGTTGTTGCTATTACTGAATCAGAATGCCTGGAATTATGATCTCCTTTTTATTCTGAAGGCGCTGCTCAGAGATTCTGATTTGCATCCATGGTTCAGAACCACTTGCCTGCTGGACTGTCTGTGTCATCGAAGTTGAGGAACCATTAAGCATTACTAAATATGTACAGCAGGATCTTGGTTCAGCAGGAAGAGTGTGGATTCTTGGAATGCAATTCTCATGTGGCAAGTTATTTCAGGTTTTCTTGTCATCCTCCTCCCTGTATCTATAATGGACAGCCTTGGGTTTTACCTCTTGTCCAGGCACCAGTTCCTCTTTCTACAGGGATGTGAGTGAGCAAGGAAGTGCTTAAGCACCAGGGAAAGGGGAGAAAGAAAAAGTGGGGGTAATCCACCGACTGTCTAACCAGTTCCTGAAAAATAGAGGGCCAACTACCATTAGAGCTCTTAGAGGATTGCTGAGCCTTCTAAGAGTTTACCAAGAAGGGACAAATCTAATGATAAGAAAGTTACAGCCAAGTTTATTGAACAATAACCCATTTCCTTCACACAGAAACAATGAAGAAACATTTTTTCTCACTTACATGGCACAAGGAAAACAATATCAGTGATTTGTGCTGCCTGGTTGTCGAGTCTCTTTACCAACTTGTCTTATTTTCTTACTGCATGATATGAACACGTAGGGTTAAACATAGCTCTCTTTTTCTCTCTGGTGAGGTTTTTGCTTTTCCCATTTTTATTTGTGTTGACTAGGAGGTCTTTCATCAGAAGAATAAAAGACCATGCTTTTGAGGAGCCAGTCACTGAGTTTCTGTGTTGATCAAGCAGCATTGCTGGTACAGGTGTATTCATTTTGGGTCTGGGATGGATACAGGTTTGTTGAAAGGTCCCTGGGGAATGAGAGGGCTTAGCCAACAGTCTCAGGGTCAGCATTTCCTAGTCCTACAAGATTCAGATTCCTGATGTGGAGCCAAGGAAAGGCTTGAGTGACTAGGGAGCTTTTTGAACAAGGCACTTTAATTTGCTAAGAACTCTACATCATTTTGTACAATTTATTTCAGGGAGAGATATCACTTTAGGTTAAAAAAAAACAAAGGAAAAAAAGCTCCAGACTAGTCCATGATGGAGGACAAAGCATCTCAGTAAATAACTTTGAAAGTCAAGAGTTACAGGAAATAAAAAAAGCAAACAATCAGAGAATGTGCCACTAATGAATTCAATCGCAGCAAAAGTCCATTTCCATTCCCTTGAACTCTACACAATTTCCAGTTGCAAATATCTTTCAGAAGTACTGTACACACACAGTTGGATATTGAGTTGCTTGACAAACATTTCTGATCAAAACTACTTGCCTAGAAATGGCTGCTGGAACAACAATAATGTGGTTTTAAAACGAGCTGGGCTGTTTGCACATAGGTGTAGTCTAAGAGTTTAATGGAGTTTTGCAGAAGGGAATTGCCTAGAAAATAGTGGGTTTTTAAGGATGAACTTTTGACTCCCAACACGAGATGAAGGGAAGATCGGGGGAGAATAGGGAGAGAAGGGCTGTCTCTTCTGTTTTCTCTGGAGCACCATGGCTATATTAACTTCTACTTTGCTGTACTGGACTCAGCAATCAATTTCTTCTGCAATCTGTTCCCAGACACACTCTCAACTCACGTCGGTTTAGTTGAATGGTTGCCCCACCTGGATTCTGAGACTCTTCTTGGGGCCTTATCTGGGATATTTACAGCTTCCGTTTTTGAGAAGTGTGTGTGTAGGGGCACTAATTTAAGAACTAAAAAGGCCGGTGACATCTAGGGAAATGTCTTCACTTTGGGCAGGAGTGGGATGACCCTTTGAATGCTGCACAAAAGGCCATGGATCTGGCTGATCTGAGGAGGCTGGTGTTTTCTGATCTTGGGACAAAGCAGTTACCTGGAGCTCTTGCACCCTGGAGAAAAATCTTGTAACTTCTTTCTCTGGGCCAAGGGGCAAGGCTGTTTGGTCACACTCTTTAGTGATTCACAGCTGGGAGTCTTCTGTCTCTGAGCAATTGCAGCACCTCATAAGGGGTTGTTAGCTGAGCCCCTGTGTCTTAGTCAGTTTGGACTATAACAAAACACCATAAACTGAGTGGTTTATAAACAACAGTAATTTATTTCTTATAGTTCTAGAGGCTGAAAGATCAAGATCAAGGTGGTGGCAGATTTGGTGACTGGTGAGGGTTGGCTTCTTCATAGGCAGTGCCTTCTCTCTGTGTCCTCACATCGTGGAAGGGACCAGGGGCCTTTCTTGGACATCTTTCATAAAGGCACTAATCCCATTCATGAACTCCATTTTCATGACCTAATCACCTCCCAAAGGCCCCACCTCCTAATACCGTGGCTTTGGAGGTGAGAATTTTAGCATGTGAATTTGGGGGAACATAACCTTTCAGAATAAAACACCCTGGCTATAGAAGAGAGGTGGCTTTTCCTCTCCCCAGATGGCTTCCCTTTCCCCACAGTCCAATTGGCTGTCTAAGCTTAGAGAGCTGCCCCTGGGGAAGAGGAGCCCTGTCAACTGCACCCGGAATGATGGCCTTTCCTCCTGTTCTTCCTCATTAGTTTCTTCCCGCTTCTATAGGATGACAGAGAGGCCCCCCTCTTAGTTTTCATTGTGGCTGGGAGCCAGTGGATAGCATGCCATTTGCCGTCTCAAATCTATAAAGAGCTGTTGGCAGGTCTTCCTTCCTTCCTTCCTTCCTTCCTTCCTTCCTTCCTTCCTTCCTTCCTTCCTTTCTTTCTTTCTTTCTTTTCTTTTTTCTTTTCTCTTCTCTTCTCCCTTCCTTCCTTCCTTCCTTCCTTCCTTTCTTTCTTTCCTTCTTTCCTTCTTTCCTTCTTTCTTTCTTTCCTTCTTTCTCAAAAAAGTTCAGTTCTCCTAGGTGGTTCACCTGGGCTTTTAATAATGTTTGGCTCCGTTTTAAATGCCTGGCTCTGAGTGTGCAGCTAAGCGTCTATTCCTACAGGCATTTGGTCATTGCAGGGTTGAGAAAATTTGAACCGTTCCTTTCCTGCCCATTTTGGGGTGCTGTGCACTGACAGTAAGAGTGTCCAGGATGAGGGAATGCATGTTTCCAGTGACACCTGAAGTTTTAGTCACCTATTAGGGCTTTCCATCCCAATTTTCATCCCTTTTTGACAATCTTGGTAAAAGCTTTGCTAGTACAGAGCTAATCAAAGGATTTCTGCCTCCCAACTTGTCTGCTCTTTGTTTTGTTTTTGCTTTGGTTTTTTGCTTCTCTGGGATATGGATCTTCAACTTGTTTGTTTTGGCAGGAATTCCCTTTAGTGACTAGTGTTGGGGTTGTTAGACCCATTGAACAAAATGAAAGTAAAAGGGGTCTCTAGATCTGTGATCCTGGCCCTGAGTCAAGCTTTCCTTCAGGGTATTTCAAACGCGTGCAAGGTCTTCCTCCTTCCCTGAGACACTTGCCTCTCCTTTAGTTCTCAGGTCTTGGATCATGTCCTCTAGAAAACTTTTTCCTATTTACTCCCATGTATTTTTAACCCATGAATGTATTCCCCAATCTTTCCATATCTTTAGTTAATTCTTGTAATATCTATGTATTTAACGGCTTAATTGTGGGCGGTTAGATTTTTAAGTCCTGGTTCGGACTAATACATCTTTTCCAGTGCACGGCTACAGATCTCAGTAGCACACACGGAACACTTGCTAACTGTGGTTGACTCACTCAAGCCCTCCCACGAGTCAGATTACCCAGTCAGCCAGTAAATGTTGGAGGACTCCTGCGCTTCATTGTGGGCTTTTCTCTCTTCTCCATTTACATTTTTCTCCCAAGGTATTGCATGAAATTCCAAGGCTTTAAATACCATTGAGATACAGATGACTTTTTAAATTATAAATCCAGTCTTGACCTATCCCTTGGGCTAAAGATTTGTAAATTCAACTGTCTTCCTAAATCTTTTTTTGGAGGTCTAATAGTTACCAAAAACTGTACCATGTCCAAAACAGACTTGTAGGCCCCACCCTGCATATATGTCTCTCTCTCAGTCTTTAGCATGTCAGTGCACTGCAGCACCATCCACCCTGTTGCTCAAGCTCATGCCTCAGTCTCCTCTGATTCTTCCCATTCCTCCTCCCAGCACATTCCACGCACCAGCATGTCCTGTTGGCTCTTGTTTCAAGATACACCCAGAATCTGTTCACTTCTCTGCACTGCCACCATTTCAATACAAGCCTTCATCAACTCTTGCCTGGGCTTCTGTGTTAGTCTTCCCGACTGGTCTCCCTGCTTCTCTTCTTGCCCCCTAAAATCCATGCCCCACATGGCACGCATAATGATTTAAAAAAAATCAGCATTTGACAAAATCTAATGCCTGTTCATAATAAAAACTATCAAATAACTAGGAATAGAAGAGAACTTCATTAACTTAATATAAAGAGTATAAGAAAAACCTAGAGTCAACATCATACTTAATGGTAAGAGACTGAATGCTTTTGTCCTAAGATTAGAACAAGGTGAGAATGTCTGCTGTCACTATTCCTATTGAACCCTGTACTGGAAGTCCTAGCTTAGCGCAATAAGACAAGTAAAAGAAATAAAAGGTGTAGAGACTTGGAAGGAAGAAATAAAAATGTCTTTATGCTCAGGTAACATAATTATCTATGTAAAAAACCCAAAGAAGCTACAAGAAAGGTCTTAATAAGTCAATACAGCAAGGTTGTAGGATACAAGGTGAATAAACAGAAGTTAATTTTTTCAATAGAAAGTCAGAATCATGGTAAGCTGCCTATGTTGCCTCACCCTTGGAGGCTACATTTTAGCTTTTACTGAATGGAATGAAGAAAGATAAATACAAACTTGTGTCTTTAACGAAGAAAAAATTAACTGCTTTCCTCTACACCAACAATAATGGTCCGACTAAAAAATGGGCAAAAGATCTGAACAGACATTTCACCAAAGAAGATATGCAGATGGCAAAGAAACATATCAAAAGATGCTCCATAGCCTTTGTCATTAGAGAAATGCAAATTAAAATTACAACATACCTCTACACACCTCTTAGAATGGCTAAAATCCAGAAAAGCTGACGATACTGGCAAGTATATAGAGCATATAGTATATAGGAGCTCTCATTCGTTGCTGCTGGGAATACAAAGTGGTACAGCCACTTTGGAAAATAGTTTGAGAGTTTCTTACAATGCTAAACATAATTTTACCACATGATCAAGTAATTGCACTCCTAGGTATTTACCCAGCTGATTTGAAAACTTATGTGCACACCAAAACCTCCATGAGAAGGTTTATAGTATCTTGATTTGCAATCATCAAAACTGGAAGCAACCAAGATGTTCTCCAGTAGGTGAATGAATTAATAAACTTGGGATTTTTAAATAAACAATCAAGCCACAATTAATAGCATGCCCCGTGCATAATCACAGAGAAAAACAAGAAAGGCCCAAGCCCGTTAGGTCAAACATGCTGAGTGCTGTGGAATAGCAAAAATCTATTACTAAAGACTTGAACAGTAGCTGGAAACATAAAAGGTCAGATCATTGGCTCAGTTAGACTTGATTATATGAGACTAGCGTGTAGATAAAGGCCCTAGCATTGGGAGGATATGTTTAAGAGATAAATGAAACCAGCAGGACAGGGTGGTGCTGACATCACTTTACTACACATAAAGTTGTTATAAATCCATATAGTGGGATACTATTGGGCAATAAAAAGAAATGAGCTATCAGGCCACAACACGGACGAATCTTAGATACATATTGCTAAGTGAAAGAAGCCAGTCTGAAAAAAAAACATTGTATGATTCCATTTAGATGACACTCGAAAAGGCAAAACTATAGAAAAAGAGCAGTAGTTGCCAGGGGTGTGGGCACAGGAGAGGGTTGAATAGATGAAGCACATGGGATGTTTTTAAGGCCGCGAAACTATTCTGTACAATACTGTAATGGTGGTGGGGTATAATAAAAATACATATATTGAGTCTTTGTCCTCAGTTCCCAGCATGGAGCTGGGAGGATACAAAGAATAATACCAACAGCTCTAAGAGTACATAGGGAATTTGCTATCTAGTCAGATACCTGTTAGAGTCTCTTTTCTTCTATGTCCAATGAGTTCCTACTTTACTTGTTAAGGACCTAAACTGACAATCTAGTTAATTAACCAACTAATTCCCTCACTGGTATTTGAATTAGTGTTTCAATTGCTTTGCGTTAACCTTTTCTCAAGTTTCAAAATTTCTTAAGCCAGTTTTCAGTAATCTGCCCTCCATCAAATTGTAGAAAGTAGCATAACAAATAGGCTTGAGTTTCCTCATCTCCTGGCCCTCCTCCATCTCTGGGGAAAATATGAAAGGCAGAAATGGTCCCCTGGTGTAGAGCTGGAGCCAGGAAGGAGGAATACAGTTGAGGGCTAGGATAACCAAATGAAAAGCAGAGCTGGGTGATGGGCAAATTGTTCGTATTCTGTGAATTCAGACAGCCACACCTGCAAAGACACAGGAACGCAGATGATCAGATAAACCAAGTTCAAAGAAACGAGGCCACACTTGGCTCGGAAGGGCAGAGAGGTTGGTGGGTCAGTGAGAGAATTGTGCTGCTTATTCAGAATCTGAGCCGGTCCCATCTGTTATCTGGTCAGGACAGGTGGCTTGCAGGCAGAGTTTGGGCTCAGGCAGGTGGCACCAAGAGGAAAATTTATGGATAGACCTTTAACTCTGGTCACTTTGGAGCCCAGCAGCTCTGGAAATTGGATCCAGATGGATAGTATTTTGATAGCTTCTCCTAACCAAGGAATTTATGCTGATTTTCAGGGCCCAAGGGGAAGGAGGGAGCACCTAAAGGCAAGGAATTCATAATTGCTTCTTACCATGTTTCCAAAATTCATCTGTGTTTTCACTCACCACCACAGTCAGGGCTGGCACAGGGACTGGGGAATTAAAAGTAAATGGGGGCTGAGGGCCTCGCTCATCACACATGCGTCTTCCATGGGATGTCCTAGAGCAGAACAGGGAGGAGTGTGGGGAATAGTCTCCTAATCAAGGAAAAAGTCTAGGTTGTGTCTGTAAGATCTTCCTCCACTGAGAAATGTATTAATCCTTGCCCTGCTCATAGAAGCATTGAAAGAAGCTTTAAACACCGGGACAGATTTTCCTCCCTCCACATTTGGGTTTTTCCGTGAGTTAAACTACTGGAAGGGTGGAGGGTTCTCCCTCTGTACGGGGCTCAGTACAGGCCAGGAAGGCCCGTCTATGTGAAGACTTCTCTGAAAATGAAGCTACTTCTGGTCATAGCTCTGCTGCTAACTGTGTAATGTGGGTAACCCCTTAACTGCCTGTGGGCCATGGTGTCTTCACCGGACATTTGCATGAGAGCCGGAGGACAACCAGGACCCGTTCAAGCTCTCATCTTCAATGCTCCTAGAATCTCCGTTGGAAACCATTTGGCTCTGCTGGAATGTTACAGAAAGAAGGCAAGGGTGATTCTTCTTTTCTCATGAGTGTTTTGGGAAGTCTGTTGCTTGGAAAAGACTTCAAAGACTGTATCTTCTGCCTCTCTGTGAGATTCATCTCCAATTTATGTCACAAGGAGATGGGATTTTGAAGGCATACTAGGTGATCTCCATCCAGGTTTTCATAGCTTTTGCAAGCACTTACTGAACACCTGCTATGTGCCAGACCTTGTTCTCATAAGTCCTGATTTCATACTAAGACATCCAGACAAAGAGGTAGCATAAACAAAGGGCTTGAGCCAGTAAAGATGATCAACAGGATGAAGAATACTGTTGCTCAGTCCCCAGTCAGATAGAGCATCAACAACAGCCTTCCCAGCTACTCTCAGAATCCTGACACTGTGGCCCAGTGCCCATCTCCCTTCCTAATTCCAAGCAAGAAATCATCCCTAGTACTGACATTCACCAACAGCCCTTGCACTGCTTGGGGACCTACAAAAGGAGATTCTTTTCCTTTCTTTTCCAAATTTCACGACAAGGACATTTGGAGGAGTTAGTGGAGACGGATGGCAGGGGTTTTGAGTTGTCATCTTTTCTTAGGGGCTAAGAATTTTAAATTCTACTTAATTGCTGGTCACAGTCAATGGATTCTAAGAATCCAGTGTGCTTACCCTGCACACTCCCACTAGTCCCTCAGCCTGGGTCAGCCATAAAAACATATTACTGGTGTCTGTGCCATTTGGATGGCTGGAGGGGATGGCATAGTGAGTTTTATTTTTACCTGAAAAGTGGGGAGCCAGCTGACATAGTGCACCT
>NW_012107096.1:4808-5974 GCF_000951045.1 Mandrillus leucophaeus | reverse complement strand
TTTTTTTTTTTTGTATTTTAGTAGAGACGCGGTTTCACTTACGTTGCCCAGACTGATCGCAAACTCCTGAGCTCAGGCAGTCTGCCCGCCTCGGCCTCCGGAAGTACTGGGATTACAGATGTGAGCCACCATGCCGGCCCCACGTTTCTTTTTCATGCTTTTTGTTTGTTTCAGAGGCACGGTCTTGCTCTCACCCTGGCTGGAGTGCGGTGGCATGATGGTGGCACACTGCAGTGTCGAACTACTGGGTTCAAGCCATCTTCTTGCCTCATCTTCCTGAGTAGCTGGTACTATGGGTGTGCATCACCACGCCTAATTTTTTTGTTTGTTTGTTTGAGATGGGGTTTCACTCTGTTGCCTAGGCTGGAGTGCAGTGGCACGATCTCAGCTCGCTGCAACCTCCCCCTGCCAAACTCAAACAGTTCTCCTACCTCAGCCTCCCAAGTAGCTGGGATTACAGGTTCCCACCTGCTACCACACCCAGTTAATTTTTGTATTTTTAGTATAGATAGTCCTCACTATGTTGCCCAGGCCGGTCTCAAACTCCTGACCTTAAGCGATCCACTGGCCTTGACCTTCCAAAGTCCTGGAATTACAGGTATGAGCCACCATGCCCGGCCTTGAAGTTCATTTTTTTAATAGCTCTTTGAGTATCTGTGGGAGGTAAACTCTCTTAGTCTTTGAATGTGTAAAAATTGTTTTATGCCATCCTTACTTTTTTTTTTTTTTTAAAGAGAGTCTTGCTCTGTTTCCTAGACTGGAGTGCAGTGGGTTGGTCATAGCTCACTGTAACTTTGGAACTCATGGGCTCAAGCAATCCTCTAGCCTCAGCCTCCCGAGTAAGTGGGATCACAGATACGTGCCACCATGCCCAACTAATTTTTTTCAGTTTTTTGTAGAGATGGGGTCTCACCAAGTTTGCTCAGGCTGGTCTCAAATTTCTGGCCTCCAGCAATTGTCCCGCTTTGGGTTCCCAAAGTGGTGGGATTATAGGCATGAACCACTGTAGCCAGCCCCTGCCCTTACTCTTGAAAAATAAGGGATCATAGAGTTTGAAGTTTACAATTATTTTTTCTCTACTACTACTCTATTTTTTCTATTTAATTTATTTTTTACTCTAATTTATTTTTTTACTCTATTTTTTTGTTTGTTTGTTTGTTTGTTTG
>NW_012107096.1:0-363 GCF_000951045.1 Mandrillus leucophaeus | reverse complement strand
TTTTTTGAGACAATCTCTCTCTGTCGCACAGGGTGGAGTGCAGTGGCGTGATCCTGGCTCACTGCAACCTCTGTCTCCCGGGTTCTTGTGATTTTCCTGCCTTAGCTTCCCGACTAGCTGGGATATCAGGCGCCCGTCACCACACTCTGGTAATTTTTGTATTTTTATTATTTATTTATTTATTATTTTTAAAATTTTTAGTAGAGACAGGGTTTCACCTTGTTGGCCAGGATGGTCTCAATCTCCAGACCTCGTGATCCCCCCACCTCGGCCTCCCAAAGTGCTGGGATTACAGGTGTGAGCCACTGCGCCTGGCCATATGTGCGTGTGTGGGGGGTGTTTTTTTTTTTTTTTTTTTTTTTT
>NW_012107095.1:4603-5325 GCF_000951045.1 Mandrillus leucophaeus | reverse complement strand
TAATTTTTGTATTTTTAGTAGAGATGGGGTTTCGCCATGATGGCCAGGCTGGTCTTGAACTCCTGACCTCGTGATCTGCCCGCCTCGGCCTCTCAGAGTGCTGGGATTACAGACATGAGCCACCACACTCGGCCAAAATCAGGTTGTTTTCTTACCATTGAATTTTGAGAGTTCTTTAAATATTCTGGATACAAGTCCTTTATTAAAAAGACTCCCTTCCATTGACTTTGCACCTGCCACTTTGTGAAAAGTCAGTTGGCAATATTTGTGTGAATTTATTTCTGGACCATTCTGTTTCATTGATCTATGTGTCTGTCCCTTCACTGACACAACATTGTCTTGATTGCTGTAGCTTTAAAGTAAGTCTTAGCACCCTCCAGCTTTGTTCTCTTTCCTGATTACTTGGGTATTTTACGTCCTTTGACTTTCCATGTATATTTTAGACTTGTCTATATGTTTTAACAATCCTGATGGGGATTTTGTTCTTTTTTTGTTTGTTTTGTTTTGTTTTGTTTTTCAGACAGTCTCAGTCTGTAGCCCCTGATGGAGTGCAGTGGTGCCATCATAGCTCACTGTAACCTCAAACTCCTGGGCTCAAGGGATCTTCCTGCCTCAGCTTCCAGAGTAGCTAGGATCACAGGTGTGCATCACCACACTTGGCTAATTTTATATATCTATATATATACACACACACACACACACACATATATATATATATATAT
>NW_012107095.1:0-653 GCF_000951045.1 Mandrillus leucophaeus | reverse complement strand
TCTCAAAAAAAAAAAAAAAAAAAAAAATCATTTATTTATGTATTTTTAATTTTTTACTTTATAGTTTTAATTCCACTGTTGTCTGACAGCAACTTTGTATTATTTCTGTTCTTTTAAATTTGTTGAGGTATGTTTTCTGGCTAGAATATGATCTAGGTTGGTGAATGTTCCATGTGATCTTGTGAAGAATGTGTATTCTGATGTTGATGGATGAAGTAGTCTGTAGATGTCAATTCAATCCAGTTGATTGACGATGCTGTTTGGTTTAACTGTATCCAGACTGCCTACTGAATCTGTCAGTTACTGACAGAGGAGTGTTGAAGTCTCAAACCATAATGTTTGATTTGTCTATTTATCCCTGGATTTGTTGTTGTTGTTTGTTTTGTTTTATTTTTGATATGGAGTCTCACTCTGCCACCAGGCTGGAGTGCAGTGGCACGATCTTGGCTCACTGCAACCTCTGCCTCCCAGGTTCAAGCAATTCTCCTGCTTCAGCCTTCCGAGTAGCTGGGATTACAGGCGAGTGCCACCACGCCTGGCTAATTTTTGTACTTTCAGTAGAGACAGGGTTTCACTGTGTTGGCCAGAATGGTCTCGATCTCTTGACCTTGTGATTTGCTGGCCTCAGCCTTCCAAAGTGCTGGGATTACAGG
>NW_012107094.1:4768-5199 GCF_000951045.1 Mandrillus leucophaeus | reverse complement strand
CTGCTCTGATCTTAGTTATTTCTTGACTTCTGCTAGCTTTTGAATGTGTTTGCTCTTGCTTCTCTAGTTCTTTTAATTGTGATGTTAGGGTGTCACTTTTAGATCTTTCCTGCTTTCCCTTGTGGGCATTTAGTGCTATAAATTTCCCTCTACACACTGCTTTAAATGTGTCCGAGAGATTCTGGTGTGTTGTGTCTTTGTTCTCATTGGTTTCAAAGAATATCTTTATTTCTGCCTTCATTTCGTTATGTACCTAGTAATCATTCAGGAGCGGGTTGCTCAGTTTCCGTGTAGTTGAGCGGTTTTGAGTGAGTTAAGTTACCTCTCTTAAGCTTACCCACCTAATGTTCCAGATTTGGTGAATGAACAAAGATGCAATCTAGTCTTATCTATTTTTATTTTTATAACTTTATTTCCTTTTTCTTTTTTTT
>NW_012107094.1:0-688 GCF_000951045.1 Mandrillus leucophaeus | reverse complement strand
CTCACTCTGTTGCCAGGCTGGAGTGCAGTGGTGCGATCTTGGCTCACTGCAACCTCCACTTCCCAAGTTCAAGTGATTTTCCTGCCTCAGCCTCCCGAGTAGCTGGGACGACAGACATGTGCCACCACACCCAACTAATTTTGGTATTTTTAGTAGAGAAGGGGTTTCACCATGCTGGCCAGGATGGTCTTGATCTCTTGACCTCGTGATCCACCCGCCTTGGCCTCCCAAAGTGCTGGGATTATAGGCATGAGCCACCATGCCTGACCGGGAATTGACTTAGTGTAAGTTACAGGACCAATGATATCTTTTGACCAATGGTTACACACTTGCCTCAATATGATTTAACTTAATAATTCTTTGTTCCCCGTAGATCTGAGACACTGTATTTATAATAAATTTAATTCCCAGGTGAATTTGTTTACACATAATTATTCACAGGTGTCTGCATTTCTGTCTCTTTTAAAGGATATTTGCGTAGCAAACAAATTTAGGGGACAAAAACATCTCCCCTTGGAGCAAAGGACTGCTACGTTTGCTCCCTATTATAAAAGATTTGGGTTTCCATACACAGGGTTATCCTCTTGTAGGCCTACCCCTTTTGAGAGCAGATATCATCTGTCTATTTCTATGTTGTTTTGTGAAAATTTGGATTTGAGAAATAGACACAAATAATGCTGCTGCGACT
>NW_012107093.1:1838-3767 GCF_000951045.1 Mandrillus leucophaeus | reverse complement strand
AATAGACTAACTGAAAGTTGAAAAGTTTTTCTACTTTGTCACCTCTCATTAAAGCAAGCAATATTTAAACTATGAGTGTGTGTGTTCAACTTCATACTCTCTTTCTAAATAGCTCCTTTGGAAACCTTAACCTAGTGTTATAAAGTTCCGTATTAACAAAGCTTACTATTGAGAAGAAAATTCTTTGTTATATTTTATATCAGTCTACTCTGCTGAAATTCAGAGCCATTCACCATTATTGAAATGTGGAAATCCTCCATAAAAAGAACACTTAAACAAAAACACTTCAAAGAAAGCATTGCTTCCAGACAAATGTTAAAGTAGTATTTTCTCATCTGAAGTACATAATCTAAATTTCTTTTAAATTTTACATTTTTCAGTTCTTTTCTCATGTTGTACTTTGTTATTTTCTTCAATTTTATTGAGTTACACTTAATTTTTAAAAGTTGCACATATTTAATGTATACATTTTGATGAATTTGGACATATACATACACACATGATACTGTCACTACAAATAAGGTAATAAACATATCCACCGCTCCCAAAAACTTACTTTTCTCCTTGTCTTTTAAACATTTTTTTGTTTTGTGGTAAGAACACTTAGCATAAGATCTATCCACTAAACAAGTTTTTAAGTGTACAATACCATATTGTTAACTATAGGCACTACATTGTACAGCAGATCTCTAGAATTTATTCATCTTAGCAGGTCTTCCAGGTCTCATCCATTTTGTTACAAATGGTAGTATTTCCTTCTTTTTAAAGGCTGATTAATATTATGTTGTGTCTTATCCCACATTTTCTCTATCCATTCCCCTGATGATGGATATTTGGGTTATTTCCAAATCTTGGCCATTGTGAATAATGTTGTAGTAAACATTGCAGTTTACATAGCTCTTTGAGATCCTGCTTTCATTTCTTTTGGATATATACTCAACAGTGGGATTACTGAATCATTTGGCAGTTGTTCTGGTTTTAGTTTTTTCTGAAAAATTTCCATTCTGTTTTCCACAGCGGCTACACAATTTTACATTTCTGCCCACAGTGTATGAGGGTTCCACATTCTCTACATACTCCCCCACCATTTGGTATCTTTGTTTTGTTTTGTCTTCTATAATAGCCATCTTGACTAGTAAAATTTGATATTTGATCGTGGTTTTTATTTGGATTTCTCTGATGATTAATGTGTTGAGTACCTTTTCATATACCCATTGACATTTGTATGTGTTCTTTAGAGAAATGTCTATTCAAGTCCTTTGCCCATTTTTAACCAGCTTAATTTGTTTTTATTTTGCTGTTGAGTTGTAGGAATTCTTTGTATATTTTGGAAATTAACCCTTATCAGATGTATAGTTTGCAAATATTTTCTCCCATTCCATAGGTTGCCTTTTCACTCTGTTTCCTTTGCTTTGCAGACACTTCCTAGTTTTATGTATTCTCACTTATTTTTGCTCCTTAAATGGCCTTTTTCTCCCATTAAACAATTAAAATTGTGAATCCCAACTCTACTTATTGCAGGAATACCCAACAAATTTCATGCTTTCCTTTATTATGCAGTACTTCTGCCAGTTTAAAAACCATGACATTTTTTACATAAAAAAGGTGATTTTCCATAAAGGCCAGAAGGCTTTGCTGAGTGTTCCATTGATGAGAAAGAATCTGTGAGGTACAACTCCTACTGAAGACATTCAAGTATGTTGCTAGTAGGGTGGTGGTTTGGTCATGACAATATCTTAATTTTGTCAAATGGAAGAGGTCTGAAAGTCACCAGCAAATGGGACAGCTGGAGAGGATTAATTGAACAAGTCTGAATGTAGTTTATGAGCCTCCAATCTCCAATGTAGTACAGTGACAAGTAACTGATATCTCCTGATTTGATCCCTATCTCTTGTCTCACCGTTCTGGGATAATGGTCTCTAAGTGTGT
>NW_012107093.1:0-469 GCF_000951045.1 Mandrillus leucophaeus | reverse complement strand
GCAATGGCGTGATCTCAGCTCACTGCAACCTTTGCCTCCCGGGTTCAAGACATTCTCCTGCCTCAGCCTCCTGAGTAGCTGGGACTACTACAGGCACCTACCACCACACCCAGTTAATTTTTCGTATTTTTAGTAGAGACTAAAATACCATATTGGCCAGGCTGGTCTCGAACTTCTGACCTTGTGATATACCCACCTCAGCTGCCCAAAGTGCTGGGATTACAGGCCTGAGCCACTGCGCCTGGCTACAATAGTTCTTAGGACCAGGTGGTGTGAGTACTTCAACTTTGTTAAAATTTAAAAAAACAAAACAAAACAAAAACAACAAAAAAAATATATATATATAGAGAGAGAGAGAGAGAGTACAGTCTGATTCCCTTGCACTTTCATATAGATTTAAGAAGTGTATCTATTTCTGGGGGAAAATTTTTGTGAGAATTTTTATTTTTATTTTTGTTTTATTTATAGC
>NW_012107092.1:695-1348 GCF_000951045.1 Mandrillus leucophaeus | reverse complement strand
AAAAAAAAAAAGTAATAATTTTTATTTTTATTTATTTATTTTTTGAGACAGAGTTTCACTCTTGTTGCCCAGGCTGGAGTGCAATGACACAATCTCAGCTCACTGTAACCTCCACCTCCCAGGTTCAAGTGGTCCTCCTGCCTCAGCCTCCCGAGTAGCTGGGATTACAGGCATCCACCACCACGCCCGGCTAGTTTTGTATTTTTAGTAGAAACGGGTTTCTCCATGTTGGTCAGGCTGGTCTCAAACTCCTGACCTCAGGTGATTCACCCGCCTTGGCCTCCCAAAGTGCTGGGATTACAGGCGTGAGCCACCGCGCCCGGCCAATAATAAATTTTTAAAAATTAAAAGTCTGGTAACTGGTGTAGCACTGTCACTTCTTCATTTTGCCAAGAAAAGACATTAACATTTTAAAAGCAGTCAGCATCTCCTGTGACCATCACTTTCTAAAAAAATGTTTGCAACTGAAAGAGTCCCAGGATATAAAGGACAGCAGTACCATTGATGTTTTTTTTGAGATGGAGTCTTGCTCTGTTGCCCAGGCTGGAGTGCAGTGGTGTGATCTTGGCTGACTGCAACCTCTGCCTGCTGGGTTCAAGCAATTCTCATGCCTCAGCCTCCCGAGGAGCTGGGATTACAGGCGTGTGCCACCA
>NW_012107092.1:0-645 GCF_000951045.1 Mandrillus leucophaeus | reverse complement strand
ATATCTCATTGGCCCATTTTCTCTTTTTTTTTTGGGCAGAGCCTCACTTTGTTGCCCAGGCTGGAGTGCAGTGGCACGATCTTGGCTCACTGCAACCTACGCCTCCCAGGTTCAAGCAATTCTCATGCCTCAGCCTCCCGAGGAGCTGGGATTACAGGCGTGTGCCACCATGCCCAGCTAATTTTTTTGTATTTTTTGTAGAGATGGGGTTTTGCCATGTTGCTCAGGCTGGTCTTGAACTCCTGGCCTCAAGAGATCCGCCTGCCTCTGCCTCCCAAAGTGCTGGGGTTACAGGCGTGAACCACCGCGCCTGGCCCATTGATCCTGCTTAGGCTCATTTTGCCATGGGCTAGTGGCCCACACTGGGGGTTTCAGAAACCTCAGGCCCCACTTCACCAATCCCTCTGGTTCTATCATTTATATGTCAAGCTCTGTGACCTTCAAAAAAGCTGGGGAGGATGAGTAGTCCCTTAATTGGAGGAGGACCTGACCCCAGGGAGAGGAAGAACTTGTTCAAGGTCACATGCAGGGACGTGGCAGGGGGCCTCCCACAAAAGTAGTTTAATCATAGGGATAAAGCAGACATCTAAACAACCAGGGCTCTTTTTTATTTATTTATTTATTTATTTATTTATTTATTTATTT
>NW_012107091.1:4635-5304 GCF_000951045.1 Mandrillus leucophaeus | reverse complement strand
ATAAAATTAGCCAGTCATGTCTATAGCCCCAGCTTCCTGGGAGACTGATGCAGGAAGCTCAATTGAGCCCAGAGTTTGAGGATACAGTGAGCTATGATAATGCCACAGCATCCTAGCCTGAGTGACACAGTGAGGCCTTGTTGCATATATGAGTTGTATCTCCTATATATAGTTATCTCCTATATATAATCTCCTACATCGATACATAGGATAGAGAGATATAAATATATATGAGAGTGTGTGTATATATATATACACACACCTATAATATATACAAATGATATACATATATATTCTTAGCACATTAAAAAGGATATATGTGTGTATATATATATTTAATATATATAAATTAGAAAAACTTAAAAAGAACAATTGACTGTAAATGTGTGGATTTATTTCTGAGCTCCCTATTCTCTTCCACTGGTTTGTGTATCTGTTTTTATGCTGGCACGAAGCTGTTTTCACTACTATAGCTTTGTAGTATATTTTAGCCCAGGTACAAGTGGTATGATGCCTCTGACTTCATTTCTGTTCAAACTTGTTTTCACCATTCAGGATTTTTAGTGGTTTTGTAAAAAAATTTATTTTCTATTTCTACAAAACATTTTAATGGAAATTTGATAAGGATTACATAAAATCTGTAGATTGCTTTGGGCAATATAAACATTT
>NW_012107091.1:0-395 GCF_000951045.1 Mandrillus leucophaeus | reverse complement strand
TTAAGAGAAATTACTAAGTTATGACTCTGAAAAAGAACAGAAGCATATTATGTGAGTGAATACATATAAAGTTATCATGCTATTGTATCTACACACGAAATCTAAAAATGCCAAGATGGAAATGACATTTATATTGTTACTATGATATAAAATATAATTAAGTCTAAAATTAATGAATATAGAAGGTATTATAACTATATTTAAAAATTCTTTAATTGAAAACCTATGTTTATTAAAAACACTGTGACAAAATGACAAAATATTAGAAATTATTTTTACTAGTGACAGTGTATACCTTACAATGTCAAATACATTTTAGAATTTCATGGTTTCTCATTATATTTGACAGTGTTAAGGAATTATATTTTTTCCCTATTAATGCTGTTATAAATTTG
>NW_012107090.1:1192-1783 GCF_000951045.1 Mandrillus leucophaeus | reverse complement strand
CATGCCCAGCTAATTTTTGTATTTTTAGTAGAGAAGGGGTTTTGCCAGGATGGCCAGGCTGGTCTCGAACTCCTGACCTCATGTAATCTGCCCCCACTCAGCCTCCCAAAGTGCTGGGATGACAGGTGTGAGCCACCACGCCCGGCCATGCCAATATATTTTCCATAGGGCTGCACCATTTTACATTCCCACTAACAGTGCACAAAGGTTCTGATTTCTCTCCACATCCTAACACAGTTGTTATTTTCTGTTTGTTTTGTTGGGTTTGTAAAATAGTCATCCTAATGAGTATGATATATTGGTTTCTTGTTTGGTTTTTCCTTTTTTAAATTGTATTTATTTATTTATTTATTTATTATTATTTTTTGAGATGGAGTCTTGCTCTGTCGCACAGGCTGGAGTATGGCGGCGTGATCTCGGCTCACTGCAACCTCCGCCTCCTGGGTTCAAGCAATTCTCTGCCTCAGCCTCCCGAGTAGCTGGGATTACAGGCACCCACCACCACGCCTGGTTAATTTTTTTGTATTTTTAGTAGAGACGGGGTTTCACCACGCTGGCCAGGCTGGCCTTGAACTCCTGACCTCATGATCC